>NC_028637.1:63801368-63965437 GCF_001406875.1 Solanum pennellii
TATATATATATATATATATATATAAGTCATCACTACAATTGACAGTACACTACCTAAATTTGGTAGCTCAATGGGTGAATTGAGTCAGGTTTACCTAAAATAATCAAATGATCAATGGATGGGATAACCACCAAAACATGGGTTGCCTCTCAAGAAATATTTTGTGTTAGGCCTTTGCTTTTGAACTAATTTAATTTTACTGCCTACGTTGTAACTAAGACTTAGTCAATTAGTTGTTAATCATACATTCCTATTATTTAGGAGTTCTTTAGTGAACTCATATGATCGTTTTTTTTTTTCATTTTTCATTTAAAGCTCTTATATATCTAATCTGAAGTATTAATAAAATTACTTCTTCTTCTTCTTCTTTTGTTCCTTCACTCTCTCTCATCTTTAATTTCATTTTGTGTTATTTAGCTTAAACATGTTTTAGAAAAAATCAATTGTTACCATAGATTTATTTCTTATGAGACCTCTGTGTGTGCCCGACAATCAGATTTTGTGAATACCATGAATGGAGAAGCAAGCTTTTCTTCAATTGCCCCAACAACCTTTTGTGGAGAAAGTTGTCGAATATGGGATATTAGAATGCAGGCATATCTCAAAGATTTAGATCTCTGGGAGGCTGTAGAAGATGAATACATCATTTCTCCCTTTTCTAAAAATCCCACGATGGTGCAAATTAAAAATCACTAGGAAAGGAAAATTAGTAAATCGAAGGCAAAGGCATGTTTATGTGATGCAATTTAATCCATTGTCTTCACTAGTATCATGTCTCTTAAGTCGGCAAAAGAGGAATGAGATTATCTTACAACTGAGTATCATGGAGATGAAAGGATTCAAGTGATGCAAGTGCTGAATTTGGTACGGGAGTTTCAGCTGCTATGGCTGAAGGATAGTGAAACCATAAAGCAATATACTGACCGTCTTCTTAACATAGACAATCACATAAGATTGTTGGGTTCTACTTTTAAGGCTTAAAGGACCGTTAAGAAAATTCTTGTAATAGGACCTGAATGATTTGAGGCATCCATTACAACCATATAAAATACTAAGGACTTGTCCAATATTACAGTAACAAAGCTCTTAAGTGCCTTTCAACTACAAGAGCAACGGCGTGTTATCAAACAATAAGAAGTTGTTGCAAGAGCTTTACCTTGACAAGCATCAAGTTGATGGATGATATAATAAAAGAAGAAAAAGATTTACCAACCAAACAAATGGATAAGGTTCCGAACGCAACAACAAAAACAAAATCTGTACATTAAAAGGAAACTACCCTCCTTGTAAGCATTGCGGTAAGATCGGACAAACACCTTCCAAGTATAGGAGAAGTTTTTAAGCTGAGTGCAGTAAGAACAATCAGTTTGGGCATGAATCAATCATTAATAAGGAAAAAAAATCAGCAGCAGGATGTAGATGCTCGAGTCGTAAATGAACAGGAGGAGGAATCAACTCTTTGTTGGATCAGGTTTTCAGGCAATGTTTCTAGCGAGTCGTGATTAATTGGTAGTGTATGCACAAATCACATGACTCATGATAAAGAACTCTTCAAAGAATTGAATCCTACTTGAGCTGCAAATGTTTGAATAGGCCATGGTGGTTACATTCAAGCAAAAGGAATGGGAACTATTGCAGTTGAGAAACAATCATGTACACAAACAATAACGGTTGTTCTTTATGTACCTGAATTAGACTGAAACTTTTTACGTTTTTGTCATTGTTAGAAAAAGGTTTCAAACTATATTTTGATGATAAATATTTCTTGATCAAGGATCCCACAGGGTAGGATTTTTTTAAAGTCAAAATGAGAGGAAAAAGATTCTCCTTAGATCCATTTGAAGAGGAGTAGATGTTGTATTCAGAAAAATAAAATGTCGCCGAGTTGTGGCATAAGAGACTCGGGCACTATCATTATTAAAGGATTGTCAAGATACAAAAGTTGAAGATGGTGGGGAGCTTGCCTTAACTAGAAGCAAATTCCACTTAATGGCATGCCTGCCAATTCGGTAAGCGACACAGGAAGCCATTTCCAAAGTCTACCTGGAGATCCTCACAAAAGCTACAAGTAGTTCACACGGATGTAGAAGGGCTTCAAAGAAATCCATCACTACAAGGTAGCATCTACTACATTTTTTTATTGACGATTTTACAAGAATGTGTTGTTGCATTTTTTTTCTTGAAATACAAGTCAAAAGTTGCTGGTGTATTCTACAAATTCAAGAAAATGGTGGAAAATCAAAGTAACTGTAAGATTCAAGCTTCGAGTTTGATAATGGGAAGGAATACACTTCAAAAGATTGATTCACTTTGTGATAAGACTTACATTGTGCATCAACTTACAACACCATACACAACAGAACAAAATGGTTGTTGTTCATCTTGTAATCCTATGATACTTAGACAAAAATTTCAAGAACATGGTAAGAAACAACAATGTTTAAGAAAATTTTCACAACTAGAAAATTAAAACTGATAGAAAAACTAGAATTAGAAACAGATTAGGAAAAATGTACGAAATATTTTTCTTAAAAAAGAATTATTGTCAGTCTGTGTTTTCAAGAATCTTACTAATTTTGACAAACTTTGCAGAAATACGAAATTACCAAAGTTTAATGAACTAGTGAATAACAGAAGAACAAAAATTAATTCATAAACCTAAAATTAATAATGCATACCAGAATCTGGAAAAATAGAAAGAAAATCAAGACAATTTAATGCACATTGTCCCCTTAAGGAATTATTCCTCTTTAGTATCCAAGTTTTGATTTGGAATGTGTCCTCCAAGGATAGAATGATCTCAATTACCAGTGTATTGATAACCAGATCGCTGGTGTCAGCTAGCCACTCAATGAGAGTAAAGTGCACTTGGAATACCAGATTTAGTAATAGTAGAAGAATTTCACAAATTGTGTTTTTTATAAAAAAAAATGTGAGGAAATCCATCAATTTATAGAAAACAAAGGGTTGTATGAAAAAGTTCTTATTGTGCCTTATCATAAAGTCACAAACATTTGGAAAAGTTACAATCTTTTGGAAATGTCGTCACCTTTCATAAAAGTCAAAATTTTTCATAATAGTCGCAACTTTTCATAAAAGTCACAACTTTTCATCAAAGTCATCACTCTTAATTCTGAATTCACACCTTTTAACACCAAACAATCCCCCGCATGAATGGGGAATGACTCTGAGACAAAGAAGCAGACAAATATGTGTAATTTACAAGCAAGAATTGATTGCATATGAATAAGTAGGTTTCTTCTTGGACTTTCCGTAGTGAACATATGTCGGATATACTTGGTCAATCGGTAGATGCGGTATCTTTGAATTGTCGAACTTTGGTCTATACCTAGACAACCATATGTCATACAATTATCCCTTTACCATATATGGTTCTTACGGTTGTGTTCGTTTCAGCCATGACCACTCATGGTTTTACATGAGTGTATAGAGAATAGGTTTTTGATAATAATTCTCTTTGAAGCGGCTTACACTTCACACTCATATAGGTGATTTCTATCCATGTTATCGTGTAGATACACTAGTAGGTCAAATATGCCAAACTTAAAAAATCATTAAAACCATTAAGCTTTATTAACTCATTAACAAGCCTTAATATTGTATCCTTGTTCATGAGCATTGTCTTCATCATGAGAATGGATTGAGTTTGTTGACAATATCGAACCGTCAATCAGAACTTTTTTATTCTTCTTGAATCTATCTCTTGGGATCTCCAGTCTGCTAAATAGAGTTACACCCATGATGACTTGTCCTAAGCCATAAACCTATTCCCTTAGATGATCTTTAAAATTTCTCTCTAGTTAGGCCTTTTTTAAAGTTGATCTGACACAATATCCTTTGAGTTTACATAGTCAAATATGATAATTCCACTAGCGAGAAGTTTTCCAACGGTATCATGTCGATGTCATATATGACGAGACTTTCTGTTATACATCATGCTCCATGTTCGATCTATTACATCTTTACTAGAAAAATGTATGCATACTAATGCAAATGGGTTGAGCAAAAAAAGAATATCTATCAAGAAAATCCAGATTCTTTCAACTTATTCACCGACCTTATCTAGAGCACCTAGCTCAAAGATCATTGTAGAGCTAGCGATACATGCCTCTTTTAAAATATTGCCAAGACACTGCTCCTCTACCAAGAGTAAATATATATCCACTCGTGGATTTTACTTTATTTGTCCGGTGATCAAATTTGCATCATTATATCCTTTAATACTGCTGGATATTGTTATAATGCAAGACATAGTTTTAAGTATTTTTTAAATACTCTAAAACTCTATTTATTGCCCTCTAATTAGTTTGATTGGGATCACTTGTGAACCAACTCAATTTATTAATAGCAAATGTTATATTTGATAGCTCACACTTCATGGTATACATCACACTTTCCAATACTCTAGCACAAACCAATTGTGAGTCACTTTCGCTTTCACACTTTTGAAATGCAAAGATCACATTTATTGGAGACTTGAAAATATTGACATCCAAATATTTGAGCTAGTCAAGGACCTTTTCAATGCAATGAGACCGTTAAAGTGTTAAATATTGTGGAGTTCTAAGGATTCTTATATGTAAGATCACATCAACAACTCCAAGTTTTTTCATTCCAAACTTGCTTTCTAGCATGCATTTAGTAGAATTTATGTCATTAGTGTCTCTATTGATGATCAACATATCACCAATATACAAACAAACAATTATTTTATGATTTTAATGTGAACACATTTATCACTTCCATAATTCTTAAATTCATTTGCCAACATGATTTGGTCAAATTTCTTATAACATTGTTTGAGTGCTTGTGTTAGTCCATAATGTGACTTAACATGTTCACATACTTTGTTTTATTTACCAGGAACCACAAAACCCTCACGTTGTTCCATGTAAATTTCTGCCTCCAATTCTCCATTTAAGAGAGTTGTTTTCATATTCATTAGATGAATTTGGAGGTCATATATCACATCTAATACAATTAACATTTTAATGAATGTAATTCTGGTTACTAGCGAGCATATATTGAAAAGATCAAGACCTTGTTTTTTTCTAAACCGTTGATAAAAATTCGTGCTTTATATTTGTAAATACTTCCATTGACTTTCATTTTCGTTTTGCGGATTCACTTCGAACCCAAAAGTTTATTTCATGGAGGAAAATCAACCAACTTCAAATAGGATTGTTCAAGATTGAACCAATCTTACTATTGACACCATCGGTCCAAAAGGATGAGTCTACAAAAGAAACAAGAAATGTTATAAAGTAATATTCAAAAGAAGTATATATCCTTTGACATTAACTACGCCTTTGAATCTCTTTATTAAGTGCATTCTCATTTTATCTTCCCAAGGTCGTTTAGACCTTCCACTAGACTATTGAAGTCTAAGTTTACATTCCAAAGTCTTAAGCCCTATTTTAATCCTTTTTGGACTAGGAGCTTGGGATTTGGATAGAAACCTCCACACCTTGAAATAGTTCAAGTTGGATTCCCTTCCTTTCCATTTCTCATATGCAATAAATTGTGTCCCGAACAAACAAATTGTTTTCTTTATGAAAGACAATACTTTTTATTGTTCCCTTTTGAAGTAAGGGTAGTTCCTCCACAAAAGTTTTGTGGTAACCCAAAACTTATAAATAATGCATCCATCATTTCTTTCATCGTTGTGTTTTTCATTAGATTAAGGTGACTAGGGCAGCAGTTTGATGGGTAATTGCACTTTCCAAACATAATTCTGCACAAGGAGATTTGTACTCTCCATTGTTATCACTACTTATCTTTTTCCCAACTGATTTTCAACTTTGATATTACATTGTCTAGATATTGCTATTGTCTCATTATTACAATTCAGCAAATAGACACTCATGTCTAATGCAAATGTCAATAAAATTAACGAGATACTCTTTTCCACCATGAGATGTTGTTGACTTCATATTACAAACGTCAGCGTAAATAAATTTAAGAGATTAGAATTCCTTTCAACAAATTCATAAGAATGCTAAGCATACTTAGACTCCACACAAACTTGACCATTTTATTTATTGCACTCAAAATTAAATAGAACTTCTAAGTTGATTAGTTTCCCACACAAGGTTTTGTAATTGACATACCCTGACTTCTCATTTCACAAATTTTGACTCAAACAAGTAAGAACAAATAAAATATTGAGCTTGAAAAGCTCCTCACGAGGTAGGTTTTTTCTCAGTAATACTTTGTTCCTATTTCTTACAATTCTGTGTGATATAAACATTGTTTAGAGTTATCACTTTGTCAACTGTCCTTTTTAGAAGGAGCTTTCAATAGCTTTCAATTTGATTGTTATAGAACTACCCATGAACAATGTTTCATCGGGTCCAATAAAGACAATATAGTCAAAATGCTTTTTTTAAAAACATAGGATATGACTATTCACCAATATTCACGTCTATGCAAATACTATTATTATAATAGACATATCTTTTCATTAAAAATCACAACATTTCAAGTGACTTTCATAACAGAACACAATTATTTTGAACAAGTATATATATATATAATTTGGTAGTTTAATACTACTCACACCATATACTATTAATAGAGAAACTCAACAACAACAATAGCGAATATACTCCAAGAATTTTGTGGGTCTAACCTAATACAAAATTATCACATAATTTGATATCTTTTGCTATAAAATTAAATTAGACCCCAAGTCTAATTTTAACTTTATCATAAGCAAAGAACCCCCACATTTTAAATAAGATCTATATTTTTCAAGTATTTGAAAATAGTTTTTCTACATATTTTTCTAGACTATCAAAATGTCAAAAACAATATGAAACCTCTTTGGAAAATATTATTCTACGAAAGAATTATAGAGTTTCAATTCTCTCTGACAATCTTTACATAGTATCAAAATTCATTACATAGAGACACAAGCTCACAATCCCCAAGTCACTAGTCTTTTTCCTCTATCACAAATATACATACCACTTAGTAGAAAAATCAAAAGTACAACACAGACTTAGTGGGTGGAGTTTTCATATTCTTCAAATCAACTGCATAGTCAAATTTATCTAGAGTAAAAAAACTACAAAAGTTTTAGTCCACAACAATCAGACATAATCAAATTCACAATGAATAAAAAAATACAAAAGGTTTTTTTCCTCCAAACAAAATTAAACATATTCCTAGATTATCACATAAAAATGTTTTTCTTTTCAAGTAGTCTTCCAACTATAACATTTTGTCATACTATTTTATCAAACAAAAATATGCATCTCTCATTTTGCAAGCAATAGAATTTTAAAGGCAACACTATTTGCCAAGCAAATTTCACTCCACAACATATGATTTGCAAATCTTTTTCGAAAGATACACATGATAAAAATCAAAGTAGTTAACTTCTTGGAAACTGTTTTCCTCCTAAGACAACATAATAAGAAGGTTACATGGTCTAATTTTAACCAGAATACCCACCTATTTATTTTCTGTACATTCTCACTCAACATTGCTAAACAAAGCACCAAATTTTGGAGAAGTAATGTATTTATCTTCTACTTCCATGATTTGTTTCTCTAAATCAATAGAATACAAGAAATGCCAACAATATAATAATTTCCTTAAGCTTCTTGTTCATGTTTTATTACTAAGAGACTTAAACAAAACTTTGAAGAACATGATAAGACACAACAAAGATTAAGAAAATTTCACAACTAGAAAATTGAAACTAGTGGAAAAACTAGAATTGGAAATAGATTAGAAAAACTATATGAAATATTTTTCTTAGAAAAGAATTATTGTTAGTATGTGTTTTAGAATGTCCTACTGATTCTAAAATTTTTTGCAGAAACACGAAATTACCAAAGTTTAATGAACCATTGAAGAACAGAAGAACGGTAACTAATTCACAAATCTAACTTTAATAAATACCAGAATGTGGAATAATAGAAAGAAGATCAAGCCCACGGAAGGCATAGTGTCGCCTTAAGGAAATTATTCCCCTCTAGTATCCGAGGTTTGATTTGGAATATGTCCTCCCAGGATAGAATTAGCTCAATCACATGTGTATTGGTACCAAAAATGCTTGTGTCAGCGAGCCACTCAATGAAGTACACTTAGAATATTAGATTTAGTAATAGTAGAAGAAGTCCAAAAATTGTTTTTTTTTAAAATGTGAGGAAATCCCTCAATTTATAGAAAACAAAGGGTAGTGTGAAAGTTTCTTATTGTGCCTTACAGTAAAGTCCAAAAACCTTCGGAAAAGTCATAATCGTTTGGAAAGGTCGTCATCTTTCATAAAAGTCACAAATTTTTCATAAAACATGCAACTTTTCATCATAGTCACAACTCTTCATTTTCCATTCACACCTTTTAACACCCAACAATGGTGTTAGTGAAAGAAAAAGTAGATGGATAATAGAGATGGCCAGATGTCTGTTGCATGAGAAGGAGTTACCTAAGACTTTTTGGCAGAGGCAGCAAATACCGTAGTTTTATGTAGCATCGATTTCAAATAAATCTTTGAAGGATAAAACACTATCTGACGCTTGGTACGGGTTTAATCCTTCACTAAGTCTTATTTAAGTGTTTGGTTGTGTCTCTTATTCATGTTCCTCAGGTTAAACAAGACAAACTTGACAAAAAAACAATCATTGGCATCCATGTGGGTTACAGTGGAGTTTCAAAGCCTAAAAGGTCTATTCTCCTTAAAGAGGAAAGATAAAAAGTACACTAGATGTTCATTTTAGTGAGAATGAACAGTAGAATTGTAAGAATTCTCATAATTCTAGATAACGCTCTCTAGAAGCAAGCATTAACCCTCCTGAAGAGCCAAAAACAAAACAATGACAGCAAGAACTAGAAAATGATCATCCAGTCAAGGGGAGAAGACTGTTGCCATATATTTATCAAAGGTATAACGTCACCATCTATGAACCTGTTGGTACAGTAGAAGCTTTTAAAGACCCAAAATGGAAGAAAGCAATGAGAGAGGAGATCTCCATGACTAAGAAAAATAAAACTTGGGTGTTGGTCGACAAACCTGAAGATAGAAAAGTCATTGGTGTGAGATGGGTCTTCAGAACAAAGTTAAATGTAGATATTTCCATAAACAAATACAAGGTGAGGCATGAAGTTAAAGGGTACGCACAAATTTATGGTGTTGATTATTCTTACACTTTTTATCCTATTGCCAGACTAGACACAATCACATTGCTATTCGCAATTGCAACACAAATGGAATGGAAGGTGTTCCAACTCGATGTCAAATCAACCTTCTTAAATGGCAGACTCAGGAGGAAATCTATGTAGAGAAACCATCAGGATTCATGAAACATGGTGTGAAGATAAATTCTATCTTCTAATAAAAGTCTCTTTATGGCCTAAAGCAAGCACAAAGATCTTGGTATAGTAGGATAGATGATTATATGTTAAACTTGGGCCTTGAGAAAAGCATATCTGAATCCATTTTGTATTTAAAACATAAAGACACTATTATCTTTATTATGTCACTTTATGTTGATGATCTTCTGGTAATAGGAAATAATACAAGGCTGGTTGAGGAGTTTAAAGAAGAAATGATGCAACTTTTCTTAATGACTGATCTTGGTCTTATGACCTATTTTCTTGCAAAGGAGATCAATCAATGAAAAATCGTTCATTTTCCAGAAGAAATACTCAAAGGAAATTCTGGAGAAATTTCAAATGGAGGAATGCAAGTCGATGAGAACACCGATGAATCAAAAAGAGAAGTCCTGTAAAGAAGATGAAGCCGACAAAGTTGATGAAGGTTATTATAGAAGCTTGATTGGATGCTTAATGTATTGAACTGCAACAAGACCTCATATTTTATTTTTTATAAGTCTTTTATCTTATTTCATGCACTATGCAAGATAAATGCATTTTAGTGAAACAAAAATAATATTAAGATATATCAAAAGTACTATTGACTATAGTGTTATGTTTGAGAAGTGTCCAAGCTTCAAGTTACTTGGATTCCCAAATACTAATCGGGATAGATCCCCAGATGATATGTTAAGTACCTCTAGCCATTGTTTTAGCCTAGGTTTAGGAATATTCTCATGGTCATCTAAGAATGTTGCAGAATCAACTGCAGAAGCTGAATTCATAGCAGCAATAGGACGAGTAAACCAAGTCTTAGAAAGATCATGTATGATTTATAACAGAAGGAAAGTACAATAATTCTTGTCAAGAACAAGGAAGCTATTGCATTCACAAAAACTCCGGTGTTTCACAAGAAGACGAAAAATTTGAACATCAAGTTCTATTTCTTGAGACAAGTGAACAAAGGGGAGAAATTACTCTAGTCTACTTTAAGTCTAAAAACCATCTAGCAGACTTATTTGTTAAGCTTTACCGATAAGAAAATTCAAGCTTCTTCTAAAGAAAATTGATGTTTGGAGTATCCAAAGTAAGGAGGAGTGTTAGGAATCTACTTTGAAGTACAGTAAATTTAATTTTACTGCCTATTTTTTAAGTGAATCTAGTCAATTAGTTGTTAGTCATGCATTCCTATCATTTAGGAGTTGTTTAGTGAACTGCTAAGATTGTGTGCTATTTTTATTTTCATTCCTGGTTGTTATATATATAATTTGAAGTATTAATAAATTACTACTTCTGATTTTTTTCTTTCACTCTCTCGTCTTTGATTTCCCTTTGTGTTATTTCTCTTAAACAAGTTTTTAAAACCTTTATTTTGTTTAACGTCATGGCAAATCGTGGATATGATCTAAAACATCATCCAAGTACACCACCTCAAGGATTCTCACATCACGACCCTCCCCGAAGTATACTTTCAACCTTTGGTCGTTAATCATAAATCTTACCCTTTTCATCTTTAATTTCCATTGCCCCGTAGACTTTAGTGATTGTGGACGGGCTAGTCAACTTCGACTTTAGTTTTCGAGGAAAGATTTCAGTTGGGAGTTGAAAAGAAGGAAGAGCTCACTCACTCTAAACTCTCGATGAATGATTTTGTGTCATGAAAATGTTTTACTTTCTCTTTTTAGAGAGTGGAGCCTCATATTCTTGTAATCAAAACTCATCCAACTCAAGCAGTTGGTAACATGATTTTTAGCTGTCACTTGCCGATTTAAGTTAATCATTTTCAATTCCCATAAGTCTTTATGCTCAAACTAAAGAGATGATTACCCTACCCAAATATAAATTTGTATGGCGACATGCTATAGGATATCTGAATGTTGCGCAATAATCCCAAAGTGCATCATCGAGCTTGCTAGACCAGCTCGTTCGGTGGACTTGTTTTTTTCCTGGCATGAATGATCTTTAAATCTCGATTGGACACCACGACTTTCCTACTAAATTGAAGATGGTACGGTGTGACAACTTTATTTTTTACCCCATATATAAACAAAAGTGCCTCATATTGGCTATTTCAAAAATGAGAGTCATAATCACTTATAATGGCCCTGGCTCTTCGAATTCCAAACCCTGTGAGAATTTGTTTCTTTAAGAACTTGGTGACGCCTCTCCCTTCAGTGATAAGTAAAGCTATTGCCTTCACCCCGATACATCGTGGCTGCTACTAAATTGTACTTGTTACCAAAAGAGCTAAGTAAAGGACCCATGAAATCAATTCCCCAAACATAAAAAAAACTCAACTTCAAGAATTTATGACAACATCAATTTATGCCTCCTAGAAATACTCCATTCCAGTAGACATTGAACACAACATTTGTAGAAGTCATGGGAATACCTAACAATCATAGGGAATAGAACTCATACTGTAACACTTTAGTAGCTATACATAGGGAATAAAACTCATATTCCAACACTTTAGTAGCTATACAGTTACCCACATGATGTCTACCCGCTGGCGAAGCATTGCAGACTTTGAGTATTTCTTAAACTTCCACTTCGGGCACACAACAACGAAAATATTATCAGCACACACCCTAAAGAGGAAAGGTTCATCCCAATATAATTTTCACATCAGATAAAAATTTCCGCTTCTGATTGCTACTCAAATAATCTAGAAACAGCCCACATACAATGAACTTCACATAATCAGCATACTAAAGGGATGACGTTTGACAAATCATCCTTACTAATTCATTCGGGGAAAGCATCATCAATTTCTCGTCCATCATCCACATAGTATCCTATCCAATCCTTGATAGGTGGTCAGCAACTTGGTTTTCACACCCCTTTCTTTCACTTCGAAATCAAATTCTTGAAGGAAAAGCACCCATCGAATCAACCTTGGTTTTGCCTCTTTCTTTTCCATTAAGTATCGTAGAGCAGTGTGATCACTATGCACAAATACTTTGGTACCCAATAAGTAAGGTCTTAAATTCTCAAACCCATGTACAAAAACCAACAACTCTTTCTCATTGATGGTAAAACTCTTTTGAGCACAATTCGAGGTTTTTCAAGCACAGTAGATGGGATGGAAGAACTTGTTTTTGTGTTTCACAAGAACATCTTTAAGTGTCAATCCTCTAGTATCACACATCATTTTGAAGGGACGATTCCGATAAAGTGCTATGAGGATAGGGGCTGTGATAATTTTCTCTTCCAAACTCTTGAAAGCTTCAAAACACGCACCATCAAATTTGAACACACTTTCCTTTTCAAGAAGCTTACACAATGGAATAGCAATCTTGGAGAAACATTTAATGAACCACCAGTGAAACCCTGCATGGACAAGGAAGCTTCTTACTCCCTTTACAAAAATTTTGGTAGGTAATTTATCAAGTACATGGATTTTAGCTTGATTGACTTCAATCCCATCCCCGTAAAATTTATACCCAAGAACTACTTCTTCCTTAACCATGAATTGACATTTCTCTGGATTAAAACAATCAGCAATTAATACTTTTATAGAGTCCTACACGATCCACAAATATTATAACATGCACCTTTGGAAAGTGGCTGGTGAGTTGCACAACCCAAAGGGTATTTTTTTGAAGGATTAAGTACCATAAGGACATATGGAAGTCATTTTATCTTGATCCTCTGGTGCAATAGAGATTTGGATGTATCCGGAATACCCATCAAGAAAGCAATACCATTTTGTACCCACCAGCCTATTAAGCATTTGATAAATAAAAAGAATAGGGAAATGATCCTTCTTGGTCCATGAGTTAAGTTTCTGATAATCCATGCACACACGCAACCTGTTCATGGGACTACTGGAAACAAGTTCAGCCTTTCTCATTAGGGATTACCGTTATACCATCCTTCTTCGTACACATTGGACAAGAATCACCCATTGGCTATGCACAATTTGAAAAATAATTCCTATATCCAACAATTTTATGATCTTCTTTTTCACCACTTCTTACGTTGAAGGATTTAGCCATCGTTGGTGCTCAATGTTTAAATCACAATCTTAGCCAAATTAATGTTTTGAGTGCAAACACTCGGAGAAATTCCCACGATATTGGAAATAGATCACCCCAAGGATCTGATGTGTTTTTTCAACATAGTGAGTAACAACTCCACTCGCCTTTTTTCAAGATCACTCAAAATAATAACCAGTAATGTCTCATTTCCCCCGAGAAAGCAAATGTGATATGAGGAGGAAGTTCTTTCTATTCTAATTTTTCTAGCTCAATAATAGATGGATTGGCTAGTTATAGTGCTAGACTAGACAAATCGAGATAAAGCTTCTTTGGAAATGAAGTGTGTGAGACTTTACCCACAAGAGCAGCCACAACTTAATCATAGTCTCTTTTTCCGTCTTGATCATATCTAATTTACACATATGTCAATGTCTCCCCACTATATGAGGCCTCCTCAATACTTGTCAGAACTTCATCAATTTGATCCAAGTGAGGCACAACGTGCATATCACTTGGATATTTCATCGAGTTGTGAATATAGAAGCTAACTACTTCATCATTAACTTGAACTTTCAACTCACCTCCTCCACATCAACCAAAACTGCACGTAATCAAGAATGGTCTATGAAGGATAACTGATATATCATATCAATTTCGCAATCAAGCACTACAAATTAGCGGGAAACACAAACTTGTCTAAATTGACAATCACATCATAAACCACATGAACTGATCCCTTTACTGAAAGATCATCCATCAAGAGCCTCATGTTTTTCCTTTTTCTTTCATCAAGACCAAGATAATTAAAGACGATCGACGACATCATATTTATGCTTTAACCAAGATCGCATTTAGCTTTTGTGAAATTGCATGCACCCACGGTACATGGAATAGGGAAAGCCCTTGGATATTTTTATTGAGGGTTATATTCTTTGTCATCACCACCACATGTTTGTGCATTTGAGTTGTTTCACAATCTATCACCCTCTTCTTCTTATCGCCAATTCTTTCATATATTTGTCATAACCTACGATTTCGGTTAATGAATCCACCAAAGAAATATTCACTTTCATGACTTTTATTATTTCTACAAACTTTTGGAATTTGACATTGTCATTTTTCTTCCTCAATTGTTGAGGAAAGGGGTGAGATATCTTAATTTGAGGTAATGTGGTAGGGGTTGCAATGTCACATTCATTCACATTCTACGTAGGCCCACTTTTAACCCTATTTGTTTGTGTCTTACCCATCCCCTTAGGTAGTTCATCATTGGAAACCACACTTAGAGCATCTACATTATCGAGCCTGGGTTTCTCCTTAAATGTCATTCCACTTCTAGTGATTATGGTTGGTGCTTGGATAGAATCCTTTGCGTTATTATTCACATTGGTCACAATTTTTTTATGGGGATTTGCATACACAAGGGCATCCAACTGGCTCATCTTTTCTTCAAGCGACATGAAAGAGGATGAATGTGAGATTATGGTGGTGGACGAAGATGAAACGTCACTCTTCATTTCTTGCAAAATCATATTGGATCTCTCAACTTTTTCAAGAATTTTGGTCAGCAAATCGTCAATTGGAGTTCTCACCTGATCATGTAATTCGAAAGACGACATTTAGTTTGCATCTTTCCTTTCCCTTTCATAGAACCTACCTTTATTATTTTCTATCCAACCTTGATCCACATTTCATGTGAGACCTCTCATCATATATCCTCAGAGAAACAAGATTTACTAAATTAGAGCCTCTTCCAATGACATGCTCGAAAAATATAACAAGTAGAGAAGTCGATTTAGCAATTCTTTCGTCACGCTCCCAAATTTTCTATTTTTTATCTTTAAGAAATCCAGAGTGTGGAAGTGACACATGATCTTCATTAGTATAACAAGCTTGATTAATCTTTGTCATATCATCAAGAAATGTTGAAGCCACAACAAATGGTTGTCTAACGATATTTCCATGAATAATATGGTCAACCATCACTTTTTTTAATATCATTAAGACACTGGAAGAAGTTTTGCAACATGAGTTTGTCCGTAAAACCATGGTTAGCGCATTGTAGTATTGCAACGTGGCCAAGTCCATGTGCGGTTTCTCCATTCACTCATTTGAAAAGTGAATGTTATGCTTTAATTTCAAAAATTTAGAAGGGGGAAAGAATCTCTCAAGGAAAGCTTCAAGCAACTCTTTCCAACAAGAGGTAAAATTCTTCGACAACTCCATCGACCACTTGGTAACCTTCCTGTCAAGAAAAAATGGAAATAACCTCAACCGCATCGATTCTTGTGAAATACAATTAACCACAAAAGGATTTCACATATTTAAAAGATTGGTGAGGTGATCATTATGATATTATTCTCAAAACCTCCAAATAACCCTCTCATTTTGATTAACTACAACATGGGTGCGGTTAGAGAAAATGTGATATCCTTGTGCATAGGTTGTAATCAAATTGCTACGATATCGTTGGTGATATGAGAAGTTTCATCATCATCCTTTCTAACATAATTTTCTTATCCATGGAGACTAAAGTCATCACTACTTTTTGTGTTCATTATTTCACCTACTAATCGATACAAGCGTAAGTTTGTTCAACCACAAGCAAATTAGTATGCAAATTAGTTCACAAATTGAATTCCTAACATCCTCTCATCGGTAGCAACACCATTAATTTATAATTCTCAAACTACTCTTAAATACTATTAAAAAGAGTAAATAATCATTGTCAATATAACGTACCCAATAAATAGTCGGACTCAAATTCCATAGAGTGTAGTATGAGGTTAAGGATTCAATTGAAAATTATGATGCATATAATTTCAATGTCGCGACCAACCTTTGGTGTAACATGGTGTATAGGACCCCGAGATTCCCTACAGAATCCGCATAGCATGTGACATAAACAATAATAGAAAAAATTTAAAAGGCAATTAATATGATAAAGAGTTTGATAAAAAAGAAGTGGAAGTCTACATAGTCCTAGATCCATCTAAAATAGCAAGATCTTTTGGGATGTAACCCGTACATCACGAAGAATAAAGATAAGTAATGAAAATAAGAAATAGGCTCAATCTTCATGACATCAGGACTCAATAATATTTAATATAAACTAAGAGATCCCTAGCCAAGTAGATGCGAAATCGGAGTTTCAAGACTCTACATTGAGAAAAATATCGGCAAGAGTATGTGTTAGCGTAAACAATATACTTTTGAGTATGTGCTAGTACAAATTATATAGCAAGTATGCAAGTCATGCATAAAAGTATGAAATCATGCTAAAAGGACCTTTTCGTGGCATGTAATGACCAAGGAAAAACATGAGGTAAAAGAGTTAAAACATAAGAAACATGGTCAATGCAAGCTAACACCTTTACAAATTTCACGAAATACTTGTACAATTAACCTTAGTTCATTAATGTGGGAGATATACCTTGAACTGACATGTAAGACCATGTGAACTATTAACATAGAATCTCATGTCTACCCCACACCGAAAAGGGGTGTCCTACTTTCCAAGGTAGGACCATGAATATCTAGCTAATGTATATCTAAGAAAATAATCCTACAGGGGCACATAAGTATGGGATAAGGAAATTTCTACTAGAAACCTGGACTAAAGCTATAAGAGAGTTTTCATCTTAATATCCTCTCACTGCTAAGATTTCCCATGGAATAGTAGTTATCTTAACTTGCCTTAGTATTAAGTGGCATGGGTAATCTGCCATCTCCATCATAGCCATAAAAAGTATAACACCTCAAATTCAGGAAAGACTGGAAATGAGAATGATTTAAAACTCACATGCCAGAGGCTAGACAATGGAATCCTTCATGGAGCCCTTAATGGACCGTGAAGGGGACAACAACCCATGAAAGGGCTTCGTGGTAAGTTCCCCAGACCTACCTCGAATGAGTCCCTCCAGTTGTGGAAAACATGGTGGCTCGTTATGGTGCTCGTATGGGCTTGCCAGAGATTACCATGGCCAGCGTCCCTCCCATAGAGGCCTAGATGGCCCATGGTGAATATGAAGGGCCATGGTGTTTTTCTTCAAGTCGCCCAACAGTGAGGGGTCCTTCCCCTAGACATTTTTCATAGACCATGACTGACATAACGGCTCGTGGAGTCCTTGATGTAACGCCCCGAGACTACTCCCATGACGCGGACACAGAACCTAGGACCACAAGTGATCCCAAGCAAACCCTGCTAGCATGATCATGAGCATACTAAAGAAAATAAATTGTTTGCGGAAACTAAATAATAATTTAAAATGAAATAATGGGGAATACCCATATTCTATAACTGAAATATTTGAAAATAATGATTTTAATACAAAGGAAATATTAACTCAATACTAAGCTTAAATATGGGAGAATATGTGGCGCATGTATGTGTCAGTACTTGAAAGGTACTGAGCATGTAGGATAGAATAAAGCTGAAATAAAACATAACTGAACAAGCACAAAAGCAAATATAATGAAATGAACATGATATAATAAATTTCTGAGCTAACTGAATGCAATGAACAATTTATAACATGATAAAATTGAATACTGAATATACTGATAAATGGTCAATGCAGGAGAGTCTGACTGAACTATGGGAGCTACTAATAACGGGTAATACAACCACATGAGATAAATGTGGAGTCCGATGTATACGCCCTATCGAGAGGACCCACTATACCCTGCTAGAAGTATAAAGGCATGCTGGCATGATCACTAAACTGATTGCCTACAGAAAAGACTTACAACCTACTTGGCTAGTGGCTCTAGGACTAATTGGGTACGCTAAACCCTAGTCCAACATGGTATTATGCTACTCCCATTGATTTATGCAATTAACTGATTATGTCTGAGTTTCTTTAAATACTGGATAGCTCGAAACTGAACATGCAAACTGAGAATGTAACATTTAATCTGATAATGATATATTAAAAACTAAGGCATGTATAACTGCATGACTGAATCTGACCTAGCATGTGTAATTCAAGAACTAAAGAAATACAAAGCTAGGATTCTAAAATTCATGCGATAATCTAAGTAATAATATGATAATCTGAATTGTAACATATATTGTAACAAAATCATGAAATCTGCTGCAATAATAGGAACCCTAGGTTTAATCATGATATGAGAATCAAGAACTGATTGAAACCTAGGGACCCAATGGATGAAAGAAAACCCACTAGTGAAATCCCACACACCTGGTGATGAAATTCACGGATATATACTTAGATTTCGGGGCTGGAACTGTTGGAAACTTTCTTCGTTCTTGAACTAGGGTTCTTGAGATTTTTCTCCTTTCTTGCTTCTAATTTTCTAACTTTTAATTTAATGATTTGACTAAGGTAAGTTCTTATTATGTTGCTATGCTTAACGTGAAAAAAATTTGATGATTTAGGGTCAAAACAAAGTATCTTAAGGTTTAAACGAAGTGGGAAAAGACCAAAAGACCTATGGGTTAGTTGTTGTTGGACCAAACGACGACCAGGACTGACGGTCCATCGTTTGGTTCGTAGGTTAGGCCTGTTCGACTGGATTTTACGAAAATGGGAATAACGTTTTTCTCGGAGGTCTAATTATAGCAA
The DNA here is from genome assembly GCF_001406875.1 of Solanum pennellii. NCBI lineage: Eukaryota > Viridiplantae > Streptophyta > Magnoliopsida > Solanales > Solanaceae > Solanum > Solanum pennellii. Next base: position 63,820,285 of record NC_028637.1, read on the forward strand.
GGTCGTTGGCTATGGAAGGCTAATTTAAGTATCTATCTGTTGGTAGGCGATAGAACACCTAATTCATGTTATGCTAAGAGTTACGACCATTTGATATTGACCCAACTAAATTTCCCCCTTAACTGTCTCATAGTTCCCACATATGGTCAGACCTACGGACCATGCTGGTCATCCGTGGCTCTTGTCAGAGAGTGGGTGAATAGGGTGTCGATCGACGTACTCAAACTACGAACCGGAAGTCCGTCCGCCGTTCGACACTTAGTCAAATTTTCTAGATTGAGATTGTTGATGGTTTCAGACCAAATCGACTTATGTGTAGGACGGACTATGGGTCAGGCTATGGTCCGTCGATGGCCACCGTCTGTTGCACCTGTAGATTTTCTGAAAACTAGTTTTTGGTCTATTTTGGAAATGGGGTGTTACATTATCTCCCCCTTGGGAACATTCGTCCCCGACTGAAGACAAAACAAGGGCCAGAGATGCAAACACTACTACTAAACACTGAGAGCTGCGTTTCTGACTGAATTGAGTTCCGAGAACATGCAAATACGCTGAAAATGCAAGTACAAACTGAGGTAACATGATTCTAATAATGAGTTTATGCATGAATAACTGGAAAACTGAAGAGGAACTATTACCTTAAGCCGGAGAGGAATCGGAAGGAAAGAGGTGAGGATACTTGGCTTTCATGGCTACTTCTACTTCCCAAGTAGCTCCCTCTATGGAAAGACTCCTCCACCGAACCTTGATTGAAGAAACTTCTTTGTTCCTCAACCTTCTAACCTGATGGTCAAGAATCTCAACTGCTACATCCTTAAAAGAAAGATTATCTTTCACCGCCATTCTCTCTAATGGCACCTTAGAGGCTGGATCACCCATGCATTTCTTCAAGAGTGACATGTGGAAGACCGGATGCACTACTACTAATTCTTCTGACCACTCTTAACTCATATGACACCTTGCCAACCCTTTTAATGATGTTATAAGGGCCTACATATCTAGGTATGAGCTTCGCTTTCTTTCCAAATCTCATCACTCCTTTCATAGGTGAGATTTTGAGAAAACCCCAATCATAAACTTGGAGCTCTAGTTCCCTTCTCCTTACATCTGCATAAGATTTTTGACAACTTTGGATTGTCTTAAGTCTATCTCTAATGAGTTGCCCTTTCTCCACAGCTTAAAGGACTGAATCTGTCCCTATCAAATCTGCTTCACCTACTTCAAACAAACCAATAGAAGATTTACATTATGCCCATATAAATCCTCATAAGGGGCCATCTGAATGCTGGAATGGTAGCTATTATTGTAGGCGAACTCAATAAGAGCAAGGTGATCATGAGAACTACCTTTGAAATAATCACACAATCTGTCAACATATCCTCAAGGTTCTGAATGGTACGCTTTGCCTGCCCATCCATTTACGGACGCAATGTTGTGCTAAGGTTGACTTCAGTACCAAGACCCTTGTGAAACGACTTCTAGAAATGAGAGGTAAATTGAGGACCTCTATTTGAGATGATGGACAAAGGAACCCCATGCAATCTCACAATTTCATTAATGTAAAGCTTGGCATAGTCCTCTGTCGAATCTATAGTCTTGACCGCTAAAAATCGAGAAAAACTTAGTCATCCTATTAACTATTACCCAAATTGAGTCATGCTGTCTGCGAGTGCGCAGTTACCTTGTGATGAAATCCATATTGACCACTTTCCACTACAAAGTAGCAATGTCGATCTCTTGCGTCATACCTCCTGGTTTCTGATGTTCTACCTTAGCTTCTTGGTAATTGGGGCACTTACTCAGAGAGTCTGCTATATCCCTTTTCATGCCATTCCACTAATAGACTTCCCGAAGATCGCGGTACATCTTAGTGGCACCTGGATGAATAGAATACCTAGAGTTATGGGCTTCTGCAAGAATATGCTATCTCAACTCGCCCACATCCGGAACACACAATCTACCCTGGTAGCGAAGTACACCATCTCCCCTTTGGGAGAAAACCTCCACTCTCTAATTATGGACTGCACCTTAAGTTCAAGCAACATTGGATCACTTTCTTGCTTTTCGTTAACCTCCACGACAAAGGACAATTCTGCCCCATTCATAACTGTTACACCACTATCTGATATGCTCATAGGGAGAACTCCAAAGCGAGCAAGCTTGTGAACATCCTTCACTAGATCCTTCTTTTATTCCTCAACATGGGCTACACTAACCATAGATAATCTAATAAGAGTATCAGATACTACATTCGCCTAACCACGATGATAATGTACACTCATATCATAATCCTTAAGGAACTCAAGACTTTTCTTTTGGCAAATATATATCTCTTTCTGGGTGAACACATACTGAAGGCTCTTATGATCGGTGAACACATCTACATGAACACCATACAAGTAGTGTCTCCATATCTGAGTGCAAACACCACTGCTGCAATTGAATACTGAATATACTGATAAATGGTCAATGCAAGAGAGTCTGACTGAACTGTGGGAGCTACTAATAACCGGTAATACAACCACATGAGATAAATGTGGAGTCCGATGTATACGCCCCATTGAGAGGACCCAATATACCCTGCTAGAAGTATAAAGGCATGCTGGCATGATCACTAAACTAATTGCCCACAGAGAAGACTTACTACTTACTTGGATAATAGTTCTAGGACTAATTGGGTACGCTAAACCCCAGTCCAACACGTTATTATGCTACTCCCATTAATTTATGCAGTTAAGTGATTATGTCTGAATTTCTGTAAATACTGGATAGCTCAAAACTGAACATGCAAACTGAGAATGCAACATTTAATCTAATAATGATGCATTAAAAACCGAGGCATGTATAACTGCATAACTGAAATATCTGACCTAGCATGTGTAATTCAAGAATTAAAGAAATACAAAGTTAGAGTTCTGAAATTCATGCGATAATCTAAATAATAACATTATAATCTGAATTGGAACATATCTTTTAACTAAATCTTGAAATTCTGCTGTAATTCTAGGAACCCTAGGTTTAATAATGATAAGAGAATTAAGAACTGACTGAAAAGTAGGGACCCAATGGGTTAAAGGAAACCCACTAGTGAAATCCCACATACCTGGTGATGAAATTCACGGAGAAATGCTTAGATTTTGTGGCTGGAACTACTGGAACCTTGCTTCGTTCTTGAATTAGGGTTCTTGAGCTTTTTCTCCTTTCTTGCTTCTAATTTTATATGTTTTGATTTAATGATTTGACTTAGGAAAGTTCTTGTTATGTTTCTAAGCTTAAAGTTTCTAAAATCTTATGATTTAGGGTCAAAACGACGTATCTTAAGGTTTAAACAAAGTGAGAAAATACCAAATGACCCCTGTGTTAGTTGATGTCGTACCAAACGACGACTAGAACTGACAGTCCGTCGTTTGGTTTGTAGGTTGAGCCTATTCAACAAGCCTTTAATTAAACGGGCATAATTTTTTGCTCGAAGCTCTGATTTTAGCAAGGTCGGTGGATATGGAAAGATAATTCAATTATCTATTTGTGAGTATGTCATACAACATCATTTTGGGCTAAGAGTTATGACCATTTGAAGTTGATCCAACTATATTTCCCCCTTAACTGTCTGCTAGTTCCCACCTACGATCAGAACTACGGACCGTGGGTCCACTAAGGATTGTGCTGGTCATCCGTGGATCTTGTCAGAGAGTGGGTGAATGAGGTGTCCATCGATGGACTCAGACTACGACCGTAGTCTGACCTACGTACCGTAAGTCTGTCTGCGTTCGACACTTAGTTAAATTTTCTGGATAGAGATTTTGGGTGGTTTCTAACCCAATCGATGGATGTGCAGGACGGACCGTGGGTCACGGTATGGTCCGTCGATGGCCACTGCCTGTTGCACCTGTCGATTTTATGAAAAACTATTTTTTGGTCTGTTTTTGATATGGGGTGTTACACTTGACGTGCCATGAAGGCCACTGTGAAAGTGGTCATGTCAGCTTTAAGTCAGGCTCTTTTGGGTCTTTTACAAATTATTTTAATTCAATACCCTGTCATATCTACCATAACCAAAAATCCCTATATAAAAAACAAATCAATTCATACTCTAAGATGCATAAAAGAAGAGCCAGTTCATCCTATCAAATATATCTCTCTAGAAGTTGAAGAAGAAAGCTAGGGTTTCAAGATTTAGTGACCTAATCCCCCATTCATTTCAAGATTTTGCATAAAAGTATGATAGCCTTAATCTATGTAGCCTCTCCTCTATAGAGTTCCTGAATTCCCAATTTTTAAGTCACAAATCCCAATTGAAATAAGGGTTTTCTTCTATGTAATTGGTTCCTTTCAATGTTGAATTATTGGGTTGTTTTATGAAGTATTATGCATGAATTGAGATAATTCTATATTTTAAAGATGAATCCCGATGATCCATGCTTAACACATGTTTCCAAGATATTTTTGATTGAAAGTAGGCTTTAAACTATGAAAGGTGAATTATGGAAATATGCATATTCTCATGAAATTAATGAAATGTGATGCAAGTTGCTTTGACAGTATAGAATATATGTTGTTATTGTTGATAATTGTTGTGAAAGGTTTTCTCACATAAAGGATTCAAAGGTTGAAAGGTTTTCTCACCTAAATGTATCAAATTTACGGAGCTAATCTAAAAATGTGGTAACAGTCGATTACCCATACCTCCAATGATAAAACAAGTGGTGACTACACATATCTCATGAATGTTAAGATAGGTTAAGGATAATAAATATTTCGTGGGAGTTATGCTTAGCACCGAGTGGACAAGTTGTGATTATCCATGTCTCATAAACTATGTGTCACCATAGGTTGTCTACATAGACATTAGCTAGTGGATAAACGTAAGATATAAGTTCATGGTTCTTACATTGGAAAGTGAGAACATCTTGAAGACATTGATTCCATGTTAATAGCTCACATGGTCATACATGTCGGTTAAAGGTAATTCTCCCTCAGCAATGAATCAAGTTACTTCGAGAAGTATGTCATGTGTGTTTTAACATGATGTTTACTTGCATTGACCATGTTTTTTATCACTTATGTTTTCTAAATCTTTATCTTATGTTTTAGCTTGGTTATTGCATATCATGAAAAAGGACTTTTTTACTTTGTTATATATTTTATGCAATCTTATCATACTTGGTACATTTTTGTAGCATGCTCTTTCCTACATTATCCTAAAATGTAGGGTCTGACAGTCCAGGTTCTGACCTCTGTGGCTAAAGATCATTTAGTAAATCTTGAAGATTGGTGAGTCCTTATGTTCCGAGGACCAAGCCTTTATTTCATGTTGTCTTAACAATTCAAATTTAAACTTGATGCATGGGTTACGTCCCGATTACTCAATTGTACTCGATTACTTGTATACATTGTTAGACTTCTGCTTCATTATATGTTTTAAAATTTTTCTTTTAAATCTCTTGGTTTTTGTTATGTTGTAAGATGCATGCTAAGTGACTTGTTTGGGTCTCTGGGAGTCTTATACACTGTTACACCTAGGTTCTACTTGAGGTCGTGAAAAAATTTAAAATCAGAGTAGAAGGTTTAGAAAGGTCCTAGGAAGTCTAATAAGCCACATCAAATAGATTCTTGTTCATGAGTGTGAAGCGTGCCACACTTTTGAATGAGTGTCTATAAGATGTTTAGAAAATTTATTTTTTTATTACCCTAATGTTGTGAGATGAAGTTTAACTCTGTAATGTATCTGTCTCCAAATTCCTATTTGATACTCTACATGATATGGCCATTGAAAGGGCATATGCTTGAAGGAATATGGAATAAGAGGATCTCCTTAAGCTCCTCACGTTTTGATCAACCTTTTGAAAAAAAGTTACTAATATAAAGTTTAGGGTTTCTTTTCAAGTGTGTGTCAATCCATTAGGGCTCAATCCCATAAGCAGGTTGAGGTACACATGATCCCAAATGTGGGTACGCCGACAACTAGAGTGAGAGACTTTACCAGAAGGAAGACTCCAGAGTTTCATTATTCTAAGGTTGAGTAATACCCTCAAGATTTCATTGATGAAATGCATAAGGTGTTGGTGGTCATGGGAGGGATGCCAGTGGAAAAGGTAGAATTAGCCGATTAACAACTTAACGATTTTTCTCAAGTTTGGTTCAACCAATGGAAGGAAGGGAGGGCATTTATTGTAGGTCCTCTTGATTGTGGAAAATTTTAATGTTGATTTCTTTCATAGGTTCTTTCCCTTGAAATGAGGGAGGAAAATGTAATTGTGTTCATAAACCTTCGCCAAGAAATCATGAGTGTGAAATAATATGCTTTGAAACTCATAAAAATTTTACGATACGCTCCAACTATAATTGCCGATCCTAGGGCAAGAATGAGTAAGTTTGCTTCATGTGTGTCCAAAATAGTGGTTAAGGAATGTCGTACCGAAATACTTGTCAATTATTGACATTTGTAGTCTTATGGTTCATTCTCAACAAATTGAAGAGAGTAACTTAAGGAATGGTCTAGGGAGGTTAAGAAGGCAAGGATGATGATGGTAACTTATAACACTCAAGGTTCGATAGACCTGGTCGTTCCAAGTTCCAGAAAAGGTTTTCCGGTCAATGTTTCTCCAATACTCTTCCTAAATTCATTAAGGATAGGTTGTCTAACCCTAGGCCTCAAGAAGGAAATGGTAGTGGATCTTCATTGCCTAATTGTTCTAAGTGTGGAAAGAAGCATAAGGGCAGATGTCAAGCCGATTCCAATGCTTTCTTTGGTTGTGGTAAGATGGATCACAAGATAAAGGATTGTCGCGCAGTTGTTAAGAATGAGGGAGATAATCGTTAATGGGAATTTTGTCCTTGATTCCATCCTAATTGGAGTCATAATTAAAACGGACTCTATGAACTTTCAACTCATCATGGGCAAGAGGGTTTGCCCGATGTGGTTAACGGTATGTTGAAAGTCTTCCAACTTTATATTTATTCTTTATTTAACCGGGTGCTACCTTGTTTTTGGTGACATCATATGTGGCTAAAAGGTTTGATATTATTCTGGATGTGTTGTTAGATCGTTTTTCTTTCTCTACTTGTGTTTATTTTTCAATTATGGCTAATAGGGTCTATAGGAATTTTCTTGTCTCCTTGTCCCACAAAGTCACTCATGTTGATTTTGTAGATTTCGATATGTTAAATTTTGATATTATTCTTTGTATTGATTGGTTTCATGCATATTATAGATTTTTATTATGAAATATGTGTAAAGCGCTTCGGTTTCCATATGAACCCATCCTAGAGTGGAAAGGGAGAAATTTTATGCCTAAGGGATATTTTGTGAATGCCTTAAACCTATAAAGATGATTTCTAAAAGTTTCATTTACCATCTAGTTAGGTGAGGGATATATATTCTGAAACCCGTAATTTTGAGTCGGCGCCCATTATGAAAGAGTTTTTGTAAGTGTTTCCCGATGATTTACTTGGTATTCCTCCCGAAAGAGAAATAGACTTCGGCACTGAACTTCTCCCAGATACGCACCCTATCAATGTTCCCTTTTACCGAATGTCTTCGGCGGACTTATGGAATTAAAAGATAAATTGAAAGATTTGTTGGATAAGGGCTTCATCCGAATGAGTATCTCTCTATAGGGGTGTTTCAGTGTTATTTATTAAAAAGAAAGATGATTTGATTCGTATACATATTAACTATCCACAATTGAAAAAGGTTAGAATCAAGACTAAATGATGCACGCTCAACCTCACCACATCCAATACTAGGTATGATTGATTGTTATCTATTATAAAACCCAACGATGAGTTGGGGTTGGACCCACAAGGAGTTGTACAAGTTCAAATCTAGTTACAATGTTATAAAGGCAATCTTATTGTTGGTAGGAATAGAAATTGTCGAAAACATTGACTTAAATTGAAAGGAGTGAAAACAAAGGTAAGATGAAGGGTTGAAACTAATACGAAATTAGGAGTTTCAAAAAAATTAAGAGGAATTTTAAGAATGTGATCGATTATAAGCTAATTAAGTTATAGGGGTAATTGAACTTTAACGGTAATTTTCTGAATCAATGTGGTAGGCTAGGCTATAAGTGCAATATTTTTCTCTCAAACAACTATTATGGTTCAGGCGTGTCCTCTCGAACCTCGACAAGTTTAACAAGGTAAACAACCCACATCCTTTAATGTATCAACTCTCTCTCGATCTAGATAGGTAGAATTGAGTTTATGATTCACTCTCTCGAGCTGGACTAATGTCAACCCAATACCTACAATTAATAATCAAAAGCTTTGGTTCAAAAACCTCTCTCTCAAGCAAGCCAAGAACTCTAAGCTAGAATTGCTTTTGGAACCGCAATCCATAATTAAAACACATATTATAATTAAATCCATAGTAAAACTAAAATTATATCATTAAACAACGATTCACATAAGATAATTAGACAAATAAAAACATGATAACACCCCAAGAATTAGGGTTTTAGATATACATTATAAAAATAGAGAATGATTACCAACTAGATTATCCATAAGCTGGGTAAAACTCTTCAAGCCTTTACAATACACCAAATTGATTAAGCTCAAAAACCCACTTGCTAATCCTCAAAGTTAATCTTAAAAATCCTCAAAGTCTACAATGGAAATTCAAAACTAAGAAATAACTATAACTTTCAAACATGGGTATCAGAACTCCTATTAACTGCATTTACAAATTCAATTTATAGTTGTCCAGTTTTTTTCCTTAAAGGCCATTGGGAGAGATAAGCCGCACCTCGCCGAACATGTCGGTGATCTGCTCTTTTCTCCCTTCCATCACCCATTTGCATTGGCCATCAGTTCTCCAGGTCCCGTAATTTTGTGCTATCAAGGTTGTCATCGCAGAGTCATTCAATGATTTACCGACTGCTCCTGTCGCCAAGTTGGTTATGGAATGACACGTTGGAACTTTTGTAAGCTGAAGAAAAATTTGGCGGTTTGCGAAGTGGTCATGGCGATCACTAAGATCACTTTTCCTTATTTCTTCAGCTTGTTAGTTCCTTTTCTTCCAGTAATGTCTTTTTCTTGCTCCTTAGCCTTCATAGTTGCAAATCAACATTTTAACATCAGTTTAGAGCATAAAATAGTCATTTCAGGTAACATATACTATCAAAACAGAGCGTTAAATGATTCGAAATCTCAAACTCGTCAACATCCCCAACATAAATTTCTGATTGTCCTCAAGTAAGACTCAAGAGCAATAGTTCAACTAGGATGCCTCCAAATAGTTTTGCTTAAGACTCAACATAAATGCACACAAAAGAGTCAAACTACGCATACAATAATAATTGTTCACTTAAAGTGTAAAATTGTGACTCACCATTATCAATTGTACTCAAGCTCACAATTCTTGCTTCAAATGCACGTTCAAGCTCAACAAAGGTATTCAAATGCCCTCACAACAAAAATGATTCCATATTCACAGAAAAATCCTTAACAAATTAAAGTCGCGAAATCACATGCAACTCTCTCACTCACAAATATGAACATATACATGACTCTACCCATAGGTTTTCCCTTATTTTCCAATCAACGTTCTTTTCAGCTCACTCAAGATCACAAAGATATTTTTAAGGCTTGGATTGTGTTCTACCTTCATGAAGTATTGCCTGAAAATCACTTTTTCTTCTTCTATTTCACAGCCAAATATGATCATAATCCACCTCATTATTCAACCAAACATGAATCATCGGACACCCCATTTCTTTAACTATTTTGATACACTTTATTTCATAATTTTTTGTCTTTTTTAGTCTTTTCTTATTCTTTCTTCTATTTCTCTCTTTTCTGTTTTTTTTTACATGGAGGGGTTCTATCATTTTCATAACAATCCATCAAGGGGAATTTTTCATTTTTCTTGTCTCTCCTTCTTTTTCACCACATGCCAACTAAGGTTTTTGGCCTAAGTTGGTTATTCAAACGAACCAATACTTCATGAAGGTTATGGTCTATGTGATTAAGAGGTCAAAGATGTTCATCTTTCTTCCATGAAAAGGATAGGCTCAAAGGGTGCAAAGCAACATTTACACATATCACAAGGTTAACCACAATGAGGTATATTGTCAAGTTGGTTCACTCTTCAAAACTCTTTCCTAAGATCATTTCAATTGCTTGCTTCACGCAATCAATCGGACCAACGTTGCAAATTCTAGGTGTGATTAAGTACAATGTTCAAGGTAAGCACACAACACAAGACATTGATACAATTATGAATGCCTTCCACTTTTGAAGTTATATTTAATTAAGTAGATTCAAGCATGAACATTATTTCAAATATCATTGCAATAAGTATAACAAAACACATCTCAATAATCTTCCTAAAAATCAAATAACAAAAAATCTTTTATGTTTGAACACCTACTTCAAAGGTGAAAAGTTATCTCAGAGATTTTGAAATTGTGAATGGACTTTGCATATTTAAAATTATATCTTGAATAGAGAACTTTGTAAGTGTAATATTTTTCATTATCTTTACTCATTACATTCTTTATTTCCTTTGTTTTCTATCACGTCAATCATACCACCCATTGAATTTCGCTTTAAACACTATGTAACCCTTGAAAATTGCCATTACATGCAATTCAGATCAACATTCAAAAAAACAAAGTAAGGACATGAATTTTCCCCTTTCTATTTCCATTTGCATTTTTTTCTTTTTTTTCTTTTAGAGAGCGTTATGATTAAGAAAATCAAAAAGCAATATAAATATTGGCAAAGAATATGACACAATAATAACCTGTGAAAATTATAGTAATTGAGTATTATTTTCAAATGTGTTTCACTTATTTTCAACATACGTTATGGGCTTTTAAGTATAAGAAAATGTTTAGATTCATTTTTTAAAATGATTTATAAAGGAAAGGCAAACGTTAAAAACACTCAACTATTTGTTTTTGATTTGTCATTTCAAATTCTTTCAGTTATGAAAGTTTTGTATTTCTCAAACATTTTCAAAACTAAAAAAAATTTAAAGCAAAGAATAATTTAAAATAAATAAATTCGAATATCTACTCCAAACACACACTAAATAACACGACTTTTGAATTTTAAAATTAGTAATGGTTCCTTCCCTTAATGATACAATTATGGAGAGGACGGTTATATGAGGAAAGGATATCAGAATTTTGTTGTAGTTGTAGCTTCGAAAATGTAATGGGCTATTGTATTTTACATTTAGGATTCAACAAACTTTTTTATATAATGCAAGAAAAAACTTTAAAAACTGAGAAATCAGTTAAATATCTTCTTAGTCTCTCTCTACATATTCCCCTTTTTAATTGAGCAATATTAAATATAAATAGTTATTTTTAAAAAATATTGATGGATGAATTTTTTTCTTTTGTACAATTAGTTTAAGAAACATGTAAAATATTGTTCAATTTCTTAAAAAAAATAAACTAACTATGTTTAAAAACCTTTGCAGATCTTTTGAAATTAAAATAACTTATTTTTGGAATTCATAAATAAATGAAAAGAAAAAATAACATAAAAAGTGGTTTAAGAAAATTATATGAATAACCTTAATGATGAGATTAAGGTACGAAATAAAAGAAATAAATGGCTGATGGTGACAGGAATTAATGATGGTCATTTTTATATTTGATAAACTTTTAAGATAAAATTTTCAGTTTATTAAAATTAGAAAAAATGTAAAAAACTACAATAAAATTGAGGCATAATTTTGTTGGAAGAGTAGCTTCATTTTTGAGGAATGATAATAGTTATTATTATTGTTCAAAAAATTTATTAAAAAAAGGCAAATCAAATTCTGTAAAATTTGTTTTCGATTCTTATTAAGTGATAGTAACTTATTTCTAGGATAAATATATAATAAACAAAAACAAAGAAAGGAAAAAAAGGCATAAGAAATTAACATCAATAATATTTATGAAATTAAAGAAGGGAAGTAAAAGAAATTAATGTTAGTACTGATGGTAGGAACTAAATATGATCATTTAATTTTAATATATTATAAAATTTTAAGATAAGTTTTCCAGTCTTTTTATAGATAGAAAAATAATCAAAAATTAAAACAAATATCGATGCACTGTTTTTTTTTTTTTAAGAACAACTTCATTTTTGAGCAATAATTTTTAAATAACGCCAAAATAATTCATAAAAATTATTATTAGACTAAGATGAGTGTCACATCATATTTTCTTATTTCAAATTATTATTACATATAAATATAATTTTTTTAATAAAGAATATGATTTTAAAATGATAAATCAAATTCTGTTAAAATATGTGTACAATACAAAGTTATTTTGAGTTTTTGAAATTAAATCCCTTCACTTGAATAAATAATAAAAATCTGAACAATGATGGAGGGCTCACACGTCATTAGCTTTCCTAGAGAGTTGTTTAATAGGACTATCCTTTTGTACGAATTATTAATTTGATCAATTGAGATTAAAAAAATATTGAAGAAATATCATAGCGGAAGATAGGTACAAATCCATTATAAATGGATATTAAAATAAAATTTATAGGAAAATAAACAACGCAAGCAATATTGAAAAAAACGTGATTTCTGAAAAATAATATACATAACATTATTATGAGATTAAGGTAAGAAAGTAAAAGACAATAATAGAATTGATGATGAAATGAACTAAATATAATCATCTTTTCTTTAAATTAAATTAATAAAATACATAAAAAAAACTATGATTTAAAATAAATAAGAAAAAACAAAATAACCTTTAATGAAAGGTACATAAAAGACTAAGACAAAAACGAAAAAAAAAGAATTAATAGAACAAAGATGTTCAAAGAAATAAAATAAGCACTAATTTTGTCCTTTTTTTAAAAAAAAATAACAAAATAGAATTTTTTGCTTATTCTTCTCAAATTTGATATGTACTTCATAAATAGACTGATTTTTCTTCAAAGAATTCTTCTTACCACTTGAAGCAATAATTACTCTTCTTCTTAATTTTCAACTGATTTAAAAAAAGATTCTTTTAATATACATCTCCTTACAGGAGGAATAATCATTCTTTCAAAAAGTCTTTATTTTAAAGATAGACTTTTTCTACATGACATTCCTTCTTCTAATATACTCACTAAAATTATGAGATATTTTTTCTTTCTCTTTTCTTACAAAATTATAGAACTTAGAAATTTGTAGGACATTTCAACATTGAAATTTGATATATGTATATTCATCATCGTCGTCGTCATCGTCATCGTCATCATAAGAAGAATGAGAGGCAAAGTGGATGATTTTATTGTCGTTAGTTATAAATACTTGATACGCTCAAACTTACTTCTCAAATAAGAAGTAAAACGGTCGTATCAAGTAAAGAACCCAACTAATGAGGTTGGGATCGTTCCCACGAGGAAAATAGTTCAGACTTAACTTTAATCTATTATTACTATTATTTAATCAATTATTTCCTTAGAAAACAAAAGACAATAAAAGGGGGATTTTTATTTCTAAATTAATGAAATAGACTAACTAAATTAAAGTAACCAACTAACAGAATCAAATAGTGGAGTTTAATAAATTAATAAAAGTAACTAGGGTTTAAGTGTTCCCCCCTGGTTCCTAACTTGATAATCTAACTATAACAATTCTTTCCTAGTATCTTGAATGCAAAGTTATAGGTTATGTATTTCTAAATTCTTGGTCCGACATCTAGAAAATTTCACTCCACACCTTTGTCCGGCTACGTGTGTTGTTATACTAACCCTTACCTTTACCTCATATTAAGCATTGCATTCGATATTTGACTAAATTATTGCCTCGTACCAATCAATACTAGCCTATTAGATAGTATGCACTAAATCTATGTTGATAATTTCTTTCCTATTTTCTACCTCTTTGGTCCGGCAGGTAGCATTAAGGCGAGTTCTAACGTTGGCCATCCGTTAAAAAGACTTCTAAACGAAAGAATTATCAGTACATGCAAGACACTATTCTAGAATTGTTATTTTAGTTAGATTTTACCTCTTTATTTACCCATGGTTCCTACAACCCTAGTTATGGAGTTTAGTTACCCATAGTCCTAATCACAATATTCATCTATGTAATATAAGAATTCATGCACTTATTTTAATGAGAAAGAATAAAGTTCATAAGTTCACTTGATTAATCAACAAACACACCAACATCGATTCCAGAAAAAGTGTATCAATTATTGAAATTAATCAAAGACTAAAGATTTTCCAAAAGTCTAACAATCACAGAGTTTACTAACAAAGAGTCTAACATAAGAGTATCTAACCCCAAAAACGAGGTTTTTCCAACTATTTATAAAAAATAAAAACCTAATAAAAGAGAAACTCTAATTGTTGAAAATCTTTCAAAATGCGTCCGAGTAGACGGACCTCGTGACAGGCCGTCGTGGTCACGACGGGCCGTCACGGTCACGACAGGCCGTCATGGCCTCCGTCGTCCTATACTTTTAAGATCCATCTGCTGCTTTCTTCATTACCCTCGACGAATAGGTATGAAGGACCGTCACAGGCAAGACGGTCCGTCGAGGGTCTCCGTTCCATAACACTTAAACTTCTTGGAATTTGGGTACTGGGACTACTTCTCTGATCATCACGACGAACCAACAGGACGAACCGTCGTGGCTATTACGGTCCGTCATGAACTTCATAATCCCACATTTAGGTCAGACTTCCCCATATTCCTTCAGCAGCTTCACTACGATGCCGCCTACGGACCGTCACAAGCTCCGTAGGTGGTAACTTTTCTGCATTTCTTGCTAAAAAACTTCTGCGTTCATCTTTCCTGAAAATAAAGAGAAACTTACATAAAAAATCAATACAAAAAGGCTTTTGGACACACACTAAACTTAAGAAAAAAGCATTAAAAATGCCATGAAACCACGGTATAGCAACACCCTCAACTTAAATTCGTTATTTGTCCTCAAGCGACGCACTATGACTCTCTACAAAATCTTTGTACAATAGTATCCATGTTTTAGCTTTCGCAATCATTTGGCTATCAATCCCGATCTGTCTCATCATGTTTATGCATGTTATCACTATTAGGCTTGAATTATGTGAAATCACACAATGATACAGACTCACCACGCACTGACACTTATCCTCTTCAATTTCTCACCGAGGTGCTAATATTTTCGGTATTACAACTAGTGTCCTCACTTCAAAACAACATCCTCATTTTTCACACAATGATTTCATTTTGAGTATAAGGATTACTTTTCAACACTCACTCTTAGAAAAAATTTACAACTCATTCATACATATTGCCATAAGCTTGCCCTTATTTTCACTGCTTTAAGTTCACTATACAACTCTTAGGATCACGATAGGACTTTTGTATCTTGTAACATAATCTCAGGTCAGGTAGGGTATATTTAGGTATACTTTAGTGACTTTTTTCCCTCCTTGACATATCGAATAAACATACCACTTTTTATCATTTTATTTCACCCAATTTCTCATATTTTTTCACCTTGCTATTTTTCCTTCTTTCTTCATTTGTGTAAGTGACTCTCTTCTTTTCTTGCTTGTATTTATTGTTTTTTTTTTCACTTTTATTTAAACTGGTTCTTGAGTCACTTTACTTTTGTTCTTTCTCTCTCTTTGTTCTTTCACCCTCACTTTTCAAAGTATTCCTCATAAGAGCCACCCTAAACTCATGGTTTCGTCATGAGTCAAAGTAAACAATACCCAAAGTTGGATCAGGGCCACAAAAAGGTTGATTACTACATTAGCCACCCTCAACTTATGCTTTTGGGCTGAGGTGCACATGTCCAAGGAGGGACCAGGGCCAACACATTATTCCCAGAAAAGATCAGTTGGGGTGAAAAAGAAAGGTCTATTTTAAGCTCAAATCATTTGGATCAAAGAGGGATTAATTTCATTCCGGTTTTTTTTGCCTAAAAATTGTCTTGAACAAGGGCCTATGATCCTTCCTTAATTGTTTATTACTACTTACTTTTAGCAGGACTAACCGAGCAAGTTCTAGCTCAGTACAAATAGTGGACTATTCAAATCTTCCTCACACTCATTTGACATCTCATTACTCTACAGATTATCAAACACCTAGTTCAAATTTTAGACTTGGGGTGACGAAGTGGTGTATCTCTATATCATTCTTAGTGCCACACATTTATCAATTACTATGCCTAGTCATGCATCATTTTCATTTCATAAGGATATCATTTTAGCCATCATGCTTCAGAACTAAACTATGTAAACAAGATATAGACATGTCGGTTCAACAATAAAATAATCAGTCTCTTGGGGAAAAATAACACAGGCAAGAAAACCCCAAAAGAAGATAGTGAATTGGGCTACTCAGACTTCACCCTAGCACTCACTTTCCATTTACCCCACCCCCAACAAAAAGACATGCAATTGTCCCCAATGCATAAAAATTTGAAATACGAGAGTGGTAGGTGAAGCAAACCTGGGGCGCAAAGCGCCGACGATCAGCAAGATGTGGGTACGGTTCCCCAGAACCCACTACCTCTGTAGTCTGGACACCCTCAGTAGTGTCCTCATCAACAACAGCACTATTAGCAGTGCCTCCCGCTATCGTCACATCTCTGGAGCTAGATACCCCAACAGCTGACTCTACAGCCCTTATCCGACGCGCCTCCTCATCAGCAAACGAGGCTCTCCTTGCAGCTTCCATCTCACGACGCTCCTTCTTCCGTGCTCTAGCCTCATCGTCCTCTCGACCCTTGTGCCTCTTGGCATGCTCTCGAGGAGGAGGTGGTGGAATCTCAGAAGTGGAGAATAAGGCCGCCATCACTGTGTCCTCAGTAGGCTCTGCAGAAGGAGCCTCAGACTCAGTCACCCTAGCCTCTAGGATCATATCAATGTCCGCTCGCAGACTCTCGACCGCAGCCTGAAGGGTCGACACGTCCACCTGAGGGGATGGCCTGGCTAGCACCCGCAACTCAAAAGCGTCCAAGCATTGATGAAGCTCAGTGATCTTCCGCTCTGTGTGCTGGACCATTTTACGCTCCAAGCACTCTTCTGCCTCAACAATAGACATCTGCATCCAAGGCTGGATGTGATGCAGAAGTGAAGCCATCCGTGCCTCTAGTTTCTGTACCCTAGCAAGAGAAACCAGAGAGGGGAAAAGGGCTGAGCGAGAGGAGCTCAGGGCAGTGCTACTACCCGGGATAGACTCAACCAGGGTTGTGTCAGTGGTTTCAGAAGCAGCCTGCATAGCCGTGCGAGCATGTGCTACAGTATCAGCCAATTTTTCACCAAGTGGAGGAAACTCTGGACGGGGCCCTCTGCGTGGAGCCAACTCATTGGCCTCATCCCTGATGAGACCGATATCAATAGTGCCCAGCGGAGTCATGAGCTGATCAATGTGCCAGATGGGCACACCTGCGGACCTGCATAAAGAAAATATCATGCACGGAAAATGGTAAGTAGTTGTGACCTTGAAAGTTCTCTCGTGCATGACCGCCTGTAGAAGCCAAGCGAAGTCCACCTCAAACCCGGCTATCGTCGCCGCCATCAGAACTGCACGATCCCATGTGACTATATTATCAGCAGTCGTGGGGGAAAGGCAGTGGCGGACAATCAACCATAAGAACTTAGCCGTGAAGGTCAAGTTAGCATTCTTGATGGCTCCCTTCGGCTCCGTTAACCAGTCGGCACCCTCTCCATTAACATACAAGTGCAGGGACATCCACCTCTTGGTGGTCACTCTCAGCGCTGGCTCACGCATGAATTGGCCATCTTTTACAATTTGCCATCGGTAGTCGAACTCGAGGGTGAGAGTGGTCCTGTTGGCATCAACATCCTCTCCATATAGATACCGACTGATGGCGGGAGAGAGATATCGACCTGAATACCATGTACTCGAACATGCTCAAGTGGGGCCTGTTTAGAGGGGGCATCCCGCCTATCTATCTGTGATCTGAGAGTAGCTAGGTAAGAGGCGTAGAACTCTCGGACCAACTCCTCACTATAACGGCCTAAAGGACGAGCTGTCCACTCCAGCCAGTGTCTGCTGAAGAGGTTGTGGATCTCTAGCAAGGTGGTGAGACTTCACGTAATAACCCGCCTTTCCAGTGTAAGGGTCCATGTCATGACGCCTTTATCATTCAGCCACTTGGCATCTGAATACACTTGATATTGCCCGTCGACACACCACCGGTTGGGTTGGTCGGCAACCGGGGTGAGAGCACGAGTCGTTGAGCCTGGAGTGGAATCAGAACTGTCAGCCTCATCAGATGAAGCAAACTGTGCAGATGTGGAAGGGGTAGGTACTTTGGCAGACCCGGAGGCTTCCTATGACCACAAAACTCCTAAGGAGCCAAACGCTCCTTCTTCATGTGTAGCTGACCAGAAGGTGTGCCGGTCAATGTGCGCTCCTCATCAAACTGGGTGGCAGTGACTACGCCAGACGCCACCTTTTTGGGCGTAGCTCTAGTAGCCCGTGCAGCTCGTGATAGAGTGGCAGTGCTTGGGGGCACGTACTCGGGATCATGCTCATCATCAGATCCTATACCAGGCGGGCAAACGGGGCGACAGACTTTGAACGCCCTCGTGTGTAAACTCGATCATGTTTTGGTGCCATTAGAGATAGTACCTGTAAAGAATCAATATTAGTACGAGATGGAGAAAACACGTTGAGAAAAAATGACACAAAATAAATATAAGAGCTAAGTTGTAATGACTTTTCTGCAGTAACAATGAAACACGACGGACCAGGTGACGGCTCGTCGTGAGTACGACGGACCGTCATGGGGTCCTTCATGTCTTACTTCAACTATATTGATGTGGAGACCCTTGAAGGAAAGTCTCTAACAAGTGTGAGGGCTAAGCGGGACGGACCGTCGTGACAATGACGGTACATCATCGATGTCCGTCGTGGGGTACTTAGAAAAAAGTATGGAGACCCTTAGGAGAGGGGTCTCTGACTGTCACGACGGTTGTGCAGGACGGACCGTCGAGGGTATGACGGTCCTTCATAGATGTCCTTCACAGGACACTTAGAAAAAGTATTAAGACCCTCATGAGATGGGTCTCTGACTGTCATGACGGTTGTGCAGGACGGACCGTCGAGGGTATGACGGTCCGTCGTAGATGTCTATAAGAGGACACTTAGAAAAAGTTGGAGACCCTTAGGAATAGGGTCTTTGACAACCAGAACAGTTGTGCAGCATGGACCGTCGTGGGTATAACGGTCCGTCGTATATGTCCGTAAAAGAACACTTAGAAAAAGGTGGGAAACCCTTAGGAATATGGTTTTTAACAACCAGAACGGTTGTGCAACACGGACCGTCGTGGGAACAACGGTCCGTCGCATGTGTCCGTTGGTGGACATTTGGAGAAAATTGGACAGCGAGGTGTTGGGGGTGTTGGAACGGACCCTATGATGATCCATTGTTGGTACGACGGTCCGTCATCGGGGTCTTGTTCTGTCATTCAGTGACAAAACTGAGGATGCCACATTCATCCTCTGTGACTCACATGGTTTACTTAGTGATAACATATATGTTTCTAACCCAAATACCTAGTAAACTAGCAGTGCTAAAGAACCTATTTCTATAGTTTTAACAAGGTAATTTGATGATTCTAAACCTAGGTTAGACAAAATTGGATCAGAGAATGAAGACCCATCAATAATAAATAGGCTAAAACTAATTGATAAACAAAAATGCAATGTAAATGGGTAGAAATCAGAGACACATACCTGAGAACAGGAGAAAGACAGGCAAGTGAGGCACTTGGTTAGCAAGAACAGAACCACAGCAGCAGACTCCGACTAGTAGAGGGTAGATTTTATGAGTTTATGGAATTGGGGAAGTGATGAGTTGATAGAGAAGTGAGGTAGGAAGTTGGAAGTTGAAAAGGGAGGGAAATGGGAGAAAGAGGGAAGGAAATGGGTGAAATGAAGGGGTGGGTTTTTTAAAGGTTGCCAATTTTTTTAATTACCCCCAACCGGGTCAGGTCGGATATGCTCATTAATGACGCAATGAATACTCGACGATGGTCCGTTGTAGATGCGACGGTCTGTCATTGGTTCCGTCACGTGTGACCTAGTTTGAAAAATAAATGAAAGACGTACCTGGCACGACGGATTCATGCGACGGTCCGTCGCAAGCGTGACGGTCCATCGATGTGTCCGTCAGTTTCTGTTGCAGTGTGATTTTCTGCAGAATTTCCTGGTGATGTGACTTCACATTTAAAACCCATTTGTAGAAAATGCTACCATTACTAGAAAGAAAAACTATAAGTATTGGGTTGCCTCCCAACCAGCGCCTCATTTAACGTCGCGGCATGACTGAGGGCACTTGATTACTCAGCCTTCATCAAGATGGAATGCCTCGATCACATCATTCGCCGATTCAGCATGCCCAAAATAGAGTTTTACTCGTTGTCCATTCACCTTAAACCGCTCAACCTCCTTTGTTTCAAACTCAACTGCTCCATGAGAGAATAGTTGGGTAACCAAGTAAGGGCCAGTCCATTTGGACTTAAGCTTGCCCGGAAACAAACGCAACCTACAATTGTTTAAAAGCACCAAATCCCCAACCATAAACTCTCATTTTTCAATTTTTAGGTCATGGTGCTGCTTCATCTTTTCTTTGTAGGATATAACAGCAGAAAAGGGCCTAAAATACCTTTGAAGTATTGAAAATGGTACAACATTACCCTTCATCCACCTATTGCTCCAAAATGCCCTTTTCATCCACCTATTGGCTCCAAAATACCCCTGTCATCAATTTTTGGGTTCAAAATATACCACTTCTTTAATTGTTTTAAAATTAAACTCTTTAAATATTTTCTAAAATACTTGGCGTTCAACTATTGGTTATAATTTAATTTTATAATATAATTTATAAACTAACCCACTACCCATTCATTACTAACTAAACCCCACCCAATTAATAATCCAATTATAATATCAAAATCATCATAAACACTACTAAAGCACGATGAAACTATAGATTCCTGAATATGACATTCAAATTGTTCGAGTTCGAATCAAAAACCCAATTAAATTTAGGTTGAGCCGCTTATTTAAGAGGACACTTTCAATGGGATTCTCTTTTAAGATTGAATTAACAATTTATGATTAAATGTAAAGAAATAGTACATCCTGAACTAATTCATTCACTTTTTTAAAATATAATATTTTAAATATTTATGATTTGTTTTAAAACTATTAATATATTATTTTGAAAAGAAGTTACATATGAAGTAACAGCACATAACTGAGACGTAAGAATAATTAAGATTAACATAGTCAGTCTTTTAAGTTTATCGATAATTTTTATTTAGACGCTTGAATGTATGATAATTTACTTCTATAGATATTTTTTGCCTCAAATTTTTGAAAACACTCAATTGGCAGTAGCTTTTTTGTTGTTGCATTAATAATGTAACGGGTTTATTAATTTGGAGGGGTTTATTTAGTATGGGTGAGTATTGGATTGATTTATAAATTATATTAAAAAGTTCAATTATAACAAATAGTTGAGCACCACGTATTTAAAATAATATTTAAATAGTTTAAATATAAAACCGTTAAATGAGTGGTCAATTTTTAAGCAAAAGGTGGATGACAAGGGTATTTTGAACCCAATATGTGGGTGGGAAGGGTATTTTGGAGCCAATAGGTGGATGCAGGGTAATTTTGTACCATTTCCAATACATTGAGGGTATTTTAGACCCTTTTCCAGATATAGCAGATACCGATTGGAGCTCACCACTCTGCTCTACCCGTAGCAAGGAATGGCCTCCCAAGAATAATAGGCACTTAAAAATCGACTTCACAATCAAGAATAACAAAATCTGCTGGAAATATGAACGACTCTACTTTTACTAGCACATCGTGGAGTATCCTTGTGGGCCTTTTTACTGTTCGATCGGCCATCAGTAGCCACATCGGAGTGGGCTTTGGATTATTGATACGCTGAAACTTACTTCTCAAATAAGAAGTAAAGCGGTTGTGTCAAGTAAATAACCCAACTAGTGAGGTTGGGATCGTTCCCACGAGGAAAATAGTTTAGACTTAACTTCAATCTATTATTACTATTGTTCAGTCAATTACTTCCTTGGAAAGCAAAATGATAAAAGGGGGTTTTCTATTTCAAAAAAAATGAAAATAACTAGCGAAATTAAAAGAGACAACTAACAGCTTCAAATGCTGGAGTTTAATCAACTAATAAAAGTAGCTAGGGTTTACGTGTTCCCCACAGGTTTATTACTTGATAATTCTAACTATAACAATTCTTTCCTAGTATCTTGCATGCAAAGTGATAAGTTATGTATTTCTAAATCCTTGGTCCGGCATCTAGAAAATTTCACTCCGCACCTTGGTCCGGCTACGTGTGTTGCTATGCTAACCCTTATCTTTACCTCATACTAAGCATCGTATTCGATATTTGACTAAGTTATTACCTCGTACCAATCAATACTAGCCTATTAGATAGTATACACTAAATCTATGTTAATAATTCTTTTCCTATTATCTACCTCCTTGGTCCGGCAAGTAGCATTAAGGCGAGTTCTAACGTTGGCCATCCGTTAAAAAGACTTCTAAGCGAAAGAATTATTAATACATGCAAGACACTATTCTAGAATTGTTATTTTAGTTAGGTTTTACCTCATTATTTGCCTATGGTTCCCACAACCCTAGTTATGGAGTTTAGTTACCCATAGTCATAATCACAATATTCAAATATATGATATAAGAATTCGTGCACTTGCTTCAATGAGAAAGAGTAAAATCTGAAAGTTCACTTGATTAATCAGCAAAAGTCACCAACAATACATTACAAAAGTCTCAAAATAATCAAGAATCTCAAAAAGAGTCTAAAAAATAATCATGAGTCTAACCTTAATCAAGGGTCTGACAATATTAAGGAGTATAACCTCAAAATAGAGGTTTTTCCAACTATTTATAAAAACAAAAAACCCAATTAAATAAGGACTCTATTTCCTGGAAATCTGTCAAATTGAGGCTGGATCGACCGACCTCCCGACGGATCGTCGTGGTCACGACAGACCGTCATGGACTCCGTCGTCCCATACTTGTGCAATTTCTTCTGCTTCTCTCTTCGTTACCCTCGACGGCAGGTATAACGGATCATCACAGGCACAACGGTCCGTCGAGGGTCTCCGTTCCAAAACACTTGAACTCTTGGAATATGGGTACTGGGACTACTTCTCTGATCTTCATGACAAACCAGCAGGACGGACCGTCATGGCTACGACGGTCCGTCACGCTTTCCGTAACCCCATACTTGGTCAGACTTCCCCATCATCCTTCAGCAGCTGTACTACGATGCCACCTACGGACCGTCACGAGCATGACGGACCGTCACAAGCTCCGTAGGTGGTACTTTTCTGTATTTCTTGCTCAAAGACCTCCGCATTCAGCTTTTAGACAGATTTCCTGCTAATAAAGAGAAACTTATATAAAAATTAGTACAAAAAGGCTTTTGGACACACTAAACTTAAGGAAAAAAGTATTAATAATACCGTGAAACCACGGTATATCAACACCCTCAACTTAAATTCGTTGTTTGTCCTCAAGCGACGCACTATACTCACTACAAAATCTTTGTACAATAGTGTCCATGTTTTATCCTTCGCAATCATTTGGCTATCAATCCCGATCAATATCATCATATTTATGCATGCTATGACTATTAGTCTTGAATTATGTGGAATCAAACCATGACACAGACTCACCATGCACTAACACCTATCCTCTTCAATTTCTCACCGAGGTGCTAATATTTTCGGTACTGCAATTAGTGTACTCACTTCAAAACAAAATCCTCATTTTTCACACAATGATTTCAGTTAGAGTATAAGGATTACTTTTCAACACTCACTCTCAGAACAAATTCACACTCATTCATACATATTTCCATAAGCTTGCCCTTATTTTCGCTGCTTTAAGTTCGCTATACAACTCATAGGATCACAATAGGACGTTGTTAGCTTGTAACATAGGATCAGGGTCAGGTAGGGTATATTTAGGTATACTTTAGTGACTTTTTGTCCTCCTTGACATATAGGCTAAACATACCACTTTTTTATCATTTTATCTCGCCCAGTTTCTCATATTCTTTCACCTTGCTATTTTCTCTTATTTCTTCATTTGTGTAAGTGACTCTCTTCTTTTCTTGCTTGTATTTTTTTAATTATTAGTATTATTTATATTTCGTGCAACTGGTTCTTGAGTCACTTTACTTTTGTTCTTTCTCTCTCTTTGTTCTTTCAACCCCACTTTCCAAAGCATTCCTCATAATAACCACCCTTAACTCATGGCTTTGCCATTAGTATAGGTACACAATTATCAAAGTTGGGTCAGGGCCATAAAAAGGGTTGTTTACTACATTAGCCACCCACAACTTATGCTTTTGGCATAAGATGAGTTGTACATGTCCAAGGAGGGACCAGGGCCAACACATTATTCTCAAAAAAGATCTGTTGGGGTGAAAAACAAAGGTCTAGTTTAAGCTCAAATCATTTGGATCAAAGAAGGATTAATTTCATTTGGTTTTCTTCTATTTAGGCTAAAAATGGGCTATATTGAACAAGGTCCTATGATCCTTTCCGAATTGTCTATTACAGCTTACTTTTAGCCGGACTAACCAGGCAAGTTCTAGCTCAATACAAATAGTGGACTATCCAAATACTCCTCACAGTCACTTGACATCTCATTACTCTACCAGATTATCAAACACCTAGTTCGAATTTTAGACTTAGGGTCATGCAGTGGTGTACCTCTATGTCATGCTTAGAGCCACACATTTATCAATTACTATGCCCAGTCATGCATCATTTTACATTTTATCAGGATATCATTTTAGCCATCATGCTTCAGAATTAAACTATGTACACAAGATATAGACATGCCGGTTCAACAGAAAAAGTAATCAGTCTCTTGGGGAAAAAGAACACAGGCAAGAAAACCCCAAAAGAGGATAGTGAATTGGTCTACTCAGACTTCACCGTAGCACTCACTTTCCATATACCCCACCCCCAAAAAAAAATACATGCAATTGTCCCCGATGCATAAAAAAGTAAAATACAAGAGTGGTAGGTGAAGCAAACCTGGGGCACAAAGCGGCGACGATCAGCAAGCTGGTGGGTCCGGTGCCATGGAACCCACTAACTCTCTAATCTGGACACC
Source organism: Solanum pennellii (assembly GCF_001406875.1). Classification (NCBI taxonomy): domain Eukaryota; kingdom Viridiplantae; phylum Streptophyta; class Magnoliopsida; order Solanales; family Solanaceae; genus Solanum; species Solanum pennellii. Next base: position 63,845,417 of record NC_028637.1, read on the forward strand.
CTCACTAGTGTCCTCAGCATCAACAGCACTATAAACAGTGCCTCCCGCTATCCCCACATTTCTGGAGCTAGACGCCCCAACAACTAACTCTACTGCTCTAATCTGACGCGCCTCCTCATCTGCAAGCGAGGCTCTCCTCGCAGCCTCCATCTCATGGAGCTCCTTTTTCCTTGCTCGAGCTTCATCCTCCTCTCGACCCCTAGGCCTCTTAGCATGCTCTCGAGGGGGAGGTGGTGGAATCTCTGATGTGGCGAATAGGGCCGCCATCATTATGACTTCAGCAGGCTCTGCAGAAGGGGCCACAGACTCAGGTACCCTAGCCTTTAAGATCATGTCGATATCTGTGCAAAGACTATCGACCGCAGCTTGAAGGATCGACACATCCACCTAAGGGGCTGGTCGGGCTAACACCCGCAACTCAAAAGCGTCCAAGCGCTGATGAACCTCAGCGATCTTCCGTTTTGTGTGCTGGACCATTCTCCGCTCCAAGCGCTCTTCTGCCTCAGCAATAGACATCTGCATCCAAGGCTGGATGTGATGCAGAAGTGTAGCCATCTGTGCCTCTAATTTGTAGATCCTAGCAAGCGGGACAAAAGCGAGGAAAGGGGCTGAGCGAGAGGAGCTCGGGGCAGTGCTACTACCCGGGATAGACTCGACCGGGGTAGTGTCAGTGGAAGCCACCTGCGTAGCCGTGCGGGCCTGTGCTAACGTATTAGCCAGATTGTCACCAAGTGGAGGCAACTCTGGACGGGGCCCTCTGCGTGGAGCAAACTCATTGGCCTCATCCCTGATAAGGCCGATATCAACAGTGCCCAGCGGGGTCTTGATCTGATCAACGTGCCATATCGGCACACCTGCGGACCTTCATAGAGAAAATATTATGCACGGGAAAGGGTAGGTAGTTGTGACCTTAAAAGCCCTCTCGTGCATGACTACCTGTAGAAGCAAAGCAAAATCCACCTCAAACCCGGCTATCATCGCCACCATCTGTATTGCTCGATCCCATGTGACTATATTATCAGCGGCTGTGGGGGAAAGGCACTGGCGGACAATCAACCACAAAAACATCGCCGTGAAGGTCAGGTTGGCCTTCTTGATGGCTCCCTTTGGCTCGGTCACCCAGTCAGCATTCTCTCCATCAACAGAAAAATGCAGGGCCATCCACCTCTTTGTGGTCCCTATCAACGATGGCTCACGCAGGAATTGGCCATCTTTGACAATCTACAATCGGTAGTCAAACTCGGCGGTGAGAGGGGTCCGGTTGGCATCAACATTCTCACAGTATAGATACCGGCAGATGGCAGGCACCGAAATATCAACCTGAATGCCACGTACTCGGACCTGCTCCAGTGGGGCCTGTTTGGCGGGGGCAGCCACCTATCAATCTGTGATCTCAGAGTCGCTACGTAGGAGGCATTGATCTCTCGGACCAACTCTTCACTATAACATCCAAACAGACGCGCTGTCCACTCTAGTTGATGTCTGGTGAAGACACTGTGGATTTATGGCATCGTCAGGAGACTTCCCGTAAGGACCCGCCACTCCAATGTAAGTGTCCGTGTCATGACTCTTTTGTCATTAAAGAACTTTGCATAGGAATAAACTTGATACTGCCCGTCGACAAACCACTATTTGGGTTGGTCGGTAACCAAGGTGAGAGCACGAGTTGGTGAACCGGGTGTGGATTCCAAACTGTCATCCTCATCAGACGAGGCAGACTCTATTGCGGTGGCGGGTGCGGGAACCTCAGCAAATCCGGAGGCTTCCTCCGACCACGAAACACTTAAGGAGCCAGACGCTCCTTCTTCATTAGTAGCTGACCCAGAAGGTGTGCCGGTTAGTGTGTGCTCCTCATCAGACTGGGCGGCAGTGACTACGCCGGATGCCATCTTTTTGGGTGTGGCACTGGCAGCACGTGCAGTTTGGGATGGGGTGGAAGTGCCTGGAGGCACGTACTCGGGGTCATGCTCATCATCAGAGACAATGACCAGGCGGGTAGACGGGGCGATAGACTTCGATCGCCCGCGTGCGTAGACTCGATCTTGTTTTGGTGCCATAATAGATAGTACCTGTAAAGAATCAATATTACTACTAAAAGGAGCAGACAAGACTAGAAAAATCACACAAAATGAATAAAAGAGTTAAGATGTAATGACATTTCTATAGTAACGGTCAAACACGACGGGCCAGGTGACGGCTCGTCGTGAGTACAACGGACCGTCATGGGGTCCATCGTGTCTTACTTAGACAATGTTTATATGGAGAATCCTGAAGGAGAGTCTCTGACAAGTATGACGGTATATGCAGGATGGACCATCACAGGTACGACGGTCCGTCGAAGTTGTTCGTTAGAGGACACTTACAAAAATATGGAGATCCTTAGAAGAGGGGTCTTTGACCATCATAACGGACATGTAGGACGGATTGTCGAGGGTATGACGGTACGTTGTAGTTGTCCGTAAGAGGACACTTGGAAAAAGTATGGAGACCCTTAAGAGAGGGGCCTCTGACCGTCATAACGGTTATGAAGGACGGACCGTCACCGGTATGAAGGTCCGTCGTAGATGTCCGTTGGAGGAGACTTAGAATAGAGAGACCCTAAGGAATAGGGTCTCTGACTACAAGAACAGTTGTGCAGGACGAACGGTCGTGGAAATGACGGTCTGTCGCATGTGTCCATTGGAGGACACTTAGAAAAAGTGAGCTACCCTTAGGAACAGGGTCTCTGACAAGCAGAATGGTTGTGCAGGACGGACCGTCGTGGGAATGACGGTCCGTCGCATGTGTTCGTTAGAGGACACTTAGAAAAAGTGAGAGACCCTTAGGAACAGGGTCTCTGACAATCAGAACGGTTGTGCAGGACGAACCGTCGTGTGAACAACGGTCCGTCGCATGTGGCCGTTAGTGGACACTTGGAGAAAATTGGACAGTGGGGTGTTAGGGCTGTTGGAACGTACCCAATGACGGTCCGTCGTGGGTACGACGGTCCGTCATCGGGGTCTCATTCTGTAACTCAGTGACAGAACTGGGGATGCCTCATTCATCCCCTATGACCCAAATAGAATTGGTAGTGTTTTAACCTACATTTATCTAACCCAAATACCTAGTAAACTAGCAATACTAAAGCACATATTTCTAGAGTTTTAACACGGCAATTTCGAGAATTTTCAACCTAGGTCAGACAGAATTTTATTAAAGAATGAAACTATCAAGAAGAACTAGGCTAATACTAATTGATAAACAAAAATGCAATATAAATGAGTAGAAATTAGAGACACATACCTAAGAATTTGAGAAAAACAAGAGAGAAAGGTACTTGGTAATCAAGTAGAGACCCACAGCGGCAACTCCGACTAGTACATGATGAATTTTAGGAATTTGGAGAATATGGGGAAAATGATCGGTTGTAAGATAGAGGGGTTTTGATCTTTGAAAGCTGAAAAGGGAGGGAAATGGGAGAAAGAGTGAAGGAATGGGGTGAAATGAAGGGGTCAGGTCAGGTACGCTTCATTAATGACGCGAGATTCCCCGACGACGGTCCGTCTCGGTAGTGACGGTACGTTGTTGGTTCCGTCGCGTGTGCCCTAGTTTGAAAATAATAGAAAGACGTACCTGGCACGACGGATTCATGCGACGGTCCGTCACAGGCACAACGGTCCGTCACTGTATCCGTCAGTGACTGCTGCAGAGTAATATACTGCAGAATTTCCTGGTGATGTGCCTGCACATTTAAAACCCATTAGTAGAAAATGATACCATTACTAGAAAGAAAAACTATAAGTATTGGGTTGCCTCCCAACAAGCGCCTGATTTAACGTCGCGGCACGACTGAGGACACTTGATTACTTAGACTTCATCAAGATGGTATGCCTCGATCACTTCATTCGCCGATTCAGCATGCCCGAAATAGATTTTTATGCGTTGTCCATTCACCTTGAACCGCACACCCTCCTTAGTTTCCAACTCAACTGCTCCATGAGGGAATAGTTGGGTAACCAAGTAAGGACCAGTCCATTTGGACTTGAGCTTGCCCCGAAACAAGCGCAACCTAGAATTGAATAAAGGCACCAAATCCTCGACCATAAACTCTCGTTTTTCAATTTTCTGGTCATGGTAGTTCTTCATCTTTTCTTTGTAGAGGGCTGAGCTTTCATAATCTTTCAGGCGAAATTCATCGAGTTCATTCAACCTAGTTAACCGTTGTTCTGCAGCTTTGCTCCAATCCATTTTCAATTTCTTCATAGCCCACATGGCTTGATGCTCTAACTCAACCGGAAGATGACAAGCTTTCCCATATACAAGTTGGTATGGGACATACCTATGGGAGTCTTATATGCTGTCCGGTAGGCCCAAAGAGCATCATCAAGCCTCCTTGACCAATTCATTCTACTAGCGTTCACTGTTTTTGACAATATCTGTTTGATCTCCCGATTCGACTCTTCAACTTGCCCACTAGTTTGAGGGTGGTAAGGAGTGGCCACATTATGGCAAACCCCATATTTCTCCACTAACCCCTTGAACAATCTGTTGCAGAAGTGGGAGCCACCATCACTAATAATTGCCCTTTGGGTTCCAAAATGAGAGAATATATTCTTTTTTAAGAATGCAGTGACACTCTTCCCTTTATTGTTTGCGAGGGCGATGCTTCGACCCATTTAGACACATAATCAACCGCTACTAGAATGTACTTCATTCCATGAGAACTCACAAAAGGGCCCATAAAGTCAATACCCCAAATATCAAATAACTCAATCACAAGAATGGGGTTTAGAGGGAGCTCTTTCTTTCTTGAAATGTCGCCATCTCGTTGGCATCGATCACATGCTTTAGCAAACTCATGAGCATCTTGATGAAGAGTTGGACAATAGTAACCACATTGCAATCTCTTATGAGCTGTTCAGATACCGCTGTGATGTCCACCAACGGGTGAGGAATGACATGCTTCTAACACACTCAACATCTCACATTCTGGCACACAACGCCAAATAAGCCCGTCATCACAATACCGATATAAGTATGGTTCATCCCAAAAGAACTTCTTCACATCGTACATGAACTTTTTTCTTTGATGAAAGGACAAGTTCGATGGAACAATATCACTAGCCAGATAGTTTGCAAAATCTGCGAACCATGGAATCAAGTCTTGTGATGCAGCCAATACATGCTCATCGGGGAAAGTATCATCAATGTCAGTCTTATCCCCTAACTCTCTCATAGCTTCATCCTCTAGACGGGACAAATGATCAGCAACTTGATTTTCAGTTCCTTTTCTATCCATCACTTCAAAGTCAAATTCTTCTAGAAGTAATATCCAACGAATCAACCTAGGTTTCACATCCTTCTTTGCCATCAAATATCTCAATGTTGAGTGGTCAGTATGCACTATAACTCTAGTACCTAGCAAATAGGATCAAAATTTTTCAAAAGCAAAGACTACTGCAAGGAGTTCTTGCTCAGTCACTGTGTAGTTCTTCTGAGCTTCATTTAGGGATTTACTAGCATAGTAAATGGGGTGAAGGATTTTGTTCTTTCTTTGTCCCAATACTACACCAAGAGCAACCCCGTTAGCATCGCACATCACCTCAAATGGACTGTTCCAATCCGGAGAAATAATGATAGGTGCAGACACCAATTTTTCTTTTAGCTCGCCGAATGCTTTAAGATAGGATTCATCAAAACAAAATTTACAATCCTTCTCCAGCAGTTTTCACAATGGATGTGCAATCTTGGAAAAGTCTTTGATGAATCTCCGGTAAAAACCTGCATGCCTAAGAAAACGTCTCACACCTTTCACAGAGATCGGTGGGGGAAGTCTCTCTATTACCTCGACTTTAGCTCGATCAACCTCTATGCCCTTTTCTGAAATGCGATGACCCAAAACAATACCTTCTTTAACCATGAAATGACATTTTTCCCAATTTAGTACTAAATTGCAGTCTTCACATCTCTTAAGTACCTCTGATAAATTGTTCAAACACGGCTACGAATGAATCACCAACCACAGAAAAATCACCCATAAAAACTTCTATAGTATCTTCCACCATGTCGGAAAATATCGACATCATACATCTCTGAAATGTGGCGGGTGCATTGCACAACCCAAACGACATTCTTTTGAACGCAAAGGTCCCATATGGACAAGTAAAAGTGGTTTTCTCTTCATCTTCTGGTGCAATAGAAATCTGATTATACCCCGAATATCAATCAAGAAAACAGTACCACCCTTTCCGGCAAGTCTATCAAACATCTGATCCATGAAGGGCATAGGAAAGTGGTCTTCAGGCCATGCATTTAATTTGCGATCATCCATACACACCCTCCATCCAGTAACCGGTCTCATTGGGACAAGTTCATTTTTTTCATTGGGGACCACAGTCATTCCCCCTTTCTTAGGTACACACTGAACATGTCATACCCAACGACTATCGGCGATCGGATATATTACTCCGGCATCCAACCACTTAATGATTTCCTTCTTCACGACCTCTTGCATAGGTTGATCTAAGCGTCTCTAGTGCTCAATACTTGGCTTATGATCATCCATGAGTTAGATTTTATAAGAGAAAATACCAGGAGGGATCCCAATAATGTCCGCAATAGTCCACCCAATAGCTCTTTTGAAACTTTTTAGCACTTTCACCAAACTCTCAACTTGTTGTTCATTCAGGTCTGATGCAATGATTACCGGCAAAGTGTCACCATTTCCTAAGAATTCATACATGAGATGAGGTGGGAGAGATTTTAGTTCTAACTTTGGAGCCTCTTCTATAGATGATTTCGCTGGTGGGGACTCGCGATTCTTCATATCTAACTCATATTTCTTCGGTTTAAACCGATTATCACCTCGATCAACAGCTGCGACTAATGACTCATACTCTTCATATGTCTCACCAATGTTGTAGGATATAGCAGATACCGATTGGAGCTAACCATCCTGCCTCATGGACCTACAAATGTTAAAGGTCACTTCCTCATTGTTCAACCGAAAATTCATCTGCCCCTTTTCCATATCTACTAAGCCTCTTAGCGTAGCAACGAATGGCCTCCCAAGAATAATGGGCACTTCAAAATCGACTTCACATAACAAAATCTGCCGGAAATATGAACGACTCCACTTTTACTAGTACATCGTGGAGTATCCCTATAGGCCTTTTTACTATTCGATCAGCCATCAGTAGCCGCATCGCAGTGGGCTTTGGATCACCCAAACCCAACTTCTTGTATCGAGAGGGGCATGAGATTTATGCTTGCCCCCACATCACATAATGCTTTCGCAACATGTAATAGCCCGATTGTACAAGGAATAGTGAACGCACCCGGATCTTCTTTCTTTTGTACTAGAGATCTTGTAGCAATAGCACTACAATGCTGCATTCTATCATCATCCTCAAAAGTGACCGATCTTTTCTTTGTAACCTGTTCTTTCATAAACTTGGCGTAACCAGGCATTGTTCTAAAGCTTCTACACAAGGGACATTGATAGAAAGTTGCTTCAACATTGTTATAAAACGCCGATATTTACCATCCTCGATCTTTTTCAATTATTTTTGAGGAAATTGGGGTGGTGTCCTAGGTATGGTAGTTACCTTTTTAGTCACTTCAACATCTTTTACAATGTTATCCCCTACTTTATCATTAACAACTAACACTTTATCAGTATCTTTTATCACCTTTTTCTCATTAGATGGCATAGGTGGGTCAATAGTTTGCTTGCCACCGCGAGTAGTGATTTCCATACAATGTCCATCATTTTTCAGATTTTGGACAGTCTTGCTAGGAAGAGTACCCGTTTGCCGTGTGTTCACAGTCGCATATAATTTGGCCAATTGTAACTCAAGCTGCTTAATCGATATTGCATGTGTATCAACTTTTTGCCCAATACCCGCTAAATCTTTCCTTAACTCTTTATTGTGTTCATCAGTAGCATCGAACCTCCTCATCATTTTATGCAACATATCCTCAACTCGCGACATACTACCTCCACCATCCCTAGGAGTAATTTCACGATTTTGAGAAGGAACATAGGGCCCATTCCTATTATTTCTATTACCATAGTTACCCTTGTTGAAGTTGTTGTTGCGGTTGTAGTTTCCATCTCGGACATAATGACCCTCACGGTTGTAGTTACCATAGTTCCGAGCTTGGTTCCCTTGACCTTGGCGCCAATTCACCTGATTAGAGCCTTGGGAACTTGGACGGAAACCCCCCGTCTACTCATTTACCGCATAAGAATCCTCCTCATAATAGAACTCATCATTTTGTGGCGGTGGTTTCGACAAGTAGTTGACTGCATTTATCTTTTCTGCACCCCCAGTGACATGTTTTAGTACCAACCCAAGCTCAGTTCTCATCTGAGCCATTTCTTCAAGAATCTCATCTGTGGCTGTGTTGTGAGTGGACTGCACTGCGAAGGTATTTCTCCCGGTATCTGACTTCCTAGTACTCCAAGCTTTATTATTCCGGGAGATCTTGTCTAATTTTTCAGCAATCTCAGCATAAGGACACTCCCCATAAGATCCACCTGCTATAGTGTCCAACACCGCTTTATTATTATCATCCTATCCCCGATAAAAGTATTCCTTCAGTGACTCATCATCTATATGGTGATTTGGGACGCTTTTCAAAAACGAGGTGAATCTATCCCAAGAACTACTAACTGACTCTCCTGGTAGTGCCATAAAGTTTTTCTCTCTGTCTTTGTGGTTTAGTTTCTTGGAGACCGGGTAGTAGCGTGCTAAGAAGACATCCCTTGGTTGGTTCCAAGTGAAAATTGAGTTGTAAGGGAGCTCAGTGAACCATATAGCAGCCTCTCCCGTCAGTGAGAGACGAAACACTCTTAGCCCTATTACATCCAAGTCCAAGTCAGGCCTCCCTACATAGCTTTTACACACTGCCCTTAACTTAGGTATATGGGCATGTGGATCCTCAGAAGGTAGCCCTGATAACAAACCTCTTGTAGTGAGCATTTGCACCAGACTACTAGTTACAACAAAGGTGTGGCCTGGTGGTAGAGGGGACAAGACAAGTGGCACATCAGAGTCTGCTATATTATCGTAGCTTCTGTAGTATTCTTGAGTATGTGGAGCGGGATTTTGTCCCCGTTGTTGATTTCACCCGGATCATCGGGTAATAATTGACCATGAAAATCAACCGGAGCTGGGATGTTCTGGTTTGGATCATCATCGTGAATACCCAAGTTTCAATTCATGTTGCATAGTGTACGCTCTAATTCGTGATCTTAGGGAAACAAGGGTTCTCTTCCTCTCCGTGTATTTGTCATACAAGGAAGATAGTTCTGCAAGAATAAAAAACAATAGAAAAGTAAAATCAAGAAAATATTGACTAAACCTTAGTAATAAGTTTAAGTTAATCTAAAAGCTACTTTCCCCGGCATCAGCGCCAAAATTTAATACACTCAAACTTACTTCTCAAATAAGAAGTAAGCGGCCGTATCAAGTACAGAACCCAACTAATGAGGTTTGGATCATTCCCACGAGGAAAATAGTTCAGACTTAACTTTAATTTATTATTACTATTATTTAGTCAATTATTTCCTTAGAAAACAAAAGACAATAAAGGGGGGGGGTTATTTCTAAATTATTGAAAAAGACTAACTAAATTAAAGTAACCAACTAACAGAATCAAATCGTGGAGTTTAATCAATTAATAAAAGTAACTAGGGTTTAAGTGTTCCCCCCTGGTTCCTAACTTGCTAATCTAACTATAACAATTCTTTCCTAGTATCTTGCATGAAATGTTATAAGTTATGTATTTCTAAATTCTTGGTCCGACATCTAGAAAATTTCACTCCACACCTTGGTCCGGCTACGTGTGTTGCTATACCAACCCTTACCTTTACCTCATATTAAGCATTGCATTCGATATTTGAATAAGTTATTACCTCGTACCAATCAATACTACCCTATTAGATAGTATACACTGAATCTATGTCGATAATTCTTTTCCTATTATCTACCTCCTTGGTCTGTCAACTAGCATTAAGGCGAGTTCTAACGTTGGTCATCCGTTAAAAAGACTTCTAAACGAAAGAATTATTAGTACATGCAAGACAGTATTCTAGAATTGTTATTTTAGTTAGATTTTACCTCATTATTTACCCATGGTTCCCACAACCCTAGTTATGGAGTTTAGTTACCCATAGTCATAATCACAATATTCATATATGTAAAATAAGAATTCATGCACTTACTTCAATGAGAAAGAAAAAAATCCAGAAGTTCACTTGATTAATCAATAAACGCACCAATAATCAATTTCAGAAGAAGTATATCAATTATTGAATTTAATCGAAGACTAAAGATTCTCCAAAAGTCTAACAATCACAGAGTTTACTAACATAAAGTCTAACATAAGAGAATCTAAACCCAAAAAAGAGGTTTTTCGAACTATTTATAAAAAACAAAAACCTAATAAAAGAGGGACTCTTATTGCTGAAAATCTGTGAAAATGCGTCCGAGTCGGTGGACCTCGTGACGTGCCGTCGTGGTCACGACGGGCCGTCATGGCCTCCGTCATCCTCTACTTTACAAATCCTTCTGCTGCTTTTTTCATTACCCTTGACGAACAGGTATGACGGACCATCACTGGCACGACGGTCCGTCGAGGGTCTCCATTCCATAACACTTAAACTTCTTGGAATTTGGGTACTAGGACTACTTCTCTGATCATCACGACGAACCAGCAGGACGGGTCATCGTGGCTATGACGGTCCGTCATGAACTTCATAATCCCACACTTAAGGTCAGACTTCCCCATCTTCCTTCAGAAGCTTCACTATGACGCCACCTACGGACCGTCACAAGCTCGACGGACCGTCACATGCTCCGTAGGTGGTAACTTTTATGCATTTCTTGCTCAAAAACTTTCGCGTTCATCTTTTAGACAGATTTCCTGTAAATAAAGAGAAACTTACATAAAAATCAATACAAAAGGGCTTTTAAACACACACTAAACTTAAGGAAAAAGCATTAAAAATACCGTGAAACCACGGTATATAATTACTTAAATATGTTTACTTTATAGGTTAAACAAATATAAGAGTTGTGAAAAATGAAAACGTTTTTTTATCTTTTCATCTTCCATTTGCTTATATCTATATTAGTGTAATGGATTTTCTTTTTGATATTTTCATCTTCCATTCACTTAAATGTATATTAGTGTAATGAAACTTTTTGAAGAAACATGATTAATTGGGTAATGCATTTGAATACTTTCAGTTATTTAATATATAAATAAAAATAGAAAAGAAAGATGATATAATTGACATCTAATCTATGTAGACGCGCTAGAGTGCTTTTGAAAAAATCAAACATGACATAACGAAATTTTTTATGAGATGCATAAAATGAATAAAAACTTGTTAAAATGTCTAAATAAAAATTATTGTCAATTTTGGGTCAGCGATTTGTTAAGCCTTTATTATATGTATGCCTAATGAAAATACACATAATAAATAATATATAAATATTTTCTTTCTATATGTTAATTGGATCTTCATCTCTGCTAGTGGTGGAAAATAGGAAGGTTGGGTCAAATTTGGGCGGATTTAAAATGTGTCAACATAAAATGGGTAATAATTCAATACGTCCATATTTGATATGAGCAAAAATGAATTGCATAACAAATGGATTGGGTAAAATACTAGTTTATCCATATTTATGTATATGAGTATATAGTATTCAAATATTTTAGTCCTTTTTAGAGAGAAAATGTTGAAAATGCTTTAATGAGTTTTATTGTATCTTAAAAGTAAAAAAAAAATCCTTAATTTTCAATATAAAATAAATTTATGAAACAACAAGTAAAAGAAATTTTTAATTTCAAAGTAAATGAATTGTTGCATTTTAGAACAAAAACATGATTAATGCACTTTAAGGCTTAAGCAATGTCAATTCTATTACATTATTTGCTTATTTTGCACTATTATTTGTCATCCAATTTAAAACTAAGCAAATATAAAAATATAATTATAACTAAAAGAAGAAATGTACATTAAAATACATATTTTTTCGGTGCATCATAGACTTTGACTTTTCAATTATAGATAAAAATAATTACCTTTATAGAAGAACATATAAAGAAAGAAAAGTTACATTTTATTTTAGTGATATCATGAATTTTGAGTGAATAAAGTTTGAAGCTTAACCATTTACCCATATTTTACCCCTAGAGTTTACCTATATTTTTATGTGTTAAATATGGTTATCAAAGTATTTTTCCCAATGTAAAAAGTCACTCACCTAACCTATTAAAATATGGGTGGGTTACAAAAATATTGACACATTGTTGGTACTAACTGCAATAAATAACAAGTAAGCATCCATGACACTGGAGAAATGTGATAGTTTGGAGCTAATACAACACACACATCTATACATTGTGAAGTAGACAAAACCAATGACCTTGTTACCTTAATCCAATTGTTCATCATTTTTATGACCAATCATATCACCACTTTCATACTCATTGGGGAATATTTACTACTAAAACATTCTAGGGAGATTACCACTGATTAATGTATATAGCAAAACATAAGTGGGAGTAAGTTTATATTTTTAGTCCTGTATGTTGATGACATTGTACTTGCTGCATTGATTTAGACATATTTCATGAGATGAAAGACTTTTACTCTATAAACTTTGAAATGAAAGATGTGGGTGACACATCCTATGTGATAGGGATATAAATATTTCGTAATAGATCACAAAGATTATTGAGATTTTCACAAAAAGGCAATGTCGAAAGAGTTCTAAAGAGATTTAACATGAACAATTGTTCAACAGGATAGTTCCTACTAAAAATGGGACAAATTTATCTTCATGCAATGCCCAAAGAATTATGTAGAATGAAAAAAAAGAAACAATTCCTTACTCTTCTAGTGTTGAAAATTTGATGTATATTAAGACTTGTACAAGATCAGATATTAGTTTCGGGCGAAATTCTATGAAGATATCAAAGTAACCTTGAAATTTATCATTGGAAAGTTGCAAAGAATGTCTTAAGGTACCTAAAAAGAATGAAGGATTACATACTGATGTATTGGAGATCCTTTTGCTCCTTAATGTCCATGCCTTGTGTCTAAGTCCAAATACATGAAAATCAAGGATTTTACATTAGTTATTGGCTCAATATAAGCATTTGAGGACACTAAATTCATCCAAATAAAGCCCTAAATGAGTACACATTGTGGACTCATCAACAGCCCAACTTAAACTTTTGTTTGTTCTCAAGTAAGACTCAAGTTCAGCAGTTCAAAAAATGATGTCTCAAACACTGATACAAAAGACTCAATAATGAATGCACACAAAAAAAACTCAACGTACTCATGCAAGGACAATTACGCAGAAAGATTCAAGTTGTGACTCACCATTAACAAAGATTCTCAAGTTCGCCATACTTGCTTCAAATGAAAGTTCAAGCTTGACAAAGGTATTCAAATGACCTCACACAAAGAATGATTCTAAATTCACAGACAATGGTTCAACAATTTAAAGCTCTGGAATAACAATCAACACTCACACTCACAAGGATCAACAAAATGCATGACTTCGCCCATATATTTTCCCTTAGTTACCAATCAACATTAGTTTTAGCTCACTCAAGATAAAAAAGGTCATTTCAAGGCTTCTAACGAGGCGTGTAAAAGTATGATCATTTAGGCTCAATAAATCCTATACTAATAAAATGTTGGTGTGAGCAAGACTTTCTTTCCTTCTCCTCGTCATACTCATTTATTCTCATATGTCACCCCGTTATTCAATTTCCACAGAATATTGGATACCCCACTTTCTTTGCACTTTCACACACTTTTTTCATTCTTTTTCATTTTTCTCTTCCCTAATTTTTTTGTACGAAAGGGTTCCATCTTTTTCAAAAAATAGGTAAGGGGAATTCTTTGCACTTCTTCATTTAGCTTCTCTTCTCACCACACCTCCAGCTTAGGCTTTTTCCCTATGTTGTATATTAACAAAAACCAGATCTCATAAGGATTAAGGATGAATGGATAAAGAAAGTTCACAATTTCATCACGTTTCTTCCTAGAAAAGCCTAAGTCTCAAAAGGTGTTCAAGCGAAGTCCACACACTCACAAGGTTGGCCACAAAACAGGCATAAGGTCAATTTGTTCTACTCTTTAAAATTTCCTAATATCATTTCAAGAGATAGCATCACTTAGTTAATCAGGCCAACAACAAAAATTCTAGGTGCCATCACACATGGTTCACGGTAAGGTCATCACATAAGGCATTGATGCCAATGTAAAACAAGAATCCACACTTTCGCTAGTGTGCAATGTTCATCACAAGAGGCTCGACTTTATAATTGGCTAAACGAGGTGGAAAAACTTCACATATTGCCTATGCTACTTCATTTGGCCTCATCATAGCTGCACACATTTATTTTTGTTCAGTTATAAGCATATTCAAGTCATCGGTATTGATCAAAACTAATACTAACATTTGCAAGAGAACGACCACATTCAAACACAAACAAGATGTGGCACAGTTTTTTCAAAGGGTCCAAAACCATTTACAATTCAAACAAGAAGCCACAAGCTCAATCATCCACAAATACAACACAAAACACAATATATATCACAAACCCAAATATGTAATGAAAACATTTATCACAAAAGGACCACAAATAAAAGCTACATGTCCTCAAATGCAAGAAATAAGATATCCAAAAGTTAATAAGTGCTCGTTTGGATTGACTTATCTTTGGTGTTTTTAAGCCAAAATAGCTTTTATGTAGTTTTGAAGTGTTTGGGTAAAGTTACAAGTGCTCATAAGCACTTATTTTAAGATAAAATAAAAAAATAAGCCCAAAGCCATAAGTTATAAATCCTAACTCGTGCCTATTGGCTTATAAGTTATAGGACAATCCAAACAAGTCGTGAAAGTAAGATACAAATAAAGGGAAAAAGGTATCTTGTCTAAATAACTTCTCTGTCGGCATCAGGCCTAATGCTCTATCTAAACTTGGGCATCAATTCCCGAACTCGCGTCTATAGTACTACCATCTCCACTAGGTTGAACAAATGGCGTATCTACCAAAAAATTATGAAGAACTGCATTGATTATGGCCTTCTAAGTCTTTGCATGGCCCTCATAAGAACCTCATCAGCAACCCTAAGCATCATCTCATTAGTCTCCACCTCAAACTTGGGATCAACTGCCTCCTCAACTCGAACCTCCTTTCTAGTGGTAGGCGGATACATAGAAGGATCTATTGGCACAAATGGGATCTCAATCGTCCCAAAAATCATAGACATGTCAGTAGACTTCAGCTGGTCCACATCTCTCGTGAATGCAGCAATAACAATGTAAGACCCCGAAAATGACCTAGGTTAACTAGAGCCTAAAATGTTAGTATTGATGGTATAAGGTACTAAATATGTATATTATATGGTATAGAGGTAGTATCTAAAGTATTAGGTGTGTTGGAAGTCAAACGTCAAGGGACGACTAAGACGTTCGACGACTAAGTCATTTATGTGCCTCGTATGTGAATCTATATTCTTATGTGCGATTCATGAGGTTTTAAGGTTATTAAATGAGTTAATATAGAATTTATAGTCAGTGTGTCATGTTTCGTGAAGTTTTGAGGTGAAACGACCAAGAACATCCATGACGTTTGAATAATATACCTTGAAATGACCTTGTGTACCTAGGCATGTTTCGTCGAGTTTTACGTGTTTGTTTTGGATGAAATTTATGTGAGAGGTGTTAAATAAGATTTTGTTTGGTTGTAAACGTCCGGGAAATTATCCCCAAGAACCATCCAAGGGTCCTTGAGGAAGGATCCAAAACTGTTGGCAAAGCTGTCCCAGGCAGACCCCAAACGATGGAGCAGTCGACGGCTCGTAGGCCTATTGATGCCTCGGTGTCGTCGCTGGTGAATTGGCCTGGGGGAATTAATAGATATTTTTCAAGTATCTGAACCCACCAACGGTTGCCAGCACAGTGGGGTGACGCCCCGTCGAGGGCAGTCGTCAGGGAGCTGGCAAGTTAGGCGTGAAAAAGAAAAATTTCCCCACTTCTAAATGGATGTATTGGAGGTTTATTTAGGGGTATGTTGGGTATTTTAAATGTGTATACAAGTGTTTAACACTTAGAATATTTCATTCACCCAAATCAAAAACTTAAATCCCTTAGAAATCTCTCAAAGTCTCAATTGAAGTCCAAATCAACGAACATCTTGGACGTGACGTTTTGAGTGGAAATTTTTCATAAATGTGGAGAATTTTCATCCTAGAGTATGGATATTGATCCTTGAAACTCTCTTCATCAAGGAGACCCGATTCTCAAGATATTTTCTAAGTTTTCTAAAGTGGAATTTTCCAATTCATAATTCTACAATGGGTTCTTGCATAAATTATTTCTAAACATTAAATTATGATCTAGTTGATGTTGTACTGATGATTTCAATCTAAATTACCTATTAAATCATGAATTTGATGAACCCTGGTTTTTGAATAAGATGTGGGTTACTTGATATTAAGCTAATATTGTTGAATTCTTATGTAGTTTCTTATTGGCTTTCTAATGATGAAATAATTATAGTAAATTTATATCTAGTTTGTGTAGATTGGTGAAGTTACATTTAATTAACCTAGTTCATTTATTATTGTAGTTTTTATGTTGAATAGTTGGTTATGGCCTTAGGTA
Organism: Solanum pennellii; assembly: GCF_001406875.1. Lineage (NCBI taxonomy): Eukaryota > Viridiplantae > Streptophyta > Magnoliopsida > Solanales > Solanaceae > Solanum > Solanum pennellii. The sequence goes on from NC_028637.1 coordinate 63,862,105, forward strand.
AGGGTCTTGTGTTATCGAATTGAGTAAGTTGACTTTGAATTGAAGTGTTGAGGATGATGTGGGGGTATGCTGCCCTATTTCACTTATTTAAATGTTGGTTTTACTTGAATTCTATTGTGATTGGTATGGTTCACTTATGGTGGTGGTGTTATGTGCGTTACTTGCAATTAATGTGGCCTTGTCGGCGTTACTTTATACAATAATGATCTTGGCCTTATTGAGAACTACATGAAGTAATATGACTAATTGTGTTGTTTGATTATGTGAAGCATGACCATATCTATCTACATGTGAAGTCATATATGTATTCTTCTATTCATGTTGTCTTAGGTGATCATGTTAGAATATGACTTTGACATTATGAGTATAGTGTTAGGGTTGAGTCTTGGTTATTCCTACTTGGCTATATAAGTATATGTGGAGTATATTGATGATGTTATGATAAAATATAGGATGACTTGAAGATGTTAGGTTGTTTCCTATGTGATTATAGAATGACTTGCATTATGAGTTAAAAGTGAAGCATGTGGTATCTTGTCTTGGTCGACTTGTGTCCCTTGCTTGATGTATATATGATTATGAAAATGGAATGTCTTGATTTAGGGTTTTAGAACTCTTAGTCTTGAATATATGAATGAGATGTGACCTTAAATGATGTTATGAGAGTCTCTTATGTGAAAACCATGACTTAATGGACTTATGGTTAATTGGATGGAAAGACATCATAATTAATACTTAGGAAAGTCATCATGATCTTCTTGTCTCCACTGTGAGGTAGCCCTAGTGGACCTTCTTTGGTAGGGTAAATTTGATTGGGTTATGAACTTGTTATGTAACCCTCTTATGTGAACCTAATGTGTGAATTACTCTATGTGAAAGAAGTCTAGAACCGAGTGAGTATGGTAAGGGGAAGTAGTTCTATTTAAGTATGACACTAGAATACAAAGAAGCCCTTCATATTCCTTAACCATGTGCCTACATGGGATGTGTCCAAGTTCTACCATTGGCAAGTAGAACAACCTCATCGGAGTAGGATAGAACTTCGGATTCCATGTATTGCTATCATTGTCTATATTTGTTATTGCCTATTCTCATGATATGGAATACCTATTAGAATTAGAGAAGTTTATGAGGTTTAGGTGGTGTTATGGGACGCTATCTAGACATTACACAATAAACTTTGAAGGTGTTACTTGGAATTCCTAAGTCTTGTCCAATACCATTATTTGAATGTCCTTTATGTGATGTATGAGTTTTAATGAACTAATGAACTAATGACTTATGTTAAGAAGTATGTAAATGAATAAGTACCTAATCTAAAGTGACTTAAGGATTCCTTAGTTAATGTGTGAAGAGGGCATAAGGGATGATCTCTTTATGTCTTATCTTCGGAAGTCTTGAGGATGACTCTAGTTAGGGAAGTTAGTTGATTTTGTGGACATGATATAAGCCTTAGGTAGTCTTAAGGACTATTTATATAATCTTGAAGAGGTCACTAAGGACGTTATCTTCTTAATTTACTTAAGTAGTTCTTTTGAAAGCCTTCGGAAGGAGAATGTCATATCACTTATGTGTTGACGTATTACGTGAGCATGATTCTATCTTAGGGAGTCTATAGGATTTCTTAAGTATGTGTAAAAGGGACTGTATGGTCGGTTGCTTCAAAACTCATTTAAGTGAGACTTAGAGTTCACCTTTGGTAGAAAAAATTGTACCTTGATGTTCATGATACTTTCTAAGTGTGTATGTAACTCATTATAAGTAATCCTAAGGGTCATTTAGGCAAACCCAGAGAGGGTGTATGGGAGGTCTCTCTTTTTGTGACTTCATTGAATCTTAGGATAGCTTTGAGTGAGAAGATTACATGCTAAAAGATGTCTAAGGTGAAGAATATGTCACTTCACTGTATAGTGAAGAAATTCACTATAACAGGAATGAGCTTACTGTAAAGTGAGTTCTAAAAATTTGATTTTGTGTTTAAAGGTTATATTTTTTGTTTCTAAGTTCTTAAATATTGTTCTTATGATTATTATATGATTTTAAATGAAAAGATGCATATTTTCAATAAATGTCCGTGTTCATGATTTTTATGCATAATGCCATACATAGTACATGTGGTTGTACTAACTCCATGATTTTATCTATCTATATAGTTCTTGGTGGGTGAAGATCTTTGGGAAGAAGACTTGGACCGTATAATCATTCAGGAGAAGTTTAAGTATGTCCTCATTTGACTCGAGGGCATATATGTCTTTTATGTTTTCCATTTGAAGTATTGTAATCGACTAAGTATTTCTATATTCGTATTTTGAAGTATGAGTCGTGTCCCAAGTATTCTTGTGTCTTAAGATGATGAGTTTGAGACTTAGTATTTCCTACTACTTTTATATGAAAGAGATTTTGAAGACTTTATCATGTTTTCTAAGAAGTTATAATTCCGCACTACTTTTCACTATGTTTATGTGATGAATGATATGAAAGGTCTTGTATAAGACCTCCGAGAGGTCGAGTACGCCGGTTACAATCCAAGATTGTACCCTAACTTCTAGGTTGTGGTCTTGGGATATGACAAGGTTGGTGTCAGAGCATAGGTTGGTGAAAGTAGTCTTAGGAATCGAAAAGTCTCATCAAGTCACGTCTAGTTGAGTGTTGACCATCGGAGTGAGTCGCGAACATCTATGGACGAGAAGCTATAGGATGATAGAGTTTCCCTTGTTTTCTACTCCTATATTGTGCGGTAGAGTAAATGTTATCATTATTCTTCTTATGAGTTTCCTTGTGTTTTCTAGGAGATGAATACTAGAAGGATGGCCGCTAAAAGGTTGGAAGAGGAGAGGATGAATGAGGAGGCTCCCCCTCAAGTTAAGCAAGTTCCTCAAAATGGGCAAGGTGTCTAACATGCCCAAGTGCCTACTCAAGGTGATCCTATTCCTAATGTGGAAGGAGGTATTGATGTTCCAGTGATGTCTAATAGGGAGGTTAGAGAGGTTTTGATTGCTATAGCCCGAGCCATGGCAAGAGAATTTTAATATGATGCCTAGGGTTGTGAAGAGCACTATGTCAACTAGGTTGAGAGATTTTGTGAAGATGAATCCTCCTATCTTTCTTGGCTCTAAAAGTGGAGGAGGATCCACAAGAGTTTCTTGATGGGGTCTATAAGGTGTTGAGTGCTATGGGAGTTACATCTAGGGAGAAGGCGGAGTTTATTTGTCAAATATGGTACACCCAATGGAAGGATAATAGGCCGGAAGAATCGGGTCCTATTGAGTGGGAAAAATTCAAGGAAACTTTTCTTGGTACTTACTTTCCCCGAGAAAGGAGAGAAGTTAAGGTGGATGATTTTATAAATCTCAAACAAGGCAATATGAGTGTGAGGAGTACTCTTTGAAATTCTCAACTTTGTCTAGGTATTACCCTTCTCTTGTGTCTAATCCAAGAGATGAAATGAGTCATTTGTGACGGGGGTAGCCAACTTAGTGGTGGAAGAATGTCATACCGCTATGTTGCATGATGATATGACCCTAGCTAGACAAAAGGTGTATGCACAATCAAATGAAGAGTATAAACTTAGGAGGATGGCTAGAAGATTGAAAAGGAGTGGTGCTAGTGATAAGGAGCAAACTAGGTTTAAGAGGAGTTTTCAAACTCAAGGAGAATTTAGGAGTGCTAAGTTCAAAGTTTAAAAAACAAGTGGTTCCAAGAATGGCAAGCCTACTTGTTCCAAATGTGGCATGAAACATTATGGTGAGTGTCTATTATGTACCGGGAGTTACTTTGGTTGTGTAAGGAAGGTCACAAAGTGAGAAATTGTCCTATGATTGCTTCTAGAGGAAGAGAGGGTAAGCAAGTTTCTCCTAGTAATCCAAAGGATGATGCTCCAACAAAGAGGAGTTTCTATGCACTCCAGTCTAGAGTAGAGAGGCCAGAGGAGAGTGATGATGATGTTGGCAAATTCTCTTTATCTTGTTGTAATATGAGTTCTTTCTAAGTTGGGGAGTATGGTTAGTAAATCAGATAAAATGGTGTAGAACCATGTTGCATGTGCATGGTATTTAGGAGTTTTGTTGAAATTTGAAATTCATTAACACCTTGCATTATGCATTTTATGAAGTTATGATTATGTTTTAAGATGTGTCCGTATGATGTTACTTTGCTTATTAGCATATTTATATTATGAATTCCCTAAAATTTGAATTTTTGGAATTCCCTAAAATTTGAATTTTTGAATAACTTGGTAAATTCACTGTAACCTTAGAAACAGTTCACTTTAATATTTTGTGAAAAATGACTATTTGATTCTTTTATCAACTTTTGTAATATGGTTAAAACAGATGTATATAAGTATGATATCAAATATCAAATATCAAATGAGTTTTTACTATTTGGAATGAAGCATGCAGATTGAGTAGCATAATGAGTTTTACAATTGTTTTCTAGTTTCTTGTTGTGTTGTGAATCTCTTGGCTATGTGAAGTTGATTTTTTCTTATTGGTTATGTGTGGTATGTTTTGGTTATGTGCTGTTAGTTGAGTCTCTAATCTTGGAAGTGTTCGAAGAGTGACAAGTGTCATTCGAGGACGAATATTGTCCAAGTGGGTGAGATTGTAAGACCCCAAAAATGATCTAAATTAATTAGAGCCTAAAATGTTGGTATTGATGTTCTAAGGTTCTAAATATGTCTAATATATGGTATATAGGAAGTATCTAAAGTATTAGGTGTGTTGGAAGTTAAACGTCAAGGGACGACTAATACGTTCGACGACTAAGTCACCTATGTGCCACGTATGTGGTTCTATGTGCTTATGTATGATGAGGTTTTAAGGTTCTTAAATCAGTTCATATAGAATGTTTAGGTAGTGTGTCAAGTTTCGTGAAGTTTGGAGGTCAAACTACCAAGAACGTCCATGATGTTCGAAAGATATGCTTTAAAATGACCTTTTGTGCCTAGGCATGTTTCGTTGAGTTTTACGTGTTCGTTTTGCATGAAATTTATGTGAGAGGTGTTAAACTCATAGATGATCTTGTTTGGTTGGAAACGTACGGGAAATTATCCCCAACGACCATCCAAGGGTCCTTGAGGAAGGACCTAAAAATGTTGGCAAGGCTGTCCCAGACAGACCCCAAACGACGGAGCAGTCGACGGCTCGTAGGCCTGTTAACACCCATTCAATGGGTGTCATCGATGGGGAATTGTCCTGGGGGAAGGAAGAGATACTTAGTAATTCCTACTTGGCTATATAAGTCTATGTGGAGTATATTGATGATGTTATGATATTATATAGGATAACTTGAAGATGTTAGGTTGTTTCCAATGTGGTTCTAGAATGACTTGCATTATGAGTTAAAAGTGAAGTATGTGATAGATTGTCTTGGTTGACTTGTGTTCCTTGCTTGATGTATATATGATTATAAATAAGGGATGTCTGTCTTGAATGTATGAATGATATGTGACCTTAAATGATGTTATGAGAGTCTCTTATGTGAAAACCTTGACTTAATGGTAAGGTTAAGATTGTTGAATTTGTAAGCCGTAATGGTATCCTTCAAAGTAAAGGAATGATGAACTTAAGGTTAATTGGCTGGAACGGCATCATAAATAATACTTAGGAAAGTCATCATGAGCTTGTTGTCGCCATTGTGAGGTATCCCTAGTGGACCTTCTTTGGTAGGGTAATTGTGATTGGGTTATGAATTGGTTATGGAACCCTCTTACGTAAACCTAATGTGTGAATTACTCTTTGAGAAAGAAGGCTATCACCGAGTGAGTATGGTAAAGGAAAGTAGTTCTAGTTAAGTATGAGACTAGAATACAAAGAAGCCCTTCATATTCCTTAACCATGTGCCTACATGGGATGTGTCCAAGTTCTACCATTGGCAAGTAGAACGACCACATCGGAGTAGGATAGAACTCCGTATTCCATGTCCTTCTATCATGGTCTATGTCGGTTATTGCCTATTCTCATCATGTGGAATACCTATTAGCATAAGAGAAGTTTATGAGGTTTAGGTGGTGGTATGGGACGCTATCTAGACATTGCACAATCGACTTTGAACGTGTTACTTGGAGTTCCTATGTCTTGTCCAAGACCATTATTTGAATGTCTTTTATGTGATGTATGAGTCTTAATGAACTAATGATTTATGTAAAGGAGTATGTAAATTAATAACTACCTAATCTAAAATGACTTAAGCATTCCTCAGTTAAAGTGTGAAGATGGCATAAGGGGTGATCTCTTCATGTCTTATCTTTGGAAGTCTTAAGGATGACTCTAGTTAGGGAAGTTGGTTGATTTTGTGGACATGATCTAAGCCTTAGGTAGTCTTGAAGACTATTTAGGTAATCTTAAAGAGGTCACTATGGACGTTATCTTCTTGATTTACATAAGTAGGTCTTTTGATAGCCTTTGGAAGGAGAATGTCATATCACCTATGTGTTGATGTATTATGTGAGCATGATTGTATCTTAGGAAGTTAATAGGATCTCTTATGAGTGTGTGTAAGGGCTTGTATGGGTGGTCGCTTCACAACTCACTCAAGTGAGACTTAGAGTTCACCTTTGGTAGAAGAATCTCACCTTGATGTTCATGATACTTTCTAAGTGTGTATGTGACTCACTATAAGTAATCCTAATGGTCATTTAGGCACACCAAGAGTGGGTGTATGGGCGATCTCTCTTTTTGTAATAGACTAAGCATTTCTATATTCGTATTTTGCAGTATGGGTCGTGTCCCAAGCATTCTTGAGCCTTAAGATGATGAGATTGAGACTTAGTATTTCCTATTACTTTTATATGAAAGAGATTTTGAAGACTATATCATGTTTTGTGAAAATTTTTAATTCCGCACTACTTTTCACTATGTTTATGGGATGAATGATATGAAAGGGCTTGTATAAGACCTCCGAGAGGTCGAGTACACCAGTTACAATCTGAGATTGTATCCTAACTTCTAGGGTGTGGTCTTGGGATGTAACGAACAACCTTTATAGTTGCACCTCCTCGGTGGGCCCTTGGACATGTTGACACACCACAGTCCTAGCTGTAAGGGCATCAATGGTAGCACTCAATGGTGTCATAGCATTTGCTATCTGAATCATGCTCAGAATTGAGGTCTCAAGTGTGGTAGCTCGAAGATTGGTAGTTTGGATAGCTTCCCGATAAAGAGAGATGTGAAACAACAACAACAGCAAATCCGAGAGGTAATGTAGCAGAAGAAGAACCTTGATCATATGAAGGAATAGAACTAGAAGTAATCCTCGTCTCATCAATGATGCAACAAAAACAAGATGCCTTTGCATGGAGGATAATCAACTCGTTCTATGATGACATTATAGTACTGTAGATGAAGCCAAATCAAAATCTTGCAGCTATATCTAGATCATTCTTCTCAATCGGTGTTCCAATCTCAAGCCATTTGGGAATATATCGGATATCAGCGGCACTAACGAGTTATTCATATTGTCAAGCGTCTTTGTCCTGATCATATGCTAGAAGGGATTTCACGAGGCATCGAAACCCATACATCAGTACTTGGGTCATGGAATTCTACGAAGCCTATTGATCACTGGTGCCTAAAAACAAAAAGAAGACAAGTGAATTCAGACCAGTGCGGTCTATTAAAGTCAGAGGGAAGGAGGTGGATTGCTACAGAGAGCACATAAATGTTGTAATGGGAAGGCCACTGCACGTGATACGTCCTTATAAGGGCTTTCCCCTACCGCATATCTAGATGACATTAAGGTGTGGTTGAGTGATATACCTTGACTTTACAGTATGTTTAATGCATTTCACTTAAGAGTAGTGTGTATTTAAAGCCTTTTTGTATTTATTGTATGGTTTTGTTCATGCTTTGCAGGAAAGATATTTAGGCATGAGTTTAGAGGGAAAACTGACAAAATGTCAGAAAAGGGAATCCACAGAGGCAATTGATAGATCATAGATCCATTAATACCTCATAGATTGGTATCATAGGTGGGCAGCCCAGACATTAAACAAAACGAGGAAAATCTGACCAAATGTTGAACCACGATGAGCATTGGCGGTCCATCGATCAATTGATGATTCGTACTAGTAAACAATAAAATGAAACCGCGAGGGTTCCACTACTTGATTTTTGAAGATTTGAAGTATGGAGTTACGGAGGGGCATTGACGAATCGTCAATTGATTGACGCACCGTACTGTTGGTTCGTCCTTTGATTAAGAGAGGGTGTATTCTGGATGCTGAAATATTTTTTTAAGTCCTAGATGATGGAAGGGACTTAAAAACCATAGAACCATTGCATGTCCGTAAGTCGGTCTCATAGATTAAAGACACATTTCTGAACAAACTTTTCTTATTTTTTTCATTTTCAATTAGGAGTTTGTTTTCTATAAATATGGTATGTAAACCTCGTTTTTGGGGTTGACTTCTATTTTTATTGTTGTAGTTTGAGACTTTAGAGATCAATTTTTGCAAACCTAAGCAACTATGATTTCTTAAGTTGATTTTGAATATTTTTGTGTTTATATTCAAGTTGAAATTTTGGGTTTCTAATTCTCATTGCGTAATCTCATAATTCATTTATCTAAAATAATAAATTGTGTTCTTATAATTATGGGTAACTAAACTCCACAATTAGGGTTGTGGAAACTATGAGCGATTAACATCATATTAACAGTAATTAAGCAATCTTCGAATAGCGTTTTGCATGCTTTGATAATTCTTTCATTTAGAAGTCTTTTTAGCGATTGCAAAAGTTAAAACTCTCCTTGTTTTTACTTGCCGGACCAAGGAGGTAGTTAATAAGAAAAGAATTGATCAACATAGATTTTTGATACTATCGAATAGTCTAGTGTCGATTCGTGCGAGGGTGAAAACTAAATTATACATTGATACAATGTAAAATATAAGGTAAAGGTAAGGGTGAGTAAATTATACATATGTATCCGGAAGAAGGCGTTGGATAAAGGATTTAAAGATACATAAATTATCACTTTGCATGTGATACACTAGAAAGGGATTGTTGTTACTAGGATTCCGCGTTATGAGCTTGTGGGGAACAAGTACACACTAGTTACTTTCTCATATTGATAACAACCGAAATTAACTTTTGCTTACTTGATAATTCCATAATATATGAAGTTGTTTCACAAACCCCCAACCCCCGTTTACTTACTTGTTACAAAAATACCTTGACTAGACGAATATAATTGTGGGTTAAAGTCAAGTCCAAACCATATTCTTTCATGGTATCAACCCCAACCTACTTGTTGGGTAAAAATCACTTATGCTTCCTTAGGGAGGTTTAATTTGAGCGTATTAAATGTTAGCGCCGCTGCCAGGGAATAAGGCTTTTATATTATGTTTAACTACATTATTGAACTTTTGTCGAATATTACCTAATTTGCTTTTTCTTTTGTTTTTGTCTCTCTTAGTTTTTTACTCTAGTGTATGCCAATTACACGTAGCACAGGCAAACGACTCACTCCTTATGATCCAGAATTTGTTAGAACCTTGCATAGAATGAATAGTCAAAGAGTCCCAATTATTCCTATCGGACGAGGATTAGGTGGTGGAGCAGGGTTTCATCCTCCACGAGAAGTCAATGAGAACAATCAGGTTCCACCTGATAACAGAATAGGAGAAGCACTACGGCCCCAAGAATCTCAAGAAGCATGTTTGAGTGAAAATGGAAGGGTCAACATAAATATCGCCGAGTCTGATGGACCTCTTGTCCTCCCACCTCTACATCCAGAGTATACGTTTTTGGTTACCAGTAGCTTGATGCTTATGCTTATAGTGAGAGGTTTATTTATAGGGTTTCCATCGGATGATCCACATGGTCATATAGCTAAGATAAACTATGTCCACAAAAATTGCATAGATCGACCAGATTGGGATATGAATGTCATCGGGTTGAGCGTGTTCCCTCTATCATTGACCAGAGATGATTCGATATGGTTCAATAAGATCCCCTACAACTCTATCTACATGGTATCAATTGGCACATGCCTTCTTAGAAGGATTTTTTTCGGTGTTCAAGAAGCTAAACAAGAAGGACAAGCTCAACAACTTTGTAAGTCCTGAAAAGCTACCACACTGGATTAGAAGCACGATCAATACCACGGGTCGTCATGTTGACCACGACCCCTATAAGTGTGTGTGGTCTTAACTTTGACCCCATCACTTTTCAACTTCCCATAGACTCTTCCCTGATTCCACACCACGACCTGCACCACAGTTTGTAGTGAAGACTGCGGCGCCTGAGGTTGTTCGTGGTCTTTACTTCCTTCAGTTCAACTTTACTGACTTATTCTTCATTTCTCCCTTTTTCACGTTTCCTCGGTTTCACTTGTACAAAACTACCAAATACAACATATCCACTTAAATACACTTCATACTACTATCAATTCTCACTTTTCAAGAATCAAATGTGCCAAGATTTGGCGGCACATTAACACCCTCAACTTAGAACCACTACTTGTCCTCAAGTGATCAGAAAACAATAAAATCAACCCTCAAATCATTTTAAAAACTTTTGGCACTACGCAAAAACTATTCAAACACTATTTTTATCAAAAACCATGTATCTATCAAGTAAGGATCAATGTGTGACATCTCATTACTCACAGTCAATCATACTTATTCTTGTGAATTATCAGCTCACACAGTTCTACTTTCAAATGCACCCACTGTGTCCTCGCACCAAAGAAATCCCTCACTCATGATAATTTTGACTAAGTACTATGCTCACACTATCACTGAACTTCTAACGCTAACCATAAGCTACCATAGTATTGCCCTTATTTTCTATGCTAGCTCTATCATTAAACACCCGGAATAGGATCATTGTAGGAATTTATTGGCATGTTTCATATATTAGGGTAGGGAATGGATATTTGTATTTGTGAGTGACTAATCCCTTGTTTTTCCTAAGTTTTGTTTGCACACAATTCTTTTTTGAGTAATTTCTTGTTTTAATTCATTCCAACATATCCAGTAGACATTTATTTTCTTTTTCTTTTTATTTTCATCACACTTCATTTTTTATTTCAACTTTTATATGCACTATCTCACTGGTTTAACCTTCTTTTTCAATTTTTTATCTTTTAGGATTGCAATCACCCTTAACTTAGGCTTTTGGCTTGATTTTTTACATCCTACCTTCGGAGAAACAAGGATATTTATTTGTTAGGTAAGAACAAATACTGACTTTAGGCTCCAATCGGGTTAAAGTGACAATATTTATTTGGTTATTTAATTTTTTGCATTTTTCTTATTTAACAAAAATAGCCTACTGATCCTTTCATATCCGGTTATTCTCACATTGAAGCAAGACTACTCGTGCAAATTCTAGTTTCTGCTCCTAGTGTTAGACTTCAATCAAAACTTACACACACATGACACAAAACTGCATTTTTCTAGTTTCTTGGTTCACCGATAAACTTATCAGACTGGCAATGTTTAACATGTAAGTATCTAAGATGTCATCTAAAAATCCTAATAGTTACAACTCAGATTTAGGTTCTCATTTTTCACAATCTAGCTGATGCATTGCTCAATACACAAGGCACCCACAAAAATAGCAGAGTCAACCTCCATTCATTGTAACACCTAAAATAGTCGGTTGCTCACCACCCTCTCCCCCAAAGAATAGACTTTACCCTCAAAGTCAATACAGAAAAACAAAACAAAATAGGGCTATGAGAAGGGGTCAACCTACGGTGCAATCGGTGTCAGTCTCTGGATCAGCATTCGCACCCTTATCAACGGGAGTACTCTCTAATAATTGATACATGAACAGGTTGGCTTCCTCCTTTTCGGGCAGGTGCTCCACTTCCAAAAGCTCCAATCAAAATCTACATCGTTTTGTTGTTGCTCATGTGCTTTTTTTTTTCTTGACCTTCATTTTTTGATGCCCTACAAGCTTTCTTTACTTACCTTCTTTCCTCTCTAGCCAGGTCAGACAGCAGCTCATCATCAAATTCCCTCAAAAAATATTCTCTTGTCCAATTTACTTTTAGGGATTTCCCCAAAATATCATCAAGAGATTGAGTAGTAGGCTGCTCAGTGAATATCTTCATTAATGAGTTTGACGTTACTTGAGTGGGCACTTGTATCGGCTTTTCAGCAGTTTAGCAACTTGGGTTCCCATCTGGACAGCTATTTTTGGAATTATGTATTATTAATTTAGCCTGCAGCTTGCAACTGTGTTTGTACATTAGCCTCCAAGCCATCCATCCTGTTCTCCAAAACAGCAAGCTCCTTCCGCATTTCATATTTTATACTCTTCTCCACGGCTAAGACATCACATTGTGTGAGTTGGGGAATCCAATGGACAATTTGGTCGACTAGAGTCCTTGTCTTATGTTGATTTTTAACAAAGCATTCAAGAAAAAGCAGTTGGAATAGCGATATAATTACCTCGAGCCAGGGAGTCTAAAGAAGGTTGTGGTTATGGTGCCCCTGAAGCTTGCTATGAAGGGTGGCCTGCTCATTATGATCTGCAACCTGTGGGATGACAAAGTTCATCAACAATGCAGCTAAGATTTCTATAGCCATCCTCTCTTCAATGGGTACTCTCATTTCATCATCAGTAACAACCTATATTGCCGAGACTATATTAATGGCATGTGGTTGCTTTATCGACCTACAAATATTGAAATTTACCTCATTATTGTTGAGTTGAACTTGATCTCTCCTCTCTCAACATCTACTTAATCTCTTCTCTCTCAACATCTACTAAGGCTCTTCATGTGGCCAGAAATGGTCTTCCTGTAATGATGGGAACCTCAAAGATTGCTTTGCACTCCAGGGTCACGAAGTCAGCCAAAAAGATAAATGTGTCCACCTTTACAAGAATATCACATAGGATTCCCACATGCCACTTCACTGACCTATCTTCCATCATTAACTCACACTAATGTGGGTCTTGGAACTCCTATCTGAATTTCTTGTAGATGGGTAACAACATCAAGTTGATACTGACTCCTATATCAAACAAAGCCTTTACAAATTTGATTGATCCAATGGTGCATGGTATAGTTAATGAACCTGTATATACCTCATTCTGAACCAGAGATCTGGTAGGAATGGCGCTGCAATGATGAACATCATTACTTAAATCAATGCTTACAAGTCTCTTCTTTGTAACCAAGTCTTTCATAAACATGGCATATCCTTGCATCTACTCAGAGCTTCCACTAGTAGTATTTTAAGATAAATTGTCTGAGTAAGGTAATGAACTTTGGATACCTCCCATCTTCAAATTTCATTTTGAGACTTCATAGGAAAGGAGGAGGTGGTGTGGAATCTACTGTAAAGGCATGTTTCCCTCGACCTCATTCTCTTTTCATCTCGCATATTGTGCTATTAGATGTATATCCACAAAGTCCTATACATGTAAAACTTCATATTTCTTTTTGCCATATTGCTCCAATACCTGTTTAGTAAGAATTTTAACATACCTAATGGCGATGGACACACAAGGACCATCTTTCTTAGGATTTTGGATTGTGTCACTTGGTAGTGACTCCTTCTTCCCTGATTTAATGAGGATGAAAGTTTCCCCAAGTACTGTTCAATTTCTTGATAGAGGTGGTGTGAGAGTCAACCATTTTGGTGTGAGAGTCAACCATTTTAATCATACTCGAGAAAGCACCTCTCATCTCTCTTACTTGTGACTTAGTTGATTAAAATTTCTGGAGTACCTTGGCCATCATGTCTTCTAGCTTAGACTTGCTAGAACTACTACTTGCCCGATCTATAATACCTGGGGAAACATAGACACCACTGTAGTCATTCTTGTACCCATCTCTGTTCTACCACTTTCCCATCTCTCTATTTGCTAGCCTATTATATTTTCCTTCCCTATCATAACTCCAACATGCATTTCCAGAATGTAACCCTAATTTTTAGAGTTATAATTTAGGAACCTCCTTGGTTGCCCAGATTATATACACTGAGTTTACGACATTTTTAATACATTTTACTTAAGAGTTATGCGTGTCTAGGGCTATTTTGTATTTCTTTTTATGTATTTTTATCATGTTTACAGGAAATATTTTTAGACCCGGAGACTAAAAGACACAACTAATAGATGTGCAGAAAAGGTTATATGAAGAGGTGATCAAAAGACCGTAGGTCTATTCACGCTCTGTAGATGCTTGATGTAGATTAGTAGACAAGTCACTGAAGAAAATCAGGGAATTCTAGACCAATTGCGGAACCACGACTGCAATCGACAGACGTCGATTGATCTACAGACTGTGCTTTCACTCCATCAAATCATTTAGTGAGTTGCTTCCAGTACCTGATTTTAATGATTCTAAGTGTGGAGCTACAGAGGAGGATCCATAGATTGTAGATCAATCTATGGTCCATACTATTGATCCGTCGTTTGCTTCAACAATGTTGATTTTTGGAAATAAAATATTTTTCTAAGTCTTAAGTCACAGAAAGGAATTACGGATTGTAGGTCAATCCACTGTCTGTAGATTAATGTCGTAGATTGGAGACGCGTCCCGAAACATTATTTCATCATTTATTTTCCTTTTTAGTGAGAACTTATTTTTCAATATATATGGCATGTAAACCTCATTTTTGGGGGTTAGGCTTTATTAATTTTTGTCTAGTTCTTGACTTTTGATATTAATTTGCAACATTAGAAATTATTCATTTCTAAAGCATGTTTTGAAGATTTTTATTTTGCAATACAAGTTGAAATTATGGATTTATTCTTCCCATTACGTAAATTCATGATTTCTTCATCTAGAAGTATAAATTGTGATCTTACTACTATGGATAACGAAATCCACAACTAGGGTTGTGGGAACAATGAGAGATTAACAAACCATGAATAGTAGTCAAGCAATTCTTGAATAGTGTTATTGCATACATTGATAATTCTTTCATTTAGAAGTTTTTAATGAGTCTACATGACATAACTTGCCTTGTTTCTACTTTCCGAACCAAAGAGGTAGTTAATAAGAAAGGAATTATCAACATAGATTTAGTGTGATATTGTTTAATAGTATAATGTCGCTTTGTTCGAGGGTGAAAACTAAGTCATATATCAACGTGATGGCAAATATGAGGTAAAGGTAAGGTTAGTAAATTATACACACGTAGCCGACCAAGGTGTGGAGTGAAATTCTCTAGCTACTGGACCAAATGAATTAGAGATACCTCACTTATCACTTTTCATGTAACACATTAGGAAAGGGTTGTTATTGCTACGAATACCGCTTTATGAGCTTGTGGGGAACACTTACACCATAAAAACTTTTTCATCTTGATAACAACTAATGTTTGAATCTTACTCACTGATTACTTACCTAATTTCCTGAAATTGTTTATCGAAACCCTCCCCCCTTTAATTACTTGTTTTCGGAAATAAATTTGCTTACTGAATATAATCGTTTGTATTTTACGAAAAAAATAGTAAAATAAAAAATGACTAAGTTTCAAAAAATCGATTAATCTTATTATTTAAGAAAAATCGAATTTCAAAAATAACAGTGTCGCCACTTAATTTTTAGTAAAAATCAAGAAAAACATATAATTATTTTCAAAAACATTTAAAATAGATAAAATCTATTGGAAAAAGGTTAGAAGTTCAAATGTACATTCTGAGAAGGTGTTAGGCACTCGGAATGCCTGCTAACTCGTGTTTGACCAGCGATTTGACCAAAATGACTTTTTCAAACAACTTCCAAATTTTACCAGGTAAAGGTCATTTACTTACTTATTATTATTCTATAATTAATTATTTTAGGGAAAAGAGGGAGGTCATTTTAAAGGTGAGTAACTAAAGGTGGTTGATAAGACTAAAAACAAATGCTAAGTGACTTGTACAAAACATATATATATATATATATACACACACACATACATACATAGAAAAGGGAATCAGTATCCCAAGCAACCCTCATTTCTAAATAAGGTACAACAAAAGCGTACCAAGCTCTCAACACTAACACAAGATGTTTAGATTTACAACCACAATATTCAAAATTAGTCTGCCTAAAATGAAATCTAAGAAAAATATTTATAGTGTTAGGGATTATACATAAATGGGCCCAAAAAGTGATCTCGAATGGCATAATGGGTGAGGCAAGCGGGGCTTGTCCAATCCTCTTCGCTAGTTTTCATTTAGTAATTGATCTGTATTGCTCACTAGGCTCTTCCCTTGATGGATACTGTAACTTTTGGCAGTCTGGGTTCCCATTGGGCGATGCACCGAATGCTCTTCATTCTCGCCAAATGAAAGATTCTCTCTTGGTAGTTGTTATAGGGCCATTAGGAGATCTGGTGGCCATCGCCCAAGCCATTTAACGATGCAGCGATTTTTATTCAGCTTGTCGAGTGAGGGGATTCCAGTTGTAGCTCCTTGGGACCTCAGACGATGTTAGAACCCTCGCCAAGGTAGTTTAGCGAGTCTCCAATGTCGAGGTAAGCTCTCGTAGTGAAGAAACATATTCATTTGCTCCTTCTTGCCTCGTTGGACCTCCCACGCTTCAAGATTTCATCTATATACGATGTTAATAATCTAGCAGCTCCTTTATAGTGCATTTCCCAAGCCCACAAACCTCCATCTGTGAGAAGGATCCATCAATATGTTGAAGTTTGTGAATGGATAATTTGGAAGCAATAAATATTGCATCATCCATTGTTCCAATTACAGATAAAATTCTAGGGCCTATGATCCACAAAGGGGATTCATGGACCACAGGTCAACCTACGGACTGTAGATACCAAATATAGGTAACCACTGTTGCCATTACCTGAATTTTGTCTTTGTTTTCTCTTTAGTTTGTTCTTACTTTTAAGAAGTTGCGGGGTGTTTTTGTAATTTACACTGGTACAAATTATAGATCCATAGGTACCATGAGCCCAAAAAGTAACTAACCTATGTAAAGAGGGGAAAATCAAAATCTATTGCGCCATCCATGAGGATAATCGATGAAGACATGGTTGTAGAGCAGGATCCCATATATGTTCAACTGCCCATGAGGACATTGCCTACTGCACCTCTTACTACCTAGAACATACCTTGAAGGGTGGTCACAACGTAGTCACTCTCTCCCATTCTGATGAACAAACAACTGATCAAGTCACCGACTGTTCCTATTTCAGATCTAAGGTTGGCTCTTCCTTTGGCTTTTTGTTTTCCCGTGCTTCTAGATTTAAGTTTGGGTCCAGTTCGGAATCTTCCACAAGCTTAGGCTCACATGGACAAGTCGCCTTGTTTGATAAGTCCACCAGTTCAGGAGAGGTTCCATCACCGCCAAATACCGATCTGACTCTGGTAGCGAGTACCCAAATAGATTGTGCATTCAAGGCCAATTGAAAATTTACAGATAAGCAAAGATGTTGAATGAGAAGGAGAATATGACCCGACTTATTACTGAGGAGCACATATTCCTCACTGGGAGCCTACATATTATGCTAGAAATCCCTCGCCTCTTTCAACTTCACAAGTACGAGTGGATGGACCAATATCAAAGAAAACATAGTGAGGAGATTGTGAGGGAGTTTTAAGAGTCCTATGTGGCCACTCTACGACGATCGATTCACAAAAATTCTATGCATAGAGCTCAGGATCTACTCAAGGCTACACACGTGCATGGATTCTATGTGGATATATCATAGCTCATAGTATGTCGTTTCCTCTATGGCCCTGTATTGGAAACTAAATAATGCATAATTTCATTATAAATGGAACACTATGTGAGGTGGGGAATTTCAGCATAGTGTAGAAAACATGCATCGTGTATTACTTTTGCTTGCACACCAAATAGAGAACCAGTCGAGTGGGTAACTTCTCCAGGCAAAGAATCAATAAAGCCACTCTCTTCTTTGTGGCTAACTTATTTTTGTTAATTATACACAACTATATCTCCTCCGTGAAGGCCAATAATGCACTTACTTGGGATCGGGTTGTCCTGGTAGTTGCATTTGTTGCGGGTCTTGAGATTGATTACGCATGGATGATAATTACTGAGATGTACGAGAGGGCTTCTAAGACCTTACTACTTACTCCTTTTTTGTCTTAAATTCCATCTATGTAGGGACTGTAGAGTGACGAAATGGCATTGCAACATGTTGATCCAGCCCACGGGGACATTAGATATCAGCCTCATTCAAAACGAGAAAAGTGTGGCGGCACAATGTAGAGAGCCACAGGTTGATGTGTCGCCCTTGAAGAAAGACTTAGTAGATGTTGTGAAGTAGATGCAGGGTGATGATCCTGCCGCTCAAGCCCACACTGATGATGTCCCGGCCTTCTCATCTCAACCCGCTAGTTGGGCTCCTAGCTCGTCCAGATCCGCCCAGCCATTAAGAGTTGTTGTTGTGCTACTGGTAGAGTAGCCTAGATGGCCACATTGTTGCATTATTGAATCCCTTGATGCGATAGTTCATTTCAGAGTTAGAGTCTAGGATGGAAACGAGGATTGAAGCTATGATATACAATAAGGTCCAAACACCACATAAATACCTGCATGTTTTCGAGTTGAGGGTTCTTGCACGACAATCTTTTGCCACTGATGTCTCCTGTATACGGGCTAAGTTGGACAGTCTCCGAGTCGACTTTGATACCATCCTTGTTGCTACTACAGATTAGATAAAGTCTGCACGTACAACATTGGCTTATTATACAATACTTGAGGCGCTATTCGGTGAGTATACTACACAGTCCGATCTCACCCGTGCTCATGGGAAGAGGCCCCACTCAAATAGCCCTTGTGATGCTAATGAGTATGTCCGACTTAAGAAGAGGGAGCACAAGAATGAGGAGCAAGCTAGGAAGGCCTCTATACAAGATGAGGAGTTGCACCAGTTAAGGGTAAGTGAGAGTGTTATTGGGGCTTCGAGTTCTGTGTTTATTCTGGAGTAATTGCTAGTGGAAATAGTGTTAGCACCACTGATGGTGCGGTGAGAGTGATTGTTAGCACTACTATTGTTGCTCTACTTGATGTGGGTACTACTAAGGGTGACCCAAGTGTTATTCCAGTTAGCTTTGGAAAACCGAACCCACCCATTTGTTAATGATTCGTTAGTGCTATGCACCGCAGTTTTGGTTCACCCAAATCCATTATTTTTTATAATTTTTGTGTGCATTGGGGACAATTTCACCTATTTTCCGGAGTTGGGGTAAATATATTATGAATGACAGGGTGAATTTTGAGTAATTCAACTCATAATCCTATCTTGGGGTTTTCTTGACTGTATTTTTTTCCTAAGAGACTGCTTACTTTCTTTTGAACTTGCATGTGTTAGGATTGTATGTATAGAAGCATGAGAAAGAATGAATATTGGTGGCAAAAGATTTTTGAAAAAATGATACTCGTCCAAAACTTGTGATATGTGTTAAAATCTTTAGGCTAGAATGAGTTGAATGTGTTTGGTCTTTTTATGACATTATAGATCAACCAACGTGATTTCATGACTTAAGTTAAGACTTGGACTGGGTAATCTAATAATCTGATAACAAAATGATATTCTAAGAGTTTGTTAGAATAGTTGATTGTTCAAGTAGTTTTTGTGAAACTCTAGAACTTGAATGGTTAATCCTACTAAGATAATCTACATTAGAGGCTAGGAAGTGAATACAGTCCCTTGTTCTGATAAGTCCACAAATTGCCTAAAAATATCCAACAAAATGAAAGTAATGGTCCTTTTGATCCAATGTTTGATCCTGAATTAGACCCTTTCTTTCTAAAACCCTCACTCACTTTCCCATTGTTAATAGGTTGGCCCCGCTCCCTCCTTTGACATGTGCACCTCGACTTAGGCAAAAATCCTACGTTGAGGGTGGATAATGTAAAAGGTGACCGTAATCTTGGCTCTGATCCGACATCGGGTATTTTAACCTCAACCAATGAATAATCTATAAGTTGAGGTGGCTATGTAAGAGGACACTAAAATAAAAATGGGTGTGAAAAGAGTTTGGTGTTGAAAACAAAAAAAAGTTTGGTGTTAAAAAAGAGGAAAGGATGTGACTTGTTGAAACCTAAAGAAAAAAATTAGATTCAAGAAAATGAAGAACATGAAGAATAAAGAGGAACAAAGTCTAAAGTCCCATCCATGGTTGAAGAGAATCAAGGTAAAGAAGCTAAAATTTGTAGGATGTCAAAAATAGGGCAAAAAGAGATAGCCAAATGTTCTATCAAGGAAGGCAGGAAGTCACTAAAAAGTACTATAGTGATCCTAGAACCTAGATGTAAGTGTTTAAGTTGTGAAAATAAGGGCAAGCCTATCGTATTGAGTACTAATTGTACTTCAAGTTAATTTTGAGTGTGAGTGTCGAATGAATCCCTGTATTCAAAATCATATTCGTTGTGTGACAAAAAAGAATTTCGTTTGAAGTAAGGGAATAGTTACATTTATCAAAAAGTTGGTACTTTAGTAATAGTGAAACATTGTATGTTGTGTGTTGATTGGTCGATCTTTGTCATGTTTTTATCCACACAAGTTAGCATGCTGAGTTTGAGAGAAAATATTTGCACCCAAAAAGAGAATCCGGGTGGAGAGACATGTGATTTCTTGTTCTTGAATTGCGTACTTCTATACAAGTGTCATGTAGAGTCTTAGTGCGTCACTTCAGGATAAACAACGAATTTATGTTAAGTGTTTTGATATACCGTGAATTTACAATATTTTTAATACATTTCATTTTAGAATTGTATGTGTCTAGGGCCACTTTGTATTGAATTTTTGTGTATTTTTATCATGTTAGTAGAAAATAATTTAGTCGCGGACATTGAGACACTCCACTGAAAGATGTGCAAAAAACGACCTCTACAGAGGTGATCAATGGGCCGTAGGTCCATTCATGCTCCATAGATGGTTGACGGATATGAACAGCCAATACATTGAAAAAGATCAGGAAATTCTGGACAAAGTATGGAACCACGGCTGTAATGGATGGACCGTAGATTGATGTACGGACCATACTATCGCTCTGTCAAATCATTCAGAGAGTTGGTTCTAGTAACTAATTTTGAAGATTCTAAGTTTGGAGATATGAAAGAGTATTCACAGACCATAGATCAGTCTATGGTTTGTCATGTTGATCTATCGTTTGCTTCAGATACGCTGATTTTTGGATATTAGAAATTTGCCTAAGTCCTAAGTCACAGAAGGGACTTACGGAGCATAGGACAATCCACGGTCTGTAGGTCAATGTCATAGATTGAAGACACGTCCTAAAACATTATTTCCTTGTTTTATTTCCTTTTTAGTTAGGATTTATTTTTCTACATATATGTTTAAACCTCTTTTTGGGGGGGTTAGACTTTATTACTTTTGTTCTAGTTTTTCAGTTTGGAGATTAAGTTGCAACATTAGCAATTATTGATTACTAAACCACATTTTGAAGATTTTGACATTGCAATTCAAGTAAAAATTTTGGGTTTATTCTTCTCATTATCTAATTTCAAGATTTCTTCATCTAAAAAATGAATTGTAATCTTTCTACTATGGGTAACTAAATCTAGAATTATAGTTGTACGAACCATGAGCTATTAACCAAGTATGAATAATAATCAAACAATTCTTGAATAGTGGTATTGCAAGCAATGATAATTCTTCGTTTTAGAAGTCTTTTTTACGAGTACACGTGTTAGAACTCAACTTTTGCTACTTTTCGGACCAAGGAGATAGTTAATAAAAAAATTATTATCGACATAGATTTAGTGTAATACTATCTGATAGTCTAATGTCGATCGGTGCGAGGATGAAAAGTAAGTCATACATCTATGTGATGTCATGTATGAGGTAAAGATAAGGGATAGTAAATTATACACACGTAGCGGGACCAATGTGCGGGGTGAAACTCTTTAGTTGTCGGACCATGGAATTAAAGATACCTAACTTGTCTTATTGCTTGTAATACTCTAGGAAAGGGTTGTTATTGCTAGGATTACAGCATTATTGTCAAGACCGGGGATCATCCCATAGAGGTAATCGGCGTCTTCATCCTCTGAGATGACCTAGACTAGTCCTTAGCGTTCATCCTAACATATCATCGGTAAAACGCAGAAAATTAAAAACTTTTTACATATTGAGTTATACATAGACCTCTCACATATCATATATGGAGTTTCCATAGACTACTCACTTAGTGAAGCTTATATAGGCTTCTCGTTTATACATCATAACCAATACATAGGGAATAGTCTAATAACATTTTCTCACATTAAACAATCAAAAGATTTTACAACATTTGGGCATATCCCATATTTTAATATAGAGAGACACGTATAGGCTTACAACAATAGTCTCAAAGATAAAGGAATGAAATATTGTCTTTAGACATAATAACAACAAATCTAGAATAGAGAAATGGTAACATCCTCGAATATTCAGGACCTGCCAATAACCTGGGGAAAATGTCCAAGCTTCTTGCAAAGTGTCCTCCTAAACTTCAATGGCCCGAACCTAAATTGTTTGGGAAAAGAGAAAGAATATGGGTTAGTCTAACCACATGTACTAAGCACGGAAGCATATGCAAGTAAAACCATTAAAATCATGTTTAAAAGGACATTCTGTTTAAAACCATTCTAAGTCACTTTAAAAATCCTTCATGCACAATTAAGAACATATTCAATCCAATAGGCATAATATCTCTTAAGACAAGTCCATATACAACAGAAGACTAACATCATCTTGTAGTCAAGTAAACATGGATAGTATCAACATAAGGTCATATCAACATTAATGGCATCATTTTAAGATCATATAAGCATGAATAACACCAACATAATGTCATAACAACAATTCATGTACAATAGTTCATAATATTACATCATATAAAACCCTTACTCACAACCCCTTCCGAAGCCTACAAGCGCAATGCTTTGTTAAGCCTCATAACCCCACATACTCAAGTAAACCAAGTAAAGGATCATAAGCAATGTCTACATTTCATATATCGTCATATCATGAGTATTCATAATCATGTACATAAACTTAGACCAATAGCATGTTCATCAATGAAACTAACATCATATAGGATCATCAACATGTTAAGTCATCATATAAATTTCATTCATATCATAAGTACATAAGAACAACCTCCTATGACTTCCTTCTAGGTCAACTTGTGACAATCATAAGTAGAGTTCCATACCCTACCTACACTAAGTACAACCCCTTAAGTCACCCTAGTTAGTGTTCACTTTATTACTTTCATTTTACTTTTAGGAAAAAATGCCTTAACAGGCAATAGACAATGTGAGCTTAACATGGAATCCGATGTACTGAAACCCTACACCGAAAGAAGGTGCTCTACTTGCCAAGGTAGACCTAAAACATGAACATAGCATTCTAGGTGCTCACTAGCTAGTATGCATATGAAGGCGACATAGTTAAGGAACTAGGAGTTATGTATTGAACCCTCTACATGCCCATTAGAATTGGAGTCTCATCTCATGAGAACGTTGGTGAAACTCCCGTCCATTGGGAATTCAACACCTCTTATTATCAAGTTCACTCGGTGTTAAGCTAAAGCCCTTTTTTGAAATGTCTTTAAGACTTTCGTAACCATCATATCTTAGTATAGGCGATAAGAGACTAACCCCTCGTATATAAAGTCATTAGATTATTAGGTATTGCATGAGAATTTCCTTTCATAACAACCCTTCATTTGTGAGATCAACACATCATAGTCATATCTTAGTAAGGCACACAAGTGATTCATATTCAACCTTGCATGATCATCCCCTTAACATGATTCCACAATTTACATAGTCAAGACGTTTCATCATATTCATCATATAATCATCTTCTTAATCTAATCCCATATAATACTTCAATTGAATACCATTATCAAGTATAAGCCATCACCATTCAAGTAAAGAACTCAAAATTAGAAAGTCTTACCAATTTTCTTTCATAAGCCTCCTTCAAGATCTTACCATCAATCCAAAAATATTCATAAAAAAGTCACTTAATAACATCATATAATATTAATATATACAAGAACTAAGTCAAGTGGATCATCACTAATCAATTCACCTCAATTCATAACCTAGTGTTAGGGGAAAAAGGTTCATTTATGAATTGTTCCATAGAACTAGGTCAAAGACTAATAAATAAAACAATGAAACCATAACCAATCGTAATCTGTCAATAATTATCAAAGGAAACCAACATCAAATCAATTTGAAAGATCAATTACGAAATTGAAAGAAAATCAAACTTTTTGACTTCATTAGAAATCAATTTCGAAGAGCCTCTTGGGGAAAGAGATCCCAAGAGTGAATAGATTCCATACCTTAGTATTTCTTAGTTTTTTATGGAGAAAAGATGATTGAATCCCTAGTGATCTTTGAAGCTTGGTCTTCAATGGAGTCTTTGAATAGAGAGAGAAGGTAGAGAAAAGTTGAAGAGAATTAGGTTTGGGAATTATGGGGTGTTAGGTTAGTTTAATGAGGGTTAGTCCTTATATAGTCCCTGAAATGACTTAATTAACAATATATAAACCCTTAAATAATTGAATAACCAAATAACTAATTAATCCAACTTAAATTAAAACATACAGAGAAGTCGACCCCCAAACCACTAGACCCCAACCTACGACCCGTAGTCCCATCGACAGCCCATCCCGCAAGGGCATCGTTTGGGATAGAGACTGTATTTCCTACCCTTTTGGAAAATAAACTAAGTTTAAACCTATGAATCCATTGAAGGAGCGTCGATTAAACGACGGCTCATCGTTTGGCTTGTGGATGCGCACTGTCCAATTTGAATGTTTTGGGTCAAATTGAAGGGTCCTCTCCAAGGACACTTAGGGTGGTCCTTGGGGATTCATACCTAGAATTTTCGATCTTAAACACAGTCTAATACACGTTTAACACCTTTCTACCAAATTTCGCTAAATTCCGACTTCTAACACCCCATGAAACATGCCAAGGCACTAGCACAAATTTTACCATTCTCCGGACGTCATGGCCGTTTCTTAATGTTTTGACTCTAACACTTCCCACTTAGTTTCAAATTCATTATTTTACGCTTAAAGATAGTGTGACAAGTATCAGTTCATCATGTGAGGTTCTAGACTAGGTCATGGTCTTTCGGAGTGTTACATTTATGATCTTGTGCGGAACACTAACACCCTAGTAAATTTCTCATCTTGATAACTACGAAAATTTAAATTTTTCTCACTAACTAGTAACCCAATTTCCTAAAAAATTGTTTCGGAAATCCCCCCCCCCTTAATTACTTGTTTTTGGTGATACATTGACTAAATGAATATAAACGTCAATTAAGTTAAAGTTTAAACCTTATTGATCGTGGGATCAACTCCAACCTACAAGTTGGGTTCTTTACTTGATAACGATTTCTTATGCTTCTTTAAGGAGGTGTGATTTGTGTGTATCACATCTATATCGTTGTCCTATTCTTCATACCTTTAATGTTGGACCACAACATTGACCTTATCAGACTTCGAGACAAGGTACTTCATGCGTATAACTATTTGTGTCCTCATGTGTGCCATGTCCTGGTCCCTGTATTCTTCTCTCTTTCTTTGCTCAGTGGAAAGTTAATAAGTATGCCCAAGATTTCCTACTTTTGCATCCCTTGTGTTCCATGCCCTAGTGTTCTTTGACACCTCATCAACAGTTGCATGATCTCAAAGAATATTTTTTTCATGAATGACCCTCTGCACAATGCATCAACAACAAGTTCAGTGGCATAGTTTAAAGATCTATAGGAACCTTGTTTCAAAAGCCTCTTAATGAGATCGTGGATAGAAATTTTCTTCCTCTTTTGGCTGAATCTCACCCAGGTGCCATGCATTGCTGATCCTTGTAGCTACTTATGCGTACTTATTTAATCCTTCATTCGTAACTCTTTCGATTATGGAAAGAATCGTTCAAGGAAAGCTTCGTTTAGCTCAGTCCAAGTTCTAATGGAGTCGTTTGGCATATCATTCAACTAGTTAAATGCCTTTACAGAAAGAGACAATGGAAACAACCTCACTCTCGTAATTGTTTGGTAAACTAAAGGAATCTCTAATGACTTGTAGATCGCCACAAAGTTCATGAAGTGATTTTTCGCATCATCACCAGCTGCCCCCTGAACATACGTTTCTTATTTAATAATTGAATCATAGTGTTGGTGATTGTGAACTTAACATGTGGAGGTAGTGTAGGTAACACTATTGCTCCATTGGCTCCATCTCCATTCAAATTAGCATCATTATCTTCATACATCAAATGAGCTAGATACGTAGCTTTACCCCTTGGAGATATTGGTTGGCGGTGGGGAGGAATTATTCTATCCACTACTACGTTGTCGAGCACTACTCTAGGTTGGTTGTTCACAACATTCGGCTGAACACCTCTTGTGACCGCTTGAGTTTTCAATACAAATCTTTGTCTATGTGCCTCAAGTTCCTGTGTGTTTGCCATTTTGTGAACTTTTTTCAACGTTCTTGATTATATACGACTAGTAGGGCTCCATTACTTCTAGTATTTGGTATACACAGTCCAACTGACCTAGAGGAGACACGGACAAAGAACAAGACGTAAAATAACAAAATATAACTACAAATCAAATAAAAGCTAGTAAAACACTTTTGAATTGAAATTCCTTAGCAGCGGCACAAAATTTTATACGTTGAAACTCACACCTCAAATAAGAGGTGTAAATGATCGATGTCAATTTACCTAACTCAACTTGAGTTGAGGTCAATCCCACAGAGATTTTCTTTACAGAAAAGGTTTCAGTGTTGCATTTATTTGAATGTCGTTATTATCTCATATGCACACAATAAAGGAAACTAAATTGGGTTTGGGATAGATGTTATAGTTACTAAAACTTGTAGTTGAAATATAGATTAATAACTAAAAGAATATCACGTGATAAAGTTTGTTCAGTTGATTAAGAGAAACTAGATTGAGTTCACAATAATGTTAGTTCTAGTTTTCTTTCGTAATTATGTTTCAAGCAATTGGTGTTTACAACATTTATATGAACTAATTTCATCTGACATTTTTCAGTCTAATCAGATATGTTCCACTCACCTCCTCTCGGGCCTAGAGTGTTACTAACATTGACCCTCTCTTACAATGGTTTGATCTTAAAGTTCTTTTCTCTCGAACTCAAACGTCAACTCCAATTCATCAAGTTAGTTCAGATTTTTCTTAATTCGTATTTGTTCTCTCACCCAAAAAAAGATAGAGGATAATTCTAATATGTGCACTCATCATATTACAAGTATCACAAAAGCTAAAACCACATTTTATAAATACAAATTTCATGTCACTCGTTTTATGAAATTACTGTTCAAATTATGTCATGAACATGATAGAAATGACTTACAAAAATCAACAAATCAACAAGTCTCTTTAATGATTCTTTAATTCAAAAATTGGAATCCAAACATCAAATTGATTTCAATGTTCAAGCTTTGAAATTGAAAACGAAGAGTAATAGAAACTTGTTACCATTAAAGGTAAGATAATATAAAAACATAAAAATGACCAAAAAAAATTCAAATAACTGCTTTATAACAGAGTTCAACTTGAAGTAGGACTTAAATTCGGGCAGCTTCATGGACAGCTCTACGACCAGTCAAGGGTTTCATGGTCCGTGAAGACCTCTGTGGTATTTCCATGGATCTTTCCCCAAAAGTGGGTCTTCAATTCTTTACACTGACCAAATACTATGAACAACATCACAGACTATCAAAGGGACTACGGTCTGTGATGTCGTCTATGATCTTTACTTAGAATTTCCCAAGTTTGGGTCTTTAATGTATGCCTACTGGAAAGGGCACTTCAAGCATCTTTACGGACCGTCATAGGGGCCACGGTTTGTAAAGTCGTCCGTGATCTTCACATGAAATTTCCCACACTTAGGCCTTAAATGCTAGCATAATGGATCTAGAGCATGATCAACACCACGAGTCATCGTGTTGACCATGGCCCATATAGGTGTGTGTGGTTTCAACTTGGATGCCATCACTTTGAAACTTTCCTTAGCCCATTCATTTATTCCACACAACGACCTGCACCACTGTCCGTAGTGAATACCATAGCCCGTGAGGTTGTCCGTTGACTTTACTTCCTTCAATTCAACTTTACTATGTTGTTCTTTATTTTTTCCTTCTTTCACTTTTCATCTGTATCACCTATACAAAAACTGCAAAACACATTATATCATATCATACACTCGATTCTAGAGTAGATCTGAGTTTTCAAGCATCAAATGTGCTATGATTTCACCGCACATTAACATTAAGTTCGCTCACTTATTGGCTTGCAAGACTACAGATTCATCGAAGGACTACGCAAAGCTCAATATCAATGAGATAGTCAGGTTGCATAGGGTTCCCTAGTTTATCATCACATATAGAGGTCCTCAGTTTACCTCTAGTTTCTAGATATCATTTAAGAAAAGGCATGGTAATTAGGTAAGTCTCTGTACAACATTTCATTCACAGAAGGATGGTAAGGCAAAACACGATTTTTATACCATAAAGGACATGTTGAGAGCTTGCATGATCAATTTCATAGGTAGTTGGGAGGATCACCTACCTCTAATAGAGTTCGCCTATAATAATAACTTTCATTCCAATATTTAGATTGCCACATATGAAGCACTATATGGGTGTAGATGCAGGCCTTAGATTAGTTGGTCAGAAGTAGATAACATAGATAGGGCCAGGTTCGATTCATGAGGCTAAGGAAAAATTTCAACTTATTAAAGAGCAATTAAAGATAACCCAGAGTCATCAAAAGTCTTATGCAGGTGTGAGGAGAAGGAACTTAGAGTTCTGAATTGATAATTATGTTTTCCTAAAGGTGTCCCCTATGAATGGGGTGATGAGAATTGGCAAAACAGTGAAACTCAATCCTAGATATGCCGGTCCTTACAGAATCCTGAAAAATCTTTGTAATGTGGCATATGAACACGAGTAGAAAGTAGAACTAGTAGAGGTCATAAAGTATTTGACATTTCCTTGTTAAAGAAGAGTGTGGGTGATCTTGCATCAATAGTACTATTAGAGAGTGCGGCGGTGAAGGATAGTCTCACTTATGAAGAATTGCTAGTTGAAATTATTGACCGTCAAGTTCGTATGTTGAGAAATAAGGAAGAAACTTTAGCGACGATTTTGTGGAGGATTCAGTCCATAGAGGGAGCTACTTCTAAAGAAGAAGCAACCTGAAGTCTAGGTATTTTCCCATCTATGCTTCCGGTTATATTTCATCTTTAGGTAATAGTTCCTCTCCAATATCTCAGTTTATTCTCGCAGTAACTCAGTCTCAGTTTCCTTCAGTTGTTCTTGCATTTTATCATATTTGCACATTCTTGGAACTGAGTTCAGTTATATGACAGTTACTAATACTTATTGATAGGGATTGTTACTCTTCCCTCCATGCTCAGCTTGTTTAGACTTCAGTCATGGATGAGTGTTCACAAGAGGAGGATATTGTGACACCTCAGATTTAAGAAAATTGAGAAAACTGCAGCTTCGTAGGACTTGGTTCAACAACCACAAAAGCTACCGGCGGTTTATCGTCTATCACACGATCCATAGGTGGGGTTTGTAGTGGAGCACCAAATGTTTATAATCTCTGACCCTATCCACTGTCAACAAGGACACTCTGTGGTTGGAACTTTGGATCCTAGGTTTGACCGTAGCTGAGGGTCTGCTGTTAATTAGAGTAAAATGGTTGTTGGGTCAACTTCAAACGGTCACATATTTTAGCACAAAATGAATTATATGTACCATCACCTATCAAATGAAAGATAATTGAATCCTCTTTCTAATTCCATTGATTTTGTTAAAATTCCATCTCAAAGTAAAATGTTATGCTTATTTTAGTGAAACCCTGTCACGCATATCTTGACCGGCGACTCCTACTACACATTGGTAGGTAAATTGGTAGCCAGTCAGCCCTGTAGTAGGTGTCACTCGTCAGATTTAAGTTAGGGTCATTTTTTTCCTTTCCTATATGTGTTAGGAACTTACACTGTGTCATTTTATGCCTAAACTACGTTGTTTTACTCTATCCACACCTAATAAATTAGTCAAACTTACCCAGAATCTTTATTCCCAAAAAATAATCCAAATTTTGAGCAAAAAGGAGAATAAAGAAGCAATAATTTTCCAAGAACAACCAAAATGTTTTCTTCAAGTTTCAACCCCAAAATTGAAGGATTTCTCTGTATATTTTGTCACCATGTATGTGGAATTTAACTAGTGGGTTCCTTTCATCCACTAGGTTCATAGAATTTAGTCAGATTCTTGATTCTCTAAATTTTGCATAGACCTGTGGTTTCTAAAACTTTAGATATCAGTTACGATTTAACATTTAAAATATTTTTTATCAGATTATAATGTTTTCATGATATCATGACTTAGTTTCTTTCATGAAATTCAAAACGCTAGTTGTACAGATTCTCATAGTACATGAATTACACTTGTTAGGTCAGTTAAACAGATATACATTCTCCAGTTTCGAATGTTTCATTGTCACTACCAAAATGTTGCATTATCAAATTTGCATGGAAGAATATTGAGGTATCTAGTATTTCAGTTATGTTGTGTCATCTATATTTCAAGTTTGAATCAGGCTTAGCAACGAGTTGGACTAGGGTTCAGCCTAACCTCATAGTCCCATGGCTAAGTTCCCCCTTAGGTTTATAAGTCCCTCTGTTGGGCATCAAATTTAGTGATCATGTCAGACATCCCTTTATACCCTTGGAAAGGTATATTGGGTCCTCTCAATGGGGTGTAGACATCGGACTCCGTGCTTAACTCATGTTATTTTATGTCGCTTAATAGTAGCTCCCACAGTCAGTCTCTAGTTCATTTGACTAGGTTTTCAATTATACTTCGGTATTTAGTCTCAGCATGTTAAATGCATCAATAGTATTTGGTCACTATATTTAGCTCAATTTGTTATATCTTAGTATCTATGTTTTTGTCAAATTATGTCATTTTCTCAATTACGTATAATAAGCTTATACTTTTCTCAACTATTATCTAGATCCTACATGTTCACTACATTCCAAGTGCTAACCATAATCTAAGCTACATCCTTTCATGATATAGGTTCATGTGTTTAGCATCTAAATCACACATAGATCGGTTCTCGATCCTTATTTAGTAGCTTAAGTGGTAAGTCCTCATACTTCGAGGACAATAGACATGTCTTTCATATTCAGTCGTTTATTTATGTTTTGTGGTTTTCTAGAGTTAGTTGGGGCCATGTCCTACAAACTCTAGTCTTTAGAGGCTTATTTGACATAGTGTCAAATTCAACTTTAGAGTTAAGCAAATGTTCAGTATCATTGAACTCTTTCATATAAATTGATCATTAGTTATACATTATCAAAAACAATCTAGAGAATGATCCAGTACTAATGTTTTAGGTTTCCTGTTCTGAAACAGTTATTATATACAATGGTGTGGTTTATTTCGGAGTGTAAGATAGAATTCTATAAATACCATGTTATCGGGTCACTAAATTTCCTTCACCTTTGAGAGGTACCTATCTATAGTTCTAAACCAAGGGATAACTAGACGAAATAGGAAATAAAAATGTGAGAATCCCCACAATTATATTTCTTTTATCCAAGTGATTCCATAGAAAAACTACATCCACTCCACGAAGATATAATGAGCATAAGAGGATTATAATTTAAATTAACTCTCGGCATTCTATTTAAACATTTTAATTGTACTTGAGAATCATAAATAAGGCTCCCTAAATAATATTATATTTATCTTCAGGGTTATAAAAGTTACTTCTTTTTTCATCATGAGAGATAACAACATTATCATTTAACAAAAGATTGAAAGAGAATTTCTCACTCACATCATATTAGATTGACAAAAATAAAATTAAATCCTCACTATAGTAGAGTTATCAAAGCTTAATATTAGTGCCTATTGAAAGAGCATGCTTAATTTTCAAAAAAAAATGATACTGAAAGAGAAGTTTTGATTAACGTTTCAAGCACTCCCCATCCAATTCTAGGTGGAAAGATCTTAAGCATTATAAAATCCAACGAAGTGTTGAGGTAGATCACACAGGGAGCGGTACGTGTTCAAGTTCAGTTATGAAGTAAAAATGTGTTCTAGATAGTTATAGGAATAGAAATTGTTGAAAATAATAATTATACAATTCGAAGGGGACAAAACGAATGTCAAATGAGGGTTTTTTGGTTTGTCATTATCAGCTACAAAGCAATCAAGTAATAATGAAATAAAAATAACGAGAAGAATTTCTCAGTATGTGATCAATTTTACAGAAATTTAAATATATGGGTAGCTGAGACTACTAATAAATAGCTAAATATCAGTGGGTAGGCTGGACTATAATTAAAATAGTTTTCTCTAGAACAACTATCATGTTTCAAGTGATTTCTCTCGAACATCAACAAGCTTAACAAATAAGAACAGCCCACGACCTTTATATATCCTCTCTCTCGAGAAAGATGGGTAGGATTAGGTTTAACATTCGCTCTCTCAAGCTGAACCCATATAAACCCAATACATGCAAACCATTATAAAAAAGTTTTGGTTCAAAAACAGATCTCTCAAGTAAGCTAAGAACTCAAAATTAGAACTTCATTTGCAACTATAGTTCGTAGATTAAAACTCAGCTAATGATTGATCCACTTCAATATAGCATTTAAACTAGTAATTAACAATACACATAAGCTAATTAATTCAATGTATAATCATTTAATTACACCACAAGAATTATGTTTTTAGCCACAAATCATAAAAATAGGGAAACGATTACCAAATACATTCACCATGATCAGGGTAAAAGATTACAAGTCTGTACAAAGGTCCAAATGGAAAAAATTTTGAATCCCACTTGCAGATTCTTTAAATTGAACCTCAAAAAGGTTCAAAGTCTACAAGGGAACTCTAAAACTAAAAAGGAAACTATCCTCGATGATAGCGAGATGTTACATTTAATGTTCAAAATTGAATTTATAGTTGTAAAAAATTTAGCCTGAAAGGCCATTAGGCGAGATAAGTTGGGCTCACTTAGTTGTTTGGTGATCCGCCCTTTGCTGTCTTCCATCATCGTTATACATAGTTCTCATCCCCAACTCTTTTAACTTTGGGATATCCTTTTCATCATCACAGACTCGATTGGTGATTCACCACCTGCCTATTCATATTTCCAACTTGGTTTCTTCCCTCAGAGGTAGCACACGGAACTTTAGGCAGGTTGAAGAGCCACTCGGTGAGTCACGGAGTGGTCTTGGATAACATTAGGATTTCCGTTCTTCGCTTCTTCACCTTGCTATGCTTCTTTTTGCGTTTTCCTGTCCTTACCTTTTTCCTTAGATAACATACATGAAAATCAAGGCTTTAACATCAGTTTATAGCATAAATAAGGAATTTGAAGACTCTAGAACTATAAAAACAAAGCCCTAAATGAGTCCACCTCAAATCTATAAAAAAAACCCAACTTTAACTCTTTCTTTTTCTCAATAAAAGCTCAAGATCAGCAGTTCAATAAGGATATATCAAGTAGTGCTTCTTAAGACTCAAAATGAGTGCACATAAAAACTTTAAACTACACATACAATGCCCCATTATCAAAGATGCTCAAGCCACAATACTTGTTTGAAATGCAGGTTCAAGCTCAAGAAAGGTACTCAAATGCCCTTACAGCAAGACGATTCCATACTCACAAATAATTCTTCAACAATTTATAGTCCCAAAATCGCATGCAACTCTCAAACTCACAAAGATGAACATATGCATGACTCCACCCCTAGGTTTGCCCTTATTTTTGAATCAACATTCGTTTCAGCTCAGTCAAGATTACAAAGGTCTTTTCAAGGCTTGTACCTTCATGAATTATGGACTAAAATTAACTCGTTCTGTTTCTCATTCAAAAAATTTTCAACTCCATCCTATTATTAAGTTATACATGAATCACCGAATACCGCATTTTTCACATGTTCACACGCATTATTTCACAATTTTTCTCTTTTACAAATTTTTTTTCTTTATGTCCCTTTCTTTCTTTATTTTTGTAACTGGAGGGGTTTCATCTTTTTAAAACAATCCAAAACTCAGAAGGAGTGTGTCACTCTTATTGACTTCCATTATCTTTCACCAAATCCCCAACTTAGGCTTTTGGTATAAGTTGGATATTCAAACAAACCATAATTCATGAAAGTTAAGGGTGAAGGGATAAAGAGAGGTCATAATTGTTCAAGTTTCTTCCAAGAAAATGCAAAAGCTAAAAAGGTGTCAAGCTAGATTCACACATACAAGGTTCGCCACAAAAAAGGTATATTGTAAAATTAGTCAGTCTTCGAAATTCTTGCCTAATCTCATTTCTTGTTCTTATATCACTCAATCAACTTGACCAATGAGGCATATTTTAGGTTTCATCATACACAATGTTCAAAGTAATTTCATCACACAAGACATTGGTACCAAAATCAAAAAGAAAACCACATTTTTTAGATAACATATAGAACTCATCACAGGAGACTAATACGACAACCATCTAGTCATAACAAGATTCTACAAGTTAACATATTGCCTATGTAACTTGGTTTTCCTCATTGTATCCGCACATTCATTTCGTTCAATTAAGAGCAATATTTCAAAGTTAGGTTCAAAACCAATTTCATTCAAAGCAATGGGCTAAAAGCTAAAACATCTACAATATCAAAACCAAGATATATAATACACAAAATAAGCTAAATATTCATAATCCAATACTCACAAAACATATCATCAAAATAAAATCAATATCACAAGAGGTAGGTATGGAAATACCTCACCCCACCCAACAAAAATAAGAAGATTTCATCAAATGCAACTATAAAGAAACATAGTATAAAAATATAACAAAGAGGGAGGGGAAAATTCATCCTGTCAAGCTAAGCTTCGATGAAGTCTGCATCTCAGCCAATCCATCTGTCTGGGCATCAGTAATCGGGTTCCCATACACCTCGGCTCAACCGCAGGCATGGTCCTCAAGGTAACCTGTCTAGAAGTCTCGAACATGGCACCCTCTAAGTCGGTCAGGTCCTCATAAATTTCCTTATATTGTACCCCATGTTTCTCCTCATTTTTCTAGGCATCGATCTCAGCAGAAATAGCATCAACCCCAACATAATTAATGGTAGTAGACATAGTCACCTCAACACATGTTGGAACATCCATACTTGGGTCATCTGGGATCTACATAATCACAAATAGCGAAGTAAAGTATGTAGACTTCAAATGGTCTATATCCATCCTCTGCTTAAAACCATCAGCTTCCAAAGTTGTCATTGCATCAGTAGAACCCTTCCCTCTCTCACAAACCTTTATTGTCACTGTAAGGGCATCAATAGAATCCTTGATAGGCGTCAATACAAGAGTAATAACTCTCTCAATCATCCAGGGAACCTTAGCCTCTATCCGGGAGGCACGCACATCAGCAGAGTAAGCTAGGTGCCCCATCTTGAAAAGCATGTACTAGTTGATAGGAGGCTAGAGGCAGAACTACCAGTAACACATCTAAGGGACCGGGAAGCACTAGAAGATCAACGAGTTCCTGAAAGAGCAGCGCTAGAAATACCTAAAGGTTTAGAGGTCGGATTAGGCAAGTTTGCCTCTACATGTAGCGTGTCAATATCACCCTTCGATTTGTATCCATTGGATCTAATCCCCTTCTATCAGCCTCTTCTTGTGTGTAGTAGACCTTTATACGATGGATGTTATATGCTGGATGTCATTACATGAGGTGGGTGTGATATCAACACCCTCTTCTCTTCTCTGGGAACACCAGCCCGACGATATAATTTTGTGATCAATATCGAGGGAATGGAAGAGATGTATTGTGATGATTGCCCCTCATGGACATCTCCTTTTAAATTATCAACCCCTAATTTAGTTGTTTCCTCACTATAATAGATCTAAGGCAGGACACATTTGGGTGGCGGATAATGGACTCATTCTGATCTAAGGCATGGTCATGCTACTAATGAACTAAAACAAGTATCTAGTAGTTACATTTAAGTCTTTCTTCAATATAGGCGCTCCGGCCTCAATCCACCTCGGGGTGGTGAAGAAATCATGGGGGCTAGCCAACCCTTCAGGTCATCGAGAGTGTTTGTAGTAATCATACTCTGGAAGTGTGCATGAAATTCATAGCCCTCTCAAAGAAAACATTAATTTAATTATTAACCTATCTAACTTTCCTCCCTCAAACCATCACAATCTCCACTAGCCTAAAGGGACTAAACTTCTTCTTTGCCTGAGCTACCACATCAATGTACACACCATAGATCTCCCGGACCCATGTAGAAATGTATGGTCCATTGTTCTGGTGAAGGCCTTGAATGAGTGGTACTAGAGGGTGTCCCACACATTTGGATGCTTGTTCACTACTCCATTAGTGGACAATCATGTCTCCTCTAAGATGGTCCTCGATCCCTCGGCCTTTAACCGATCGAGTGGATGGTGAGGAGGACCCTAAACTAGTTGCACTGGAGACACTATTGTTCATGAGGAAGCACTACAGGTGAAGATTAAGGCGTCGTCACAAGAATCCTAAACAGGTCATAACGAACTTTGGATGAAGTTCAAAACTTCGGGCATGCAAGAACTTTGAATCCTCAAGATAAGAGGATAAGACCTAATAATAATAAGACTCTCCCTCACTAGAGTTGGACTCCAATGTCCAGTAATGGACATTTTTCCCTTTCCCTTGCCTCCCTTCAGAAGTAATTTCTTGCCCTTAGCCATGGAAGCAGTTGTTTCCTCTTTGACGATAACTCCACATGCTTGCTTATGGGGTGGCATGCCGCTATAATTCAAATTAGATCTAGCCAATCTTACAAATTATAGATAAAAAATGTCAGAACATTTTTCAAGAAAAGTTGCAAAAATTTTTTTGGAGAATGACTCGCTGAATCGTTCGGCAAGTCGCAGAGTTTTTCTAGTGAGCCATATCAGGCTCGCCAAAAGTACTAGCATACAATCTTTAAAATCTCAAGACAGGTATGTGATTTTTAGGGTTATTCGACGAATCTCATCACCAATGGCGAGGTAGAAGTGGCTTGCCGAAAGTTACAGTTTATTTTAAGGGTTAGGGGTGCAGAATGGCGATCAAGAAGGACTTGTGCCAAGTCACCAAGTGAACAGGGTGAGCTCAGGAATCTCGCGGAAAGTTAAGGAACAAACTCAACCAATTTTGGAAATTAAGATCAATCTGAGCGGAACTTTGGCAAACCACTTAACCACTCAACAAGCTCAACTTACTTCGCCAAAAGACCCTATGTGCCAATTTTCAACCACAAACTTCAACATAAAGCCCGGAACCCCCGAATTCAAAATTAAACATGAACATAATTCAATTAAGTTTACAGCCATACTACCCATGCCCTCGGGGTACTCAGACTTCCTCTATTCTTGCAAAGATTATCCATTTATGACTTTTTCCCTTAAGAATGCTGTCAAACGCTCAATCATTGAGAAAATTACATTATTTAGCACAATTTGGGGATACTTAGACTTTACCCTGCTAGAATCAACACAAAAACACCGCAACCCAATAATTTAGAGTCGATTGTACAAGCAATAACACGGGAATAGATTAATTTAAGGCAATTAGCCATTAATTTAAACAACTTATGGGAAATATAACACATAAACACAATTAAAACATGCTAACTAACAAACATCAACATCAGTTTAACTATTTTATTTGATTTCAAACACAAAATTGAAGTACGGGGTTGGGAAAAAAATTTCATTGTTGAAAAGAAGAATTTGAAAGCTAGGCGATGAAGTTCCACACTCTGAGCAAAGAATTCACAAGAAACGAAGGGAAAAACAATAAAATAAGAAACATCTAAAGTTGGCTGAGAGGGTACGAGATTTAAAAATAAGAGAAGAGAATTGATTTTGAAATTTTAAGTTGTTTGGCCTTTAAAACCTTTCATTTGCGTCTCCTTTGGTATAGTAAGTTGTGCTCGCCAAACCACTATGCAATGCGACAAGTGTTATTTTACCTCACCGAGTTTTGCGGGACTCTCAGCAATTTGGGGTTTCAAATGGAGGTAAAAGTGGGCTCACCCAACCTATTTGGCAAGTCGCCGATTGAGTATAAAACCACCGAGTTTACAAAGTTCCCCTTCAACCTTTGTGGTTCCATCGATGGTCTAAGTCGGGACTTGCCGACCTGTCCGGCATATGTCCTACTAGACTGTTGCTCGCTAAACTGCTCTTTTCCAACACTTTTAACTTTTCAACCCTCATAATCAACCTTTGTTATTCAAATTAAATACTAATGCATTAGAAACATGGGTTGCCTCCCATGAAGTTCCATAGTAAACATCGTGGCATGACACAAATACCAATTTATGGATCATTCTTCGTATTTTCCAAGGCTTGGCAGGCCCCTTTTGGCCTTAAGTTTAAATGAGATGAAATATGATCCATTTGGGTCACCAACTTCTTAATTTACATGGAATGGGAGGTGACCGTCAGATTAAATTTAGAGACATCCTCCTTCTATTTCAACACTTTGTCCAACCCTTCAACTTTGTTGAGAATACACGAGAGCATGTCTTCCGTACAAACATTTTCAAACTTATTGCGCTTTTGAAGCTCATGGGGTGGTACATACCCATCCTTATCAACCTTTATTTCCTTCTAAGTGGTGTTACAATCATGCAACTCCTTGTCACGGTCTCTCCATCCTTTATCTCAATTCAAACCTGGGTTCCACCCGACCTTGGATTGTTGGCTCGATATACGCCTCCTTGATTAGATACGAAGTTCACTTACTCTTTGTAAAGCGCTTCAAAATGAGCTTTTTTGGGGTTTCATCCACCAACACCCTCAACATTAACACTCTTCATACCACTGCCCATTATATTTTTCATCAAGATGTCCAGCTCGGTAAGTATTTTAGCCATGTTTTGGTCTCTCTTTAGATATTTTTAGATATTATCTTTTGTGATTCTAAAGTTGAGCGAAGAGACTTGGTCTTCATGAATGTTCCATGACTATTGACCTTGGTCATTCCCATCAAAGGATTTCAGATTCTACTTCATAAGGTTGTGCATTATATCTATGGGAACGAGTTGATAAGCAGATGATTCTTTTGATACATTATTTGAATGAGAATGAACCACCAACCTCCACAAAGTTCCTAATATCCTCATGAAGGTCTTCGTGATCCAATCCTCCATATAATTCCTTCATTTGGAGGAGTTGTAGAATTGTGCTAGTGACATGGAATACGACATTCTCTTGAATCGAAGGTAGACGTATTGCACCAACACCACCCAATTGAATTGGGTCATTCACATCATTAAGGATCCTAATATTGTCTTGGTATCCCATTTGGATAACATAAACCCATTTACACTCATCTCTTCCTTGGTTCATCACATGCAACACAAAAAAAACTAAAGTAAGTTGATTAAACTACAAACAAAAAGATCACACATTAACTTTAAAAAAGAATTTAAAACAACACCACTCCCTCGCAGCGAGACCATTTTGATTAATATTTCAAGCACACCTCATCTAATTCTAGGTGTAAATGATTGTTAAGTAGAAAAAAACAAACGAAGAGTTGGATTCGAACCCAAAAAGAGTGGTACGCATTCAAGTCCAATTATGAAGTAAAATGTGTTCTAGATAGTTATAGGAGTAGAAATGTTTTAAAATAACAAGTGAACAAGTTAAAGCGGATGACATAAATGTCAGATGGGTTTATTTGGTTTGTAATTATCAGCTACAATGTAATCAAACAACAACGAAATAATAATAAAGAGAAGAATTCTTATGATGTGATTCATTATAGGCAAAATTTCACTACATGGGTAATTGAGCATACCAATAAATATCTAAATATCAGTTGGGAAGGATGGATTATGATTGAAATACTTTTCTCTCAAACAACTACCACGTTTCAAGTGATCTCCGTCGAACATCAACAAGCTTAATAAAAAAGAATAATCCACAACCTTAATAAATCCTAGAGAGAGAGAAATACATAGCAAGATGGGTAGTATTAGCTTTAGGACTCACTCTCTCGAGCTGAACCCATATCAACCAAATACCTATACACCACTACTAAAATATTTTGTTCAAAAACCTCTCTCTCAAGCAAGCTCAGAACACAAAATTAGAATTGCATTGCAACTACAATTCATGGATTAAGACTCAACTAAATGATTTAGCCCAGTTAAATATAGAATTTAAACTAGTAATTAACAATACTCATCAGCTAAGTCAACCTACGATAACATTCTCACATAATCACACCCTAAGAAATGGGGTTTTAGTCACATACCATTCAAATAAGGAAACGATTATCAAATACATTCACCTTATATAGGTAGATGATTCTAAAGTCTTTACAATGATACAGATTGAAGAAATTCAGAAACCCACTTGCAAATCCTCAAAATTGAGCCTCAAAATCATTTAAGTCTACAACAGAACTCAACAACATTAACGAAAACTCTCCTCAATTATAGCTACTTAATTTACATTTCACCATTCAATTGATAGTTGCCTAACATATTGCCTAAAAAGCCATTAGGCGAGATAAGTTATGCTTGCCGAGTGGTTCAGTGATCCGCCCTTTGCTTTTTTCCATAACCTTTATGAATTAGTTCTCAGCATCCCCAAGTCCTATAACTTTTGCCAATCTATTTCTTCATCGTGGGACCGATTGAAGATTCGTCAACTGCCCATTCCTATCGCCAACTTGGTTTTCTTCCCTTAGGGATGGAATTATGGAACTTTAGGCGGCGGATGATTCACCAGTGAGTTATCGAGTGGACTTGGTGATCAACTAGATCTCCTATTCACTCAGCGAGTTATCGAGTGGTCTTGGTCATCAACTTGATCGCCATTCTTCACCTTTTTAGCTTGTTATGCTCTTTTTTTCTTGATAGTGTGCTCGCCTTGCTCCTTAGCTCATATATCTAGAAATCAAGGCATTAACATTAGTTTATATCATATATAGGCATTTTAATACACTACAACTATCAAAACAAAGCCCTAAATGAGTTCAAATCTTAGACTTATCAAATGTACAAAATCTAAGAAAGATGTTGGTGAAGCAAGATTAATATTCTTCCTAATTAGAGAGCTACTAAGAAAATAAGTGTTGTTAATATTGCTCTTATATCGAAGATCCTTGTTCTCAAAAATGTTGATCATATGCTAACATATTTATTTCCTAGGGAAGCGCATCATTGGTACATTTATTTTTTTTTGCTTTACATGTAACAACAATAAAGTATTACATAGAAGAAAACACATACTAGTTTGATATTCCTTAGAACCTTGAACCACTCCACAACTTTTTTTCTTTTTTAGAGTCAAACTGACCTGCAAATTTAAGTGCATGCTATGCCTTAGCTGATTGTAGAACTCGAGTTGTCAAGTTCCAATTTTCTAAAGATCTAGTTATGGAGTCGAAGAGTAGTCTAGAAGTGCCTAAGGGTCATTTTATTTCGTACCTTAAGGCGACAAAATTTGTTTCCAAGGGGTGTCTCTTTCACTTATTTCGAATTAATGATTCTAGTGTTGGGATACCTCATATTCGTTTAGTTTCAGTATTAAAAGAGTTTCCAGACAAATGGTCTTCCTTGAGTCTCTTGAAAGAGAGAAATAGACTTCGATATACATATTCTTCATCATACTCATCCTATATCTATTCTGCCATATAGGATGGGACCAGCAAAGTTAAAATAGTTATCTCCTAGAAAAAGTTTTAATTCGACAAAGTGTCTCACCTTAGGACGCTCTGGCCTTATTTTTTAAGATTAATGATAGTTCCCTTTGAATGAGTATAGATCACCGTCAGTTGAACACTGTTACTATCAAGAATAAGTATCCTCTTCCGAGAATTGATGATCCATTTGATTAGCTTTAGAGTGTCATTTGTTTCTCTAGGATAGACCTCAAATCTGGCTACCATCAATTAGGAGTGAGGGAATGTGATATTCCAAAGATATATTTTAGAACCCGTTATGGTCATTATGAGTTTCTGGTCATGTTGTTCAAGTTACCTAATGCACCTGCAGCATTCATGGACCTTATGAATAGACTATTCAATACTTATTTAGATATGTTTGCTATCATATTCAATTATGACATCTAACCTATTCGAGGAATGAGAAATATCATGCTAGTCATCTCAAAATAGTTCTTCAAACTCTAATGGATAGAGAGAGTTTTATGTCAAGTTCTCTAAGTGTAAGTTCTATCTTAAACCAGTGGCATTCCTGGGCATATTGTTTCTGGTCATGGGATTAGAGTTAA
This sequence comes from Solanum pennellii, assembly GCF_001406875.1. Taxonomy (NCBI): domain Eukaryota; kingdom Viridiplantae; phylum Streptophyta; class Magnoliopsida; order Solanales; family Solanaceae; genus Solanum; species Solanum pennellii. Next base: position 63,904,383 of record NC_028637.1, read on the forward strand.
TACTCAAAAAGTCAAGGTAGTGCAAAATATGCCTAAACCCACATCTCCAACTCATATTAGTAGTTTATTAGGGTTGGGTTGATATTATAGAAGGTTTGTTGAGGGTATCTCATTTATTTCATCTCTTTTGACCAAGTTAACTTATAAAACAGTTAAGTTACAATAGTTTAAAGCTTGTGAGAAAAGCTTTGAGGAATTGAAAACTAAGTGTACTACTGCCCAGTATTAATCTTACCAAAGGGTACAAAAAGGCTTTGTTGTATATTATAATGTTTCAAGAGTTGTATTGGGTATTGTGTTAATGACGAATGGTAAAGTTATTGTTTATCCTCCGGACAACAGAAATTTCATGAGAAAAACTGCCCAAGCCATGATCTAGAGTTGGATGTCGTAATATTTACTTTGATAATATGGCATCACTATCATTTTGGTGTTATGTAAATATGTTAACCGATCACAAGAGTCTTCAATACGTTTTTAGTCAGGTTGAGCTTAATCTTAGATAGAGGAGTCGGTTACTCAAGGATTATGACATGAGTATTCTATATCACCAAGTAAGGTTAATGTTATTTCTAAAGCTTCAGCAGCTTGCCTATGGGTAATTTTGCCCATGTTTAAGAATAGAAGAGAGAGTTAGCAACAGATGTGCATAGACTTTCACACTTAGGAGTTCAATTACTTATTCCAATGAAGGAGGAGTGGTGGTGATGAATGGCGCTGAATTATCATTAGTGTCATATATGAAAGAAAAACAAGACCAAGATCCTATTTTTCTTAAATTGAAGACAAATATTTATAAGCAAAATATAATAGCTTTTTAATAGGGGGAGATGATATATTGAGGTATCAAGGCAGGTTGTATGTACCAAGGGTGGTTGAACTCAAAAAAAGGATCATGGAGGAAGGTCATAGCTCCAGATATTCTATTTATCCGGGTTCTATAAAGAGGTATGATGACTTGAAGTTTATTGGTAGAATAATATGAAGAAAGGTATTGGTGAGTTTGTTGCTAAATGTGCAACTTGTGAACAAGTTAAAGTAAAGCACCAAAGTTCTAGTAGTATGTCTCAGAATATATAACTTTTGGAATGGAAGGGGGAGATGATCAAAACTTTACTTCATTATTGTCTTTCCACAGTCTTGCAGTGAACATGATTCTATTTGAGTGATTGTGGATAATATGACAATATCATCCCACTTTTTCCCACTAAAGACTACCCATTCAGTAGAGGATCATGCCAAGTTATATATCCAAGAGTAGTAAGACTTCTTGGAATTCTAGTTTCCATTATTTTGGATAGAGGTGCACAATTTACTGCATAAACCTTGAAGTCGTTCGAGAAAATTTAGAGTCCGATAGAGATTTTGAGTACTATTTTTTTATCCTCAGACTGATGGTCAACTACGGAATACTATCCAGACTTTAGAAGATATTTTGAGGACTTGTGTGATTTATTGCAAACATAACTAGGATGATCACCTATTTCTCTTTGAGGTTGCTTTTAACGTTAGTTACTACTCTAGCATTCAGATGGCTCTTTATGAGATCTTTATGGGAGACGATGCAGATATCCAATTTTGATGGTTTGAAGTTGTTGAAGCTGGGTCGATAGGACAAGAATTAGTTCATCAAGTTATGAATAAAAGCAGAGTTATCCACGAAAGGTTGAAAACAACATAGAGTGGTCAAAAATCCTACACTGATATTAGGAGAAGAGACTTAGAGGTTGTAGTAGATGATTGCGTAAACATTAAGGTTTTACCCATGAAGGGTGTTATGATATTTGGTAAAAAGGTGAAGCTTAGTCCCCAGTATATTGGTCCTTACAGAATATCCAAGAAGATTGTTAATGTAGCTTATCATTTGGAGCTACCACAAGAGTTAGCAGCAGTTCATCAAATGTTTCATATGTCAAAGTTGAAAAAGTGCATGGGAGACCCTTCACTTATCAAACCTACTAAGGATATTGGTATTAAATACAGGTTATTGTATGATGAGATCCCAATTGAGATTCTAGATCGCCAGGTTCACAAATAGAGAAATAAGAAGAAACTTCAGTTAAGGTATGATGGAGAAATCAGTGTTTTGAGGAAGCCACTTGGGAAGCTGAAGAGGATATGAAAAACAGACACACGCATATCTTTGAGCTAGAAAAATTCTAGATGAAGATACTTATTCTCTTCTTAGTACTCTTTAATCAATATATTGAATGTGTTAGATATGTTTGTTTGGTGTTTGATATAAATGTTAGATATTACGCCCTTAGTCTACTTAGAATGATCTCATTTGTGAACTATTGCTACCAAGGAGGAGATATTGTAATACCCCACTATTTGAAAGAAATGGAATTAGAAAGCAACATTTTGGAAATAATGAAAATCTGAACTATGGCAAGTTATGCTAAGAATGAGTTTTTCATCAACTTCAAACAAACATAACTATCATTACAGGATGATCTCAGTGTCAAATAAATGTTAAATGAATGTTCTTGGAATTATCTTTCCAACGCCACCTAGTTTGTTCATTTTTTGAGTTTGTATGAGAGATATGCCCGTTTGAAGTTAGGTTGTCTAGATAAGGAAAGTTAACTGGATTTTAAAAGGGTATTTTGGAATTTTCCACACCCACTTAATTTGTTTAGTTTTTGGTAAATAAGTAATGGTCTAAACCGAATTGGTTCAGTTTACTCACTCAAAATTGTTCTAGGGTTTTAGAGAAAAGAACTCAAGAGGAGAAAAGAGGAGAAAGGTTAAGATTCGTCAATTTCTTGGTGAATTGCTTTTGGATTTTACAAAGGATACGATCCTACTAGGTATTTGAGTTCACATAGCATTGGTTTCATTCACCCATGCACCAATTATGTTAATTTTAGCATTAAATTCATTCTAGAAAGTAAAAGGTTAATGTTTTTTATTTGTGTTCTCAAATTGACGATAAGATTCATGAGTTCTTGAGTAAATCATGTTGATTTTAGGGTTGTGTTTGAGTAGATTCTTATGTACATATATTGGGTATCTGAATCTAAAATGAAATTGAGAAAAACAATAGAAATTGGTTGAGATAAGACAAGAACACAAGAAGAAAAATTTGTCCGATTTATGTTGGATCGAGCTGGAACGACATGCCACTAATAAGCCTGCATGGCTGGCCTGGCATGCCAGCAATGCGCCAAAAAGCACTCTCTGAACTTCAAGGTCTTGCACCCCACGCCAGCAGTGTGCCCTGGTAGTCCACCACTACCCGTTTTTCATCATTTAGCCAGTCGTAGTTCTTTTAAAGTGTATTAACACTTCCTATCAATTTTAAATATTCTTAATGGCTTCTAAACATATACAAAACACCTATAAACATGAATCATGACATTGAATCCATAAATTCAAAAAATTCATGGAAAGCTAAGGCCAAGTCTAGAGAGTTTTTAGGGTCTTTTCAAAAGTCTTTTTCAAATGCATTAAACTTGTTTTAAGACTTTAATTTTGTCACGACCCAAACCATTGTAATAGTCACCCACGCTAATGATATACCGTGGTTTCACGGTATTATTAATACTTTTTCCTTAAGTTTAGTGTGTCCAAAAGCCTTTTTTGTGCTAATTTTTATATAAGTATCTCCTTATTTGCAGGAAATCTGTCAAAAGATGAATGCGGAGGTTTTTGAGCGAAGAAATGCAGAAGAGACCACCTACAGAGCTTGTGACGGTCCGTCATGCTCGTGACGGTCCGTAGGTGTCAGCGTAGTGCAGCTGCTGAAGGAAGATGGGGAAGTCTAACCAAGTGTTGGGTTACGGAAAGCGTGACGGACCGTCGTATCCATTACGCTCCGTCCTGCAGGTTCGTCATAAAGTTCAGAGAAGTAGTCCCAATACCAATATTTCAAGAGTTCAAGTGTTTTGGAACGGAGACCCTCGATGGACCGTTGTGCCTGTGACGATCCTCATACCTGCCGTCGAGGGTAATGAAGAGAGCAGCAGAAGAAATTGCATCAAGTATGGGACGACGGAGTCCATGACGGTCCGTCGTGACCACGACGATCCATCGCGATGTCCGTCGATCCTGCCGCGTTTTGACAGATTTCCAGCAAATAGAGACCTTATGTAATTAGGTTTTTATTTTTTTTATAAATAGTTCAAAAAGTCTCGTTTTTGAGGTTAGACTCTGGATTATTTGGTTAGGCCTTTGATTATTGTTAGACTCTTAATTATTTTTTAGACCTTTCATGAGATTCTTGATTAATTTGAGATTCTTGTAATTGATTGTTGGTGATTTTTGTTGATTAATCAAGCGAACTTTCGGATTTTACTCTTTCTCATTGAAGTAAGTACATGAATTCTTATACCATATATTTGAATATTGTGAATATGACTATGGGTAACTAAACTCCATAACTAGGGTTGGGGAACCATAGGCAAATAATGAGGTAAAACCTAACTAAAATAACAATTCTAGAATAGTGTCTTGCATGTATTAATAATTCTTTCGCTTAGAAGTCTTTGTAACGGATGGCCAACGTTAGAACTCGCCTTAATGCTACTTGCCGGACCAAGGAGGTAGATAATAGGAAAATAATTGTCAACATAGATTTAGTGTATACTATCTAATAGGCTAGTATTAATTGGAACGAGGTAATAACTTAGTCAAACATCAAATATGATGCTTCATATGAGGTAATGATAAGGGTTAGGATAGCAACACACGTAGCTGGACCAAGGTGCGGAGTGAAATTTTCTAGATGCCGGACCAAGGATTTAGAAATACATAACTTATCACTTTGCATGCAAGATACTAGGAAAGAATTGTTATAGTTAGACTTATACAGTTATGAACCTGTGGGGAACACGTAAACTCTAGTTACTTTCATTAATTGATTAAACTCCAACATTTGAAGCTGTTAAGTGTCTCTTTCAATTTTGCTAGTTATTTTCATTTATTTAAAATTAGAAACCCCCCCCCCCCTTTTATCATTTTTGCTTTCCAAGGAAGTAATTACTGAACAATAGTAATAATAGATTGAAGTTAAGTCTAAACTATTTTCCTCGTGGGAACGATCCTAACCTCACTAGTTGGGTTATTTACTTGACACGACCGCTTTACTTCTTATTTGAGAAGTAAGTTTGAGCATATCAGCTAACCCTCCGGTTGAAGAACCATTACTGCAACCCAAACCAAGTAACTAAACTAAAATTATGGCAATTAAGTTACAGAAGGAAGTTAATTAACTAACAAATAGGGAATTTTAAATATATAGAATCTTAAAGTCAATGTACCAAAACATCTAACAAGAAAGGATACATCCCCAAACTAATGAACTACTCATCCATCTAGAAAATATGTCTAAGCCATGAAATGGTGGAAGAGAATTGCATGGCAGCCAGGAAGAATTGGCTCACCCTTGAATCGGAGAAACTATGACTGATCTCCTAACAGAGGTCTATCAATAGCCGCTTGAATATGCCCTGTACTCAAAAAAATAAGAGCAAGTGCAGAATCAGTACACAACCATTATGTACCGGTTAGATCACACGGATATCCCACCAGTATAACATAAACAAGTCAACATCATAATAATGACATGCATATATATCAACATATACAACATGATCAACATGGAGAATCAAGAATACATTTCACAATCATCATCACATCATTGGGCCTCAAGGAACAAAAAAAACCAAAATATTAGCTTGTGTGGCAATCTGATCCCATTTTTATGCCGGAACGTGGTAACTGATTCCAGTTAGCTTGCTGGAACATGGAATATGATCCTAAAGTTATTCCGGAATGTGACAACCTGATCCAAGTTAGCTTGCTGGAACGTGGCAATCTAATCCCCAAACGCACACCACGGTCATAATCACAAGTATATCATCAAGATCATACATTTACATCATAATTTCATGGCAACATCATTCATATATGTCATTTACAATAAGTGTGATCAATATTATAATATCATACATATACAAGTATCACAATGAAGCAATAACATACATGCATCACACAAACATAGACTCACATACATCTCGAAACAAGCATGTAATTGCAACAGCCCATCTTACGCATATGCTTGTTCTATTCTTGTTATACTAATGGCCTTGTAGTATAGGTGAGGGACCATGTTCCTAATATGATTAGTTTTAGTTTAAACTAGCCGGAAAGTGATGTGTCATGTCATGCACGTTTTAGTGTGTCTACTGTAAGTTGACTCCGCCCGATGTATTTAAACTAGAGATAGTAAGGTGGTAATTGAGCTTTAAATTTGAAAGTTAAGTTCTAAGTTGAAACAAAAGGATGTAATATTCTAAAATGAAATAAAATAATTGAGATGCTTTCTTGGCTTTATTAAGCTAGCAACTGCATCACCTACTTGAGCTATATAGGCATTGTTAAAGGGCCCAAGCTTGATGGACCAGCTTAAGAATCATAGTAATGGGCTCACTTGAAGCCCAAACCTATTAAAAGAAAATAAATATGAAAGAAACCCCAGCAGCCAAATCTGCCGAGGCTCAATATAGATAAAGCCCAAGTTAAAGCAAGTAGGTGCATCACCTAGTTTGACCTTTTGAGTTGCTTGATGTGCATAAGCAAGTGCATCACCTACTTGACCAATTAGTGGATGAAAATGGACCCCAAAAAAAGGATGTTCTAGAGGATATTAATGTGGTCAATAAAGCACCATATATATCCAATATGAGCATATATTCTTTACCCATTTTAACACATAATATTGAAAATTATCTCTAGCTCTCTCTTTTCTCTTCAAGATTTAAACAACATTTTTTAGTTATTCTAGGGTTCTTCAAGAAACCCTCATATCTGCAAACCAAGGTAAGTGAAAACACTTTGATCTTTCTTAATTCTCCATGGATGATTAGAAAAACATGTTATTCATTATCAAGTATAAATACAAAAGCAGAAAATTTCAAGAAGCTAATGCTCACTTCCTTTGTTATTAAGAAACCTTTTTCTTATTCTTTGGTTTAAGTGTGAAGGGAAGCTGAAGTTCTAGAAGAATTCAAGTTATAAGGACAAGTTGCAGAAATTGAGGTTAGGTGACTGCCCCCTATTTTTTTGTCTTCCTTGTGTATGACTTTGAGTGAGTAATTAGGGGCGTTGTAATAAAGAACTCAAGGGGTGGTGAATTCAATAATTGGTTGTATGATAAAGAATATTTGGGGCTTTTCTATATGTATTATTGTTTGTGCATCTTGGTTGATCTTGGGGAAAGGATATAATGTATGTTTTTGACATAGAATGAGGGTGTGGTAACACACATTATGTTAAGGGTTGGATGGGTTCATTGTCTATCAAAGTTAGCTACTGTTTTACCAGGCTCACGATGTGATAGCTGCTAATTTTAGTTTACCATGAATTTATTTGTAGATTAAAACCGAAAAGGGGAGGTTGAATTTTGATAGTTATATCAGTTAGAGGATAAGGTATGTAAGGCTATTTGATTATATATCCCTTTGGCATGAAATCTGATACTTGCGACTAATACAAATGAAGTGAATCTCATAAATTTTATTTCTAGAAAAGGAAACATAGTGGCAGGATACTATCTCCAAATAGCTAAAAATATTTCCCCCTCTCCGTAGTATATAGAACTACTTCATTGTACATTCACTATTTTATTCTTGTGTAATTATCCCCCCATCTTCTTGTATAGAAATGGTATTTGCAAAAGCAAGTTTGGTGACTCCTCTTCTTCGTTGTTTGAAGTCAATTGTGTCATTTAAGCTCTTAAAGTAATGTGTTGATGTTACATAGCTCCTTATGTCAATGTTATTGCCTTGAAGTATTAATATCAAGTCTTCTATTACTGGTCGTACTTCCATATCTCCAAAATGATTATGACCACCAAAATAACATCTCAAAAGAGTTACGGTTATCCAAAGAACAATCCCAAAAGAGTTATGGACTGATAACAACAATCTCAAAGATTAAAAAATCTAAGTGAAGAAATCTATATACTTACAGGTGGCAGCCTAGGGGCGAAAGCCCAGCATGGGTCGATCCGAACGGGTACATAAGCGTGGCAGCTTAAGGGCAAAAGCCTAGCATGGGCCGATGCCTATAGGTATAAAAGGGTGGTTGCTCGGGGGTGAAAGCCTAGCATGGGCCGATCCCAAATTATGTAATTATGAGGACCTCATTTCAGGGGTTAATATGCCTAGCATGGGTCATCCTATTCTGCAACTGATCAGTTGGTCACTTGTATCACATGCCCTACAAAGATTACAACATACAGAAAAGTAAAGAAAATAATGTAACTTACATGATCTCACAAGAGTAAGAAAAGGTGGTCTTCTCTCCTGATCTATACACTCATATGTTGATATTTGATTTCATTTGAGCCCTCGTATTACATATATTATATTGCCTTACATATTCAGTACATTTTTCGTACTAATGTCCCTCGCTGGGGACACTACATTTCATGTTGCAGGCACATGTACTCCATCTAGTATACCTCCTCAGTAGGAGCATACGACACTTAGATACTTTTGGTGAGATACAGGTTGATTCAGAGCTTTACTGAGTCCTTGGTAAATTAATTTTGGTATAGTATCGTAGTTAAGGGTAAGGTGGGGTCTGTCCCGACCTACTCTAGGTCTTCTATCTTTTTTGAGGCTTTGTAGACGTATGTACATGGTTCAGTTGTGTATTAAGTAGGTTTTGGCCTCAACGGCCAAGTCTTGTTTATAACTTTTTGGGTCTACTGATGTTGGTTTTTATCGTTGCGTCCTTTGTTAACTTGTCACGGTTGTTATAGTTATATGCAAACTAAGAACATATTTCAGGTTGGTTCTCTTAGTCCCTTAGGGCATCGGGTGCCTGTCCATCTTAATGGGATTTGAGGCATGAAAAAAAGTAGTATCAGAGCAGGTCATCCTAGGGAGTCTACAAAGGCGCGTCTGTGTAGAGTCTTGCTTATGGATGTGTCGTGCACTACATCTATAAACAGGAGACTAAGGGACATGTAGGAGTTGTCTCATTTCTTTCATCTTTTAGATCGTGCAATAAATCCAATTTTGTAGGTGAATCATATCTAATTTTTAAATTGTTTTATCACAGCAAAGATGTTGGTTACGAGAAGGAGTAAAAGTAATGGTAAAAGAGTAGATATGGCTGCCCAAGAAGGGACCAGCCAACCACTACCAAGTCAAGCTTTTCAAAGTGTGGCACAAGATAAGTCTCTATCGCAGACTTTCCCGACGCCTCCATCTACTGAAGAATAAGGAGGGAAGATGAACCTCAGGAACCCCCTATTAATGCTACCGAGCAAGATTTGAGGAATGCAGTCCAATTATTGACTTGTATAGTTGCTGGTCATGGCCAAAGGCAAGAAGCCCCAGTTGCAGGTACCAGTGGCGTAGATAGAGCAGGTGGAACATGGATACATGATTTTATTAACTTGGACCATCATTCAAATCAAATGCACTTTATATTATGTATGTAGGTGGTAAAGAATCACTTGAGCTAGCAACACACAGATTAAAGAGTGTGGCTATATTGTGATATGAAGCTTGGAAGCAATCTAGGGGAACGAATCCACCTTCAGCTACATGGAAAGAGTTCAAAAAGTCATTCCTTGACCATTATCGCCATTGGATATCCGAGAGGCCCGCGGGGATCAGTTCTTAAATCTCCACCAAGGAGGTATGAGCGTGACAAAGTACAGTCTCAAATTCAATTTACTTGCCAGATATGCTCCTAATATAGTAGCTACCATGGAGGATAGAGTTCATCAATATGTGGATAGATTAGACCCATATTTAGTAAGAGACTGTACCATTGCTTCATTGAATAAAGATATGGACATAGTAAGGATGCAGGCCTTTGCGCAAAAGTTGGAGGTTCAAAGGCAAAGAAGAAGGACACAAAAGTTTGAAACAGGGCATTCTAAGAGGGCCAGATCCATGGGGCAGTTTACACCATCTCAAGGTGAGTTTAGACCTCGATTCTCTAACAGACCACCTAGGCCATCATCTTTCTTCTCTGCAGCAAGTTCTCCAGCATAGTTTCAAGGGTTTAGGTGCAATCAGTTTGGGCAAAGAAGTGAAAGACAAGGCTCACAAATAGTGGGTCATCAAGAGTAGGGAAGTACGAGCCAACCAAGTCCTCCTCGACATCCTTTTAAACAGTATGGGAGGAATCATCTAGGTGCATGCAGGTTTGGGACAAATGTTTGTTTTTGGTGTGGCACACCAGGGCATATGATGAGTAACTGCTCTCATAGGGGCGTGGGTGGCATTGCACAGCCAACTAGATCAGTTTTTGCATCAAACTCATCAACACCTTATTTGGGTAAGGGGATACAGATGCCCACAGTTCGTGGTAGAGGAGCTAGGGGAGCACCTAGTTCTAGTGGAGGTTAGAATCGAACATATGCACTAGGGGATCGACAAAATTCAGAAGCCTCGCCAGATGTGGTTACAAGTTCGTTGTCCATCTTTTCACATATTGTATATGCATTAATTGATCCAGGGTCTACACTATCATATGCTACACCATCGATTCCTGGAAAGTTCAAAAGAACACAAGAATTATTAGTGAAGCCATTTGAAGTGTCTACACCGATTGATGAGTCTATTATAGCTAGAAGAGTTTATCGTAATTGCATCGTAACTATTTGTGATCGCGATACATTGTCTAACCTTGTTGAGCTAGACATGGTAGATTTTGATGTTATAATGGGTATGGATTGGTTAGCTTCTTGTTATGCCATGGTAGATTGCCGATCTAAGATAGTGCATTTCTAGTTTCCAAAAGAGGCAGTCCTCAAATGGAAAGGTAATATTGGGGCTCCAAGAGGTAAATTTATTTCTTATATTAAGTCAAAGAAGATGATTTCCAAAGAATACATATGTCACTTGGTCAGAGTGAAAAAATTAGATACAGAGCGACCAACCCTTCAATCTGTTCTAGTGGTAAATGAATTTCCCGATGTGTTTCTTGAGGATCTTCCAGGTCTGCCTCCAGAACGAGAAGTAGAGTTTGGTATTGATGTGCTTCCAGATACACAACCTATCTCAATTCCTCCTTATAGAGTTTATTCTTTAGAACTAGGGAGTTAAAGGAGCAATTAAAAGACTTATTAGAAAAAGGATTCATAAGGCCTAGTATGTCTCCATGGGGAGTACCAGTTTATTTGTACACAAGAAAGATGGATCGTTAAGAATGTATATTGACTATGGTAGTTGAATGAGGTAACAATTAAGAACAAATATCCCCTCCCTAGAATTGATGATTTGTTTGATCAGTTACAAGGTGCTAGTTTGTTTTCAAAGATCGACCTGAGGTAGGTTTATCACCAAGTGAGGGTCAAGGAAAAAGATATACCTAAGACAGCTTTCCGAATGTGGTATGGTCATTTTGAGTTCTTAGTCATGTCATTCGGGCTAATAAATGCACCAGCAGCTTTTATAGATTTGATGAATATGGAGTTCAAGACATTTTTAGATGTGTTCGTGATAGTGTTCATAGATGACATTTTGGTGTATTCAAGATCGGAAGAGGATCATGCTAACCACTTGCGGCACATTTTACAAATTCTTCGTGATTGTAAATTGTATGCGCAGCTCTCTAAATGTGAGTTATGGTTGAAATCTGCGGCAATCTTACGTCATATTGTATCTAACGAAGGAATAAAAGTTGATAACCAGAAGACAGAAGTCGTGAAAAACTGGCCAAGACCTACAACTCCTACGGAAATCTGTAGTTTTCTTGGATTGGCATGTTATTACAGAAGGTTCGTTGAAGGATTCTTCCATTGTTGCACCCTTAACAAATCTAACACACAATTAAACCTTGTTTCAGTGGAGTGATGAATGTGAAAAGCTTCAAAGAGCTAAAGAGTAAATTAACTTCTACACCTGTATTGGTACTTCCAGAAGGCACAGAAGGTTATGCAGTGTATTGTGATGCTTCTGGAGTGGGATTAGGCTCTGTGTTGATGCAGCATGGTAAAGTTATAGCTAATGGATCAAGGCAGCTACGGCCACATGAGAAAAATTACCCAAACCATGATCTAGAGCTAGCAGCAGTTGTATTTGCTTTGAAGATATGGTGCCACTACTTGTATGGAGTTCATGTTGACATATACACTGAACACAAGAGTTTACAATATATATTTAAGCAAAAGGACTTAAATCTAAGGCAGCGAAGGTGGCTGGAGCTATTAAAAGATTATGACATTAATATCTTGTATCATCCCGGCAAAGCAAATGTAGTAGATGATGCTTTAAGCCGTAAAATACTAACAAGTACTTAGGGTAAGTCTGTGGAACGACAAGGAATACTAAGGATCTATTCCAACTAGCTAGTTTGGGGGTTCACCTTCTTGAATCTCAAGATGAAGGGGTTATTGTGTAAAATGCAGCAGAATCCTCATTAGTAGTTGAAGTGAAAGAGAAGCAGTATACTGATCCTATTCTTTTACAACTTAAGGAGAATGTACAACATGGTATGACAAAGGCATTAAACCTTTCGCATGATGGAGTAATTTGATTTCAAAAAAGATTGTGTGTACCTAATAAAGATGAACAAAGAAAGAGGATCATGATGGAAGCACATCATTCAAGATACTCTGTTCATCCAGGGTCAACTAAAATGTATCATGACTTGAAAGAAATGTATTGGTGGGGGACATGAAGAGGAGCATTGTAGAATTTGTGGCTCAATGTACAAATTGTCAATAGGTAAAAGTAGAACACCAGAGGCCTGGAGGTTATATGCAGCGTACAGAACTTTTGATTTGGAAAAGGGACATCATCAACATGGATATTGTTAGTTGTTTGCCTCGCTCATTCTGGATGTTTGACTCCATATGGGTAATAATCAACAGACTCACCAAAGCAGCGCAGTTCTTGGCGGTGAAGACTACTTATACAACTGAAGAGTATGCAAGGTTGTACATTAAAGAGATAGTTCGACTACATGGAGTGTAAATCTCTATAATATCTTATAGAGGATATCAGAAAATTGTTTGGAAGTCGTTTCATAAGAGTTTTGGAACACAAGTGAATTTAAGTATAGCCTTTTACCCTCAAACGGATGGCCAGGCAGAACGTACAATTCAGACACTTGAGGATATGTTGTGAGCTTTATATTAGATTTCAAGGGTAGATGGGATGATCACCTACCACTTATTGAATTTGCTTATAACAATAGCAACCATTCGAGCATCAAAATTGAACCTTATGAAGCCTTATATGGTCGAAAGTGTAGATCACCAATTGGCTGGTTCCAAATAGGTGAAACTTTCTTATTTGGGCAAGATCTTCTCCATCAAGCGATAGAAAAAGTGAAAGTGATACAGCAGCGGCTAGAAACATCTCAAAGTCGACATAAATCATATGCGGATATTAGAATGAGATGACTAGAATTTTCTATAGGGGATCGGGTGTTCTTGAAGGTGTCTCCAATGAAAGGGGTAATGAGGTTTGGTAAAAAGGTAAATTTTAGTCCACGCTATATAGGGACATATAAGATTATTCGGAAATTCGGCCAAGTAGCCTATGAGTTAGATCTACCACAAGAGCTTTCATCAGTTCATCCAATGTTTCATGTCTCAATGCTACGAAAACGTGTAGGTGACCTATTTCGTATTACTCCTACTGAAGATGTACAGATTACGGGAATCTGACTTATGAAGTAGTACCCATTGCTATTCTGGATTGAAAAGTTAGGGAGTTAAGAAATAAAGAGGTAGTTTCTGTAAAAGTGTTATGGAAGAACCAACAAGTTGAAGAAGTTATATGGGAAGCGAAAGAAGCAATGAAATTGAAGTATCCTCATCTCTTTCAGATCCAAGAAAAATATGAAAATGCTTAATTTATATGCCTACAAGTAAGTATACGTCTATACGTATTATGTGATTAATAGTAGTACTAACTTAGGCTTGAATCTATTTGGGTTGGATAACTATGGTAACATTCGAGGACAAATGTTTTAAGGGGGGAGGATGTAACAGCCCGTCTTACGCATATGCTTATTCTATTTTTGTGATACTGCTGGCCTTATAGTATAGGTGAGGGACCATGTTCCTTATATGCGGAAAGTGATGTATCATGTCATGCACGTTTCAGCGTGTTTACTGTAAGTTGACCCAGTCTGATGTATTTAAACTAGAGATAGTAAGGTGGTAATTGAGCTTCAAATTTGAAAATTAAGTTATAAGTTGAAGCAAAAGGATGTAATATTCCCGAAATAAAATAAAATAATTGAGTTGGTTGCTTGGCATTATTAAGCTAACAGTTGCATCATCTACTTAAGCTATATGGATATTGTTAAAGGACCCAAGCTTGATGGACCAGCTTTAGAATTATAGTAATGGTCTCAATTGTAGCCCAAACCTATTAAAAGAAAATAAATATGAAAGAAATCTTAGAAGCCAAATCTGCCAAGGCCCAATATAGATAAAGCCCAAGTGAAAGCAAGTAGGTGCATCACCTAGTTTGACCTTTTGAGCTGCTTGATGTGCATAAGCATGTGCAATCACCTACTTGACCAATTAGTGGCTGAAAATCAACCCAAAAAAAGGAGGTTCTAGAGGGTATTTTTGTGGTAGATAAAATTCTATATATATCCAATATGAGCAGATATTATTCACTCATTTTAACACATAATATTGAGAATTATCTCCATCTCTCTCTCTCTCTCTCTCTCTCTCTCTCTCTCTCTTCAAGATTAAAACAGTAGTTTTAAGTTGTTCTAGTGTTCTTCAAAAAACCCTCATATCTGCAAACCAAGGTAAGTGAAAACATTTGGATCTTGTTAAATTCTCCCATGGATGATTAGAAAAACATGTTATTCATGCTCATGTAATACAAAAGCAGAAAGTTTCAAGAAGCTAATGCTCACTTCCTTAGTTATTAAGAGACCTTTTTCATCTTCTTTTGTTTAAGTGTGAAGGGAAGCTCAAGTTCTAGAAGAATTCAAGTTATAAGGAGAAGTTGCAGAAATTGAGGTAAGGTGACTGCCACATTTTTTTTGTCTTCATTGTGTATGAGTTTGAGTGAGGAATTAGGGGTTTGTTTAATGAAGAACTCAAGGGGGTGGCGAATTCAATAATTGGTTGTATGATAAAGAATATTTCGGGCTGTTCTATATGTATTATTGTTGGTGCAGCTTGGTTGATCTTGGGGAAAGGATATATAATGTATGTGTTCGACATAGAATGAGGGTGTGGTGATACACATTATGCTAAGGCTGAATAGGTTCATTATTTGTCAAAGTAAGCTACTATTTACGAGGCTCACGGTGTGATAGCTGCTAATTTTAGTTTACCATCACTTAAATTGTAGCTTAAAACCGAAAAGGGGAGGCTGAATTGTGATAGTTATTTCGGTTAGAGGATAAGGTATGTAAGGATATTCAATTCTATATCCCTTTGGCATGAAATCTGATACTTGCAATTAATACCAATGAAGTGAATCTCATAAGTTCTATTCCTAGAAAAGGAAACATAGTCGCAGCGTACTATCTCCAAATAGCTAACAATATTTTCCCCTCTCCGTAGTGCATAAAACTACTACATTATATGTTCACTTTTTTATACATTTGTAATTCCCCCCCCCCCCCCCCATGTGCTGGTATAGAAATGGTATTTGCAAAAGCAAGTCAGGTAAATCCTCCCCTTTGTTGTTTGAAGTCAATTGTGTCATCAAGCTCATAAAGTAATGTGCTGATGTTACATAGCTCCTTATGTCATTATTATTGCCTTGAAGTATTATTTTCATGTCTTCTATTAGTGGTCGTACTTCCACATATCCAAAATGATTATGACCACCAAAATAACATCTCAAAAGAGTTATGATTATCCAAATAATAATCCTAAAAGAGTTATGAATTGATAAACAACATTTTCAAAGATTAAAGAATCTAAGTGAAGAAATCTATATAATTACGGGTGGCAGCCCAGGGGCGAAAGCCCAGCATGGGTCAATCCCAACTGGTACATAAGGGTGGCAGCTCAGGGGCAAAAGCCTAGCATGGTCCGATTCCTATTGGTATTGAAGGGTGGCAGCTCAGGGGTGAAAGCCTAGCTTGGGCCGATCCCTAATTGTGTGATTAGGAGGACCGCATCCCAGGGGTTAATATGCCTAGTATGGGTCATCCTCTTCTACCACTGATCATCTGGTCACTTATATCGCATGCCCTACAAGATTATAACATACATAAAAGTAAAGAAAACAATGTAACTTACATGATCTCACAATAGTAAACAAGGGTGGTCTTCTCTCCTGATCTATGCACTCATATACTGATACCTGATTTCATTTGAGCCTCGTATTACATATGTTATATTGCCTTACATATTCAGTTCATTTTTTCGTACTGACGTCCCTCACTGGTGACACTGCATGCACATGTACTCCAACTAGTAGACCTTTTCAATAGGAGCATACGACACTCAGATACTTTTTGTGAGCTCCATGTTGATTCAGAGCTTTACTAAGTCCTTGGTAAATTTATTTAGTTATTGTATCGTAGTTAAGGGTAAGGTGGGGTCTGTCTCGACCTACTCTAGGTCTTCTATATTTTTAGAGGTTTTCTAGACGAATGCACATGGTTCAGTTGTGTCTTTAGGAGTTGTGGCCTCAACGGCCACATCTTGTACATAAATTTTTGGGTCTACTTATGTTGGTTTTTATCGTTGCGTCCTTTGTGAACTTAGCATGATTATTATAGTTATTTTCATAGTAAGAACAGATTTCAGGTTGGTTCTCTCGGGCCCTTAGGGCATCGGGTGCCTATCCGTCTTAATGGAATTTGAGGTGTAACGGAAACCCTAAGAAACTTGATCCTTTCCTTCTGGATTCGTTCCATTGGTTCTTGGTCTACAACAATCAATAAAGTATGGGAATCAACAAACAATCGCTAACTATCCGGATTACTAAAAATTATATGAATCCGATATCAAACCCATGATCCTAACTAAAAAATTTAGTATTGTCTCCACCATATAATCCATAACAAAACATTTTTCCCGTCACTTATAACCCATTCTTTTACATTTTACGGATCAAAACACGAATTCGGGGAATGAAAAACTTACATTTAGCCTCAAGAATGGTGAAAAATGAGTAGAAATTGTCTGCGGTCGTTCCTTAGCTCGAAAAGACAAAAAGTGACAAATAGGATCGTGTAGGGGTTTATTGATGACATTAACTTGTGTCCTACCTACCGCAGTTGACCCCATCCCGCCACAGCAGCGGTGCTAGGGTGGCAGAATACCCCACCATGGAGGGATTCTTGGACGAGTGAGCTCCTTCTAGAATTCCAAAAGTCCATTTCACAACACACGTCTAATCCAAGACACTCAGAAAATACCTTTTGCGCTAAGTTTGATTCCCGGATATTTACTCACTCAAATTCAAATTCGTAAATTCATAATGGTTTGTTAATGAGTTATCTAACACCTCTTGTAATCAAATTCATAAATAAGTCGCTCGATTGTTACCAGATTTACCTACACCTTAAAGATTCCGATTTCCTCAAAATTTGAATAAGGTTGGGAAAATCCAAATACTACTAAAATATTTTTCTAGCCCCAAATTTTCTCCATTGGCATTTCTATAATGATTGAACCCCGTCATTACAAGTTTGAGTTAGGCAAAGAGTAAAGAGTGAAATTCATTTCTTCAAAAGATTATATAGGAACTATGTATTCCAAAGAGTAAATGTTTTCAGATTTAAACAAGAAAGGTAACACCAATTTCTAAAAGATCCTTTGAGATAATTTTTGGTAAAAAGAATTCTTTCAAAATTAAGCAAGTAAGGAAACACGGATTTTCAAGAGAGCCTTTTGGATAGTTTTTGAGAAATTATCTCAAATCATAGAAAGAGTAATGTTTTTAAACATATGATCTAGTACATTTTTGGGAGTAGTATTGAGCACAGATAAGGGGAGATTTCAGACAACTCACAGACTCATAAACCATGTAACCAGTGTGGGTAAAAAAGGGTTACAATTTTTAGATGATTCCTTAACGCTTTTAAGCATATCTTAGTGGATCCACATAATAGTTAGGTTCTACACCCCTGACGAGGTATATCACGACCTTAGCAGCGTGAGGCAAAATGTTGTATCATCACATAAGTCTTAGTGATTGTTGCCTGTTAGAAAAACTCCCACATTTATATAATTTATTCTTATATGCACTAACATTACTTGTATTTTCACATACAAACAGAGTTTATATTGTATATATGCATACAAACTGAGTTACTATTGTGTTTCTCAGTATATAGAGTTGTTATCCATGTTTTTATCCATGTTTTATAAGTTTTTCTTTATATTGCTTTAGTATTATTGCTTTATAATTAAATGAGTTGAGTTCAGTTGATCCCAAGTATGTTCTTTCAATTCCTTCGAAGCTTAGGTCTTGTTTTAATATAGTAATCAATGGTATAAAAAAAACTTTGATAAAAAAAAAATATTATGGCCAAACAAATTTCCACACACACACATACGACATAATTTACCAATAAAAATTCTTCAAAGTTAATAGTTGTCCATTCAACTAATTAAATTGAAAATAGCCTACGAATATATAATATGTATAAATAAATATAATAAATGTATATTAAGAAATATTGACTAGAAAAATATAAATAATAAATTTGCACAGCTATTTGTGTGCAGATCCTTTCATCTATTTAAAAACATATCTTTAGATAACTAGCAACTTCCATCCTTGTAAGACCTGACATATTCATTATCTCGAGAATCATTTTTTGTAAGCAACCTACATGATCCATCAGAATGTAACTTTAATTTAATACTACAATAATATTCCTAGATAAATTTGAGGTACATGTAAATAAAATAATCAACATACCTTAACTCAAAACAATTTTAATCGTAGATTAGATACAAATATTAAAATCACTATTCATTTAACTACTTATATAGAAACTAATTGTAGAAAAAATTAATTAACAAGATAACCTTCCGTCTTTCACTAAGTTGTTGTGTATCTTCCTTGAATTTTGCACGAAGATCCATGATTCATTCTATGCAATAAAATTTGCAATTGCACAATTACTATGAAAAATTTGCAAGTAAAATTAAATTATATCATACATCATCTGAATAGTTAATTTTATGCATATGATTGGATTTTATATATTGTAACAATAATATTGTGACAAAACAACTATTTATTATATCACTAAACAAAAGACTAAGATTGTCATTGTATTTTTCTATTTGTAAACAACAAAAATCTTTACTTATTTCATTTAAGGACAGTATATCAAAAATTATTTTAGGTATATTGGACTATTTAGTGATGAATTTCATAGTTAATTTTTTTGGAAGTGTATTTATTAACATAACTAACTTTAACAACAATAACAATAAAATCATAAAAAATCATAAAAGATATCCATGTCATATCCATCTAAAAATATGTGACTAATCAATTTCATGTATATCGACGGAATTTATTGATTGTAACAGTTCTTAACAAAATAACTAGTTTTAATATAGTTAATCAATGATTTAACAACAAATAACTCTTACTGTTGAACAGTAAAAAATCATCCCTAATCCTATTTGATGATGACTTATATTAAATTCATTTAGCTACAAAAATTTGTAACAAATTAATACTGAATTTCCCAGATGATTATTTATTTGTACTGCATTAACTAAAATCAATGACCTTATCCACTATAACAATAAGATGAAAGATAGCATAAATACTTTGAGAGGGACAACATCTAAGGCAAAAGTTTATTTCAAAGAGTTCAAAACAAAGCAAATCCGGTGAATGGATATTGATTATTATCACATCAACTGTTTCCTTTCGTTTTGAGAGAATTTACTTTTCCACTGGTACCCTATCAATTGTTGTATTTGGATATATCCATGCATTTTTTAAGTCAGTGAAGATCATGAAAAGCATATATACACATTTATAATCATTAGGATATGTTTGTTTTTCATTTAAATTCAATTATGAAGTTTCATGTGATATTTCAACAATTTATTAGCTTATTCAATTCCATATATTGATCAACTTATATTATAATCAATGTGTGAAACATAATTAGTCAGCTTCACATAAAACAATTCTAAATAATATAATTTTAGGCTAAATAATTTGATTATATAGAATCTCAACATCCTATAGAGTGTATTGTTATTTATTCTAATTTATCTAATGGCTTGTCAAAAACAAATAATCACTAAAATGATCAAAAACTATTGATGCATGATATAATTGTTGGAAATTAGCATACACAGCGGAAGCATTCCAGAATCATACATCTTGCATGAATATAAATAACAATCACAAATAGTTATCACATACAAAGTATGCTGAAAATTAACTCAGGATTACCTCTTGAAGCGTGTGCAGATATCTTGAAGTAAATCCAACTCCAGTTCTATAGTCTTCTACAGTGATCCCAATCAACAATTGAACTCTCTCAATACTTGGGTGGGCAAGTATTGTATAGAATTCTCTCATCAAATCTAGGTTAGAAAAATCCCTATTTATAGAGATGTCTTCCTAGTCCAAAGAGGAGAGGAAAAACCAATTCTTTTTCTTTTAGAAGATGTCTTCCTAGTCCAAAGAGGAGAGGAAAAACCAATTCTTTTCCTTTTAGGAGATGTCTTCCTAGTCCAAAGAGGAGAGGAAAAACCAATTCTTTTTCTTTTAGGAGAACTTGAAAACACACGTTTTCCTCCAAAGAAAAAGAACGCTACTTTTCCATCTTCTACTAGAAAATAGGATTCTGAGTTCTAGTTAAATTGGGCACTGGAGGGACCACAGAATTTATTACTGAGGCTTCCTATTATGGAAATAATTCTAAATAATTAATTTAAATTATTCTTACCATAATAAATTACAAATCATTCCACTAAAAATTCGTAATTGAACTCCTCTATTTATTTCGAAATTCACCACTAAACACTTATTTGATTCCCCATGTTAAGATTACCGATACTAATCAATAAATTAAATTACTGACGAATTTAATTCAATGATTAAATTCTTTTAGAGCAATACTTAACTTATTTCATGTGCCAGATTCATAAATCTACCGGCCGGGTTTACACATGAAAACTTACAAGCTTCTCATAAAAGGTGTATCATCAATCTCTATACTGAGACATGGATTCCATCAACTAACTAATTATTTCACCAATATATATTATTATCATCCAATTTACCAGGCATATTGACCCATCTCAGAATCTCACCTTTTAATAAATCAAAATGATAAATAATATATACAGATCATAATCGTTATATCAAGATTAAGAATATAAGTACATTTAATAGTTTAGAGAATATGTTTTTATCAGTCAGTCTAAAACAACTATCTCTGCTTGGTCCCGTTCAATACATACCAAATGCACTAGCACGAGAAGTTAGAACTATGCCATTCTCATAATCAAGATAAATTACATTTAATCTCGTGCTACAATCTTTCTGATGATTTTGTCCAAATTTCCATCTATGATTGTGAACTATAAATTTTAACTTATAAGAACTGATGATTTAATCTTCTGTGTATAAGCTTAAACTCTATACACCAAATCATCTACTATATAAGTTAAGGACACATATATGACAATTGATCTATTTAATGTAACACTTTATTGAATTGAATAAATAAATAAACAATTGTTCAATATTAATACTATATCAAAACGCATGGTTAATAGTATATCCTAACAATCTCCCACTTAGACTCATAACCATGCACCTACAACTCTAACACCCATTCCTCTTTTTGTACACACAAGACTCATCAAGACATTGCCCAAAACCAAAAGACTTGACTGCAGTGTCGAAGCAAGTGTTCCATGCCCTAGAAGCTTGCTTTAATCCATAAATAGATCTTTTAAGCTTGCACAACATGTGTTCTTTTCCTTTTTCTATGAAACCATCTGGTTGTCGCATAAATATGCTTTCATCAAGACTTCCATTAAGGAAAGCTGTCTTGACATCCATTTGCCAAATCTCATAATCATAATGAGCAGCAATGGATAAGAGAATTCTAATAGACTTAAGCATGACTACTGGCAAAAAAGTTTCCTCACAGTCGATCCCTTCTTTCTGAGTAAACCCTTTTGCAACAAGTCTAGCTTTGTAAGTTTGCACTTGTCCATCTACTCCTCTCTTTTTCTTATATATCCACTTGCATCCAATGGGTTTGACTCCATCTACAGGTGGTTCTACAAGATCCCAGACTTTGTTAGAGTACATAGACTCCATTTCTGATTTCATAGCAACAATCCATTTTTCTGCATCTTTATCTTGTAGTGCTTCGTCGTAATTCACAGGCTCGGTATTTGACTCTTCAGGGATTCTGTCAAAAGACTCTCCCAAGAGTGCATACCGAAGTGGTTTTCTTATCACTCTCCCACTACGACGAGACACTACAGTTGCAGGGGTAGGTTCAGAGAGATTTGCATTATTATGATCTTGTGGTGGAACCACATCATTTTTAGGATCTTGAGTTTCCATGTTATCTTCAGTATCTTGCGGTGCAGAGATATCAACAACTTCTTCCTCTAATGCAATCTGCTCACTATTACTCCCACTACCTTGATGCAATGAATTTTCAAGATCTTGTACTTGCAGAATTTTATGTTTGTTAACATCTCTCCCACTATTATAATGCAATGGTATGTTAACTCTAACATGTGGGGTTTGAATTTGGTTTTCATTATTTTCAGTAGATTGATTTGTTTTCTCTTTGCTCAATTCCTGTAAAACTAGTTTACTTCTAGGAATATGGTTTGTTAAAAAATCCGTTTCCAGAAACTTGGCATTGGTAGACACAATGACCTTCTTTTCTTTAGGATTATAAAACATACCACCTTTCGTTCCTTTAGGGTATCCAATAAAAACACATACTTCTGTTTTAGGTTCCAATTTTTCTGCCTTCCCTTTTAATACATGTGCTGGACATCCCCAAACCCGAATATGTCTCAAACTAGGTTTGTGCCCAGTCCACAGTTCAATGGGTGTCAAAGGAACAGATTTAGAAGGAACTAAGTTCAGAATGTAATTTGCAGTTTCTATGGCATATCCCCAAAACGAATGCGGCAAATCAGAGTAACTCATCATTGATCTAACCATTTCTAAAAGAGTTCTGTTTCTTCTTTCTGCTACACCATTTTGTTGTGGCGTTCTAGGTGCAGACATTTGAGATGTAATTCCTTGTTCTGATAAGTAACTAATAAAATCATTAGAGAGGTATTCGCCACCACGATCAGATCGCAATGACTTGATATATATTCCATGTCGTTTCTCTGTTTCAGCCTTAAACTCTTTGAATTTGTCAAAGCATTCAGACTTACGGCGCAACAAATATATATATCCATATTTTGAGTAGTCATCAATGAAGGTCACGAAGTACTCATACCCACCTCTTGCTTGAATGTTCATTGGGCCACACAAATCAGAATGAATTAACTCTAGTTTATCATTGACTCTATTTCCTTTTGAGGGAAAAGGTCTCTTAGTCATTTTTCCTTCTAAACAAGATTCACATGTTGGTAGTGCCTCCACTTTTAATGAACCTAAAGGTCCATCTCGAACCAACCTTGAAATCCTATCTAGATTTATATGACATAGACGCAAGTGCCATAGATAAGTCTCATTAAAATCAGAAGAACGTTTTCTTTTACTTGAAAGGTTAACATTATTCAATTCTACGATTTGTTGCAGTTCTGGAGAGACATTAATAATAAAAAGACCATCAATCAATGTACCAGTAGAGACAAGATGTTTATTATAACTAATAACACAACCGTTATCAGAAAAACTAACATCATAACCATCTCTCAAAACTTTAGAAACTGAAATCAAATTTCTTCTAACAGCAGGTGCATATAGAACGTCTTTTAAAATTAAAACTCTACCACTATCAAACGAAAAAGTAATATTTCCTAATGCTAAAACTGGAGCTGCAGAGCCATCTGCTTGAAAAACGCTAACTTCACCTCTAATCAGCTTGCGCGTTTCTTGAAACCCCTGCATAGTAGTGCAGATATGATCAGTGGCTCCTGAATCTACACACCATGAAGTGGTAGAAACAGCCGCTAAAAATGTTTCAACGACAAGTGAAAGTGAGTTACCTGGTTTGTTTTTCTTCTTGGCTAAGAAATCTGGACAATGTGCCTTCCAATGACCTGACATCTTGCAATGAAAACACTTACCCTTAGGCTTTTTCACTCCCCCAGTTGGAGGTGCAGTTGCCTTAGCTTTGTGAGACTTTTTCTTCTTCTGTCCACCTTGCGGTTTAGAAGTAGAACCTTTCTCAACATTAAGTGCCATTGATGGTGCATGTTTTTTGACAAGGGTCTCTGCCGCCTGTAGCTCATTCAACAATTGTGCCAAAGATAGACTCATCTTATTCATATTATAATTTAGGCAAAATTGTTGAAAACTATCAGGCAGAGACTGCAATATCATCTCAACTTGGGAGTCATTGTCAATTTCAGCCCCCAAAACCTCTAGTTCATTCAGAAGACCTATCATCTTCAGAACATGGTCTCTTACAGGAGTGCCTTCAACCATCTTAGTGTTCATGAGAGTTCTCATGGCAGTCTGCTTAGCTGATCGACCCTGGTCTCCAAACATTTGTTTGAGATTCTCCAGAATTTCAAAAGCAGACAACATAGCTTGATGTTGATGTTGCAAAACATTTGACATTGAAGCCATAATGTAACATCGCGCCATCTCATCAGCTTTGCGCCATTTCTGATAAGCTAACTTATCCTCATCACTCGACTGATCATTTGGTTTCAATGGACATTCCTCATGAAGCACAAATTTATATTCTTCAGCAGTTAACACAATGTCAAGATTTCTCCTCCAGTCAACATAGTTAGAACCCTCTAGTTTGTTTTGACCCAAAATAGTACTAATGGGATTAAAAGGAGACATGTTGAATCTGGGATTGAAGAAATAGTTACAATAGATCAATAACATAGTCATATAACATTGAATATTTACATTCAAACTCATGATATACATATACATTCATGCATCTTAAATAGCCAATCATTGGGATTGGAGAACTATTCATACAATATACATATATAATGACCGATTATTCACTCCATAAACTTATACAGACCTAACTCAGTTGGAGAGTCTACTTTACTTTAAGTCAAGTGAAAATCTTCTAGTTGCATTGATCCAATCATATATTACTCAGTTTAGGAGAGTTAATACAAATTATCAAACTAGCGATTAAATACGTAATGACTTGTATTAAATTCATCCGATGGGGAGGAAGGTCTAAGCCAACACATCAACTTAATACTTCATTACTATTTAATCTTGGTAATTTTTATTTTATTTTATTTTAAAAAAAAATTACTCATCACTATTTTTATTTTCTTGGTAAATTTTATGCCAACAATTTTCCAAAAAGAAAAATTTGCAACAAAAATTAAGTTCATAAAGTATATGGTCTCTTACTCATATTGTCAAACATAACTGATATATTTTCCACATAAAACAAAAAAATTCCAGAAAGAAAGATTTTTGTAACAAAATAAATTTCAGTTCATTCAATATAAAATCTCATACATTAAAAGTTAAACTTGTGAGAAAAAACAAACATAATGAAGAGACTGTTGCAAAACTAATGGAGACATTGTTGCCACACATTACGTGAATGCATAACTATAAACAATTACTTATATTAAGTTCTAGACCCCCACTATTTAATTTGGGTTCCATTAATACAAGTAGATAGCTACCTTTTTTTTTTTTTCTTCTCATATCAATTTCCAATACAAAGATAAGTGAAAATTTTGTTTCTTTTAATATGAGAAAACAACCAACATATATGCATGTTAAATTATAAGAAAACTACACCCAGCATATATTTGAAAAACAACAAGTAGCCACCATAATGAGAAAATAAATTTCCAGCCGACACATTATGAGAAAATTTGTGATCAATTTCCCAAAAATGCCGGCTCAAGAAAAGAAGAAAAAAAACACGACATGAACAACCATTAAATTTCTTCTTAAAATTAATTATTCATCATACAAAAGGAACAATGTGCAATGTCTCATGAAAATACCAACCAATCTTAATGATTAATCTTCATAGGTCATTATTACCGTATGCATTCAACAAAACAAATCAATTCAAGTTTTTTATCCGTTTTATTGTTTTCGTGATAAACAAAAATTTCTAACCACGAATCATACAGTTACTTGCACATATACACATATACATATTTTAGATTCTATATAAAGATGTATGGCTCTTGATGCCAGTTGTTGGAAAATAGCATACACAGCGGAAGCATTCCAGAATCATACATCTTGCATGAATATAAATAACAATCACAAATAGTTATCACATACAAAGTATGCTGAAAATTAACTCAGGATTACCTCTTGAAGCGTGTGCAGATATCTTGAAGTAAATCCAACTCCAGTTCTATAGTCTTCTACAGTGATCCCAATCAACAATTGAAATCTCTCAATACTTGGGTGGGCAAGTATTGTATAGAATTCTCTAATCAAATCTAGGTTAGAAAAATCCCTATTTATGGAGATGTCTTCCTAGTCCAAAGAGGAGAGGAAAAACCAATTCTTTTTCTTTTAGGAGAACTTGAAAACACACGTTTTCCTCCAAAGAAAAAGAACGCTACTTTTCCATCTTCTACTAGAAAATAGGATTCTGAGTTCTAGTTAAATTGGGCACTGGAGGGACCACAGAATTTATTACTGAGGCTTCCTATTATGGAAATAATTCTAAATAATTAATTTAAATTATTCTTACCATAATAAATTACAAATCATTCCACTAAAAATTCGTAATTGAACTCCTCTATTTATTTCGAAATTCACCACTAAACACTTATTTGATTCCCCATGTTAAGATTACCGATACTAATCAATAAATTAAATTACTGACGAATTTAATTCAATGATTAAATTCTTTTAGAGCAATACTTAACTTATTTCATGTGCCAGATTCATAAATCTACCGGCCGGGTTTACACATGAAAACTTACAAGCTTCTCATAAAAGGTGTATCATCAATCTCTATACTGAGACATGGATTCCATCAACTAACTAATTATTTCACCAATATATATTATTATCATCCAATTTACCAGGCATATTGACCCATCTCAGAATCTCACCTTTTAATAAATCAAAATGATAAATAATATATACAGATCATAATCGTTATATCAAGATTAAGAATATAAGTACATTTAATAGTTTAGAGAATATGTTTTTATCAGTCAGTCTAAAACAACTATCTCTGCTTGGTCCCGTTCAATACATACCAAATGCACTAGCACGAGAAGTTAGAACTATGCCATTCTCATAATCAAGATAAATTACATTTAATCTCGTGCTACAATCTTTCTGATGATTTTGTCCAAATTTCCATCTATGATTGTGAACTATAAATTTTAACTTATCAGAACTGATGATTTAATCTTCTGTGTATAAGCTTAAACTCTATACACCAAATCATCTACTATATAAGTTAAGGACACATATATGACAATTGATCTATTTAATGTAACACTTTATTGAATTGAATAAACAAATAAACAATTGTTCAATATTAATACTATATCAAAACGCATGGTTAATAGTATATCCTAACAATAATAAGATAAAGTTTCTCAGATTATTGTGTTACATGAATATGTAACTAAAAAATTTGAATGTTTAGCAAAATATTGTAATGGATATATCAATATACTCTAATATTCTCAGCTTATGTATCTATTGCCCTAGAAATGACCTTTTATGTTTTGAGATCAATAGGATAACTAATTCAATTGATTTAAATATATTAATTGAAAGCAGTGTATAAATCATGTGTTATTACTTATCTCATATATGATAATATTATTTTCTAATTGATTTAGAACAATATTTAGAAATGGTAATAAAAGTACAAATGTCTAAAAGAAATAAGCTAAAAAAAATTCTAGAATTATTAAGAATACTGAGCTGCAAATTGACAAATACTATTCTAGGAAAAGGTATTACCCCATTATAATAGTAATTAATTGATTATTATAAGGGTATATACTTCTACCCTTAGTGTCTGACATGAAACTCTAACTCATTATTGATGCAATCACTACGAGTTTTAGATATTTCTAGAAGTGGAAAACGGTTTTTAGTAAAAGCTTATTTTTTCCATCATTTTGACTATTATTTAGTTACTTTTGTTTGTACTACAAAGATACTTGCTTTATTCATATATACTATTGGTTCCTACAACAGTATCTTGCAAAAATATTCATTTCAAAATTATTTAATACACCTTGTATGAGGAACAATCAATCAATAATAATAAAATATATGAGAAACCAAATATAAAAATCAGAGAAATCCATAATAACACACTTTGAACTAAACATTATTTTTTAAAAAAACACCTAAAATTGTTGGAGTTTGGCTACTAAAATTGTCAGTTGTATTCTTATTTTTGCGAGGAAAAATAGTTCAATAGTTTCATCAAACTATGATGATTTTTAGTATCGTAGAAAAATATAGCATTCGCCTAGTTCTTTTTCAAAATTCTGAAAATTGTCTATTGTCTTACAAAATTAAAGTGGATGTAGTAACCAAATGTTAAAATTTAAGGTGCATGTGCTCAAAGGAAGCCCTAAATAAAATAAATATAATTTAATATTTTAAAAAAATTGTTGAATTACAAAGGGGAAAAAGAAAGGGGGAAAAAACAGAAGAAAGGAAAAGATAAGGATAGTCACGTCAACTCTTATCATGTCCATCTCTCCTCCTTTCCTCCCCTCCCATTATCCTAATCTTATGCCTCCATCACTCGAAGTGAATCTATATTTTCTAAGTTAATAGATAGAATTGTTAAAATAAAAAGATCTATACCTTAAAAATTAATTTTGAGAGATTTAATTTATCTTTTTCTCTAACTCTATGACACTCTACGTCAATTGACAAAGAACAATTTTCTCTTATTTTCTACAAAAAGACAAAGTCAAATACAAATGTAAGTTAATTAAATAATTTAAATTAACTTAAATCTATTTTTCACCTTCCCCCTTTAAAAATCATAATATTTGTAGAGGAAGTTAGTTGAGTGAGTGACATGCTTATAGAAAAAATATAGAATATAATTTATTTTTTATAACCATACAAAATTCATTTTTGTAACTAGTAAAAGAATATAAAAAAGCATAGAAATAGTGTTAAGACAACAACGAAAAGAGAGATCCGAAATTTACAAGATAAACAAAACCAAATATTGGATTGATACTAAAATCACATATGACATAATAGCATCATATCAATCAAATATTCGAAAAGAGGAAAACCATATAAAATTAGTTTTATAAAAACATAAGTTATAATTTTATATAAGTTTTTACGAGATGTTACCTTTATATCCATTGGACTCCATCAGTCATCTAAGTAACAAACTTCTTACCGTGATGTACCAACATCACACAAATTTCTTCAATCAATCCACCAAAAGGATTTGTCATAGCGTTAATTATTTCTTCAATGATTTGAGAATTATCCTCTTCACAAAAAAAAATCAGGAGATACAAAAAACTAATTTGTTATATAAAAAGTTTAATTTAACTATTAAAATGACTAATTCTTTTGGTAGGTGTGTTGACCATACAAATAATTTAATTGAATGACATATAGCCCCTCAATCTTGGCAAAATTTATAAATTAAACACTTAAACTTAACTAGCCACTAGATAACTTTTACTAGGTTGATTGTCACGACCCAAAAGCATCGTGATTGGTACCCACACTTACAACGCGATGGGAGAACCTTTACTATCATCCAACTAAAGCATTTAATCTAAACTAAGTATTTACATTAGCGAAGCAAGTTAAATGACTAAAAACAATGATCCATTACTGAACAAAACATCTAACAACTTAAATTTTGCTGAAGATAAACATAAGATCTGACAGTCAATGTACCAAAATCATTAAACGATACCTAAGTCTAAACAGGACAATACTATTGTACTATTTAACTAACTAAACAAAAGGTCTATGTCCGGAAAGGGTGGACTTAGACGAAAGAGAATCTCATGGCAACCCGGACGAACTGAATCACCCTTGAATTTGGTCACGATCACTGATCTCCTAAGTGAAGTCTGCCAATAGCCACTTGAATATGACATGTACTCCACAAAAATAAGAGCAAGTGCAGAATCAGTAATTAACCACCCTGTACTAGTAGGAGCACGCGGCTACCCCACTAGTGCAATATAAACTAGTCAACAACATTATTAACACATGCATATATCATCAAATACTATATCATCATCATCATAACGAATCAACAACACATTTCACATGTTACACCACATCATTGTTCCTCTCAAGGAACCCAAACCCAAACAGTTAGCTTGCCAGAACGTGGCAATCGAATCTCACACTTGTGCCGGAAGGTGGCAACCCGATCCAAAATTGTTGAGCCAAAATATGGAAATCCGATCCAATATTTGTGTCAAAAGGTGGCAACCCGATCCAAGTTAGGTTGTTTGAACGTGGCAATCCAATCCTCAATCACGCACCACAATCACAATAATAAGTACATCAACAAGATCATACATTTAATTCATGATTTCATGGTTTTGACAAATCATACATCTCATTTACAGTAAATGTGATCAACATTACAACATGCATACACATACAAATATCATAATGAAGCATGAACGAGCATACATCACACAATCATAGAATCACAATGATCACCTACCTCAAAATAAGCTTGAACCCTTAGAGACTTGATCCTTCCCTTTCCAGGTTCGTTCCGCTTGTTCGTCGTCTACAAAAAATTGATAATACACGGGAAATTATAAAATATAACTAATTACCTGGATTACTAACAATTCTATGAACTCTAGCTCAAACCCATGATCTCAACTAGTCAATTTAGGGTTAAATTACACCATGTAATCAATCAAAAAATCATACCCGTCAATATTGACCCATTTTGTTTTGTTCTACGGATTGAAAAGTGAATTCGGGGAGTGAAAAGCATACCATTAGCCTCAACAATGGTGCAAAACAAGTTATAGTAGCCTACAGGTCGTTCTTTAGCATTAAAAGTCGAAAAGTGTCAAATAAGGTCATTTAGAGGTTTAAAAATGATTAAATCGAGTCTCTTTCGCTGCAGTGGCATCCATCCCATTGCAATTGTATAAATCTCGTTGCAGCGGCTCCTTTAAGACCAGGGACTCCTTGTTTGAAAAATTCCAATTTTTTAAGTCTCCTCTCGTCCGCCACGGTGAAATGCATGTTGTAGCAGCATCGTGCCGCTTCAACAGTAGATTTTGGGATAGAAAGATCCTATGGGAATTTCAATTCCCACGTCTTACAACATACCCTCAACCCAGTACACTCAAAAAATGCCCTTAACGCTAAGATCGAAACCCGTAGATCTACTTATTCAAATTCAATTTCGTAAAGTCGTACGAATTCGTTTACAAGTTATCTAACCAATCATGAAATCAATATCATATTTACTCCACCGAAACCAATCATGTAATCAATATCATATTCACTCCACCCAATTGCTATTAGATTTCCCTACACCTCAATGACTCCAATTTCCTCCTAATCTGGACAAGCTCAGGAAAATCCTAAGACTACAAAAAAGTTTTTCCAGTCCCAATTTTTCTCTCGTTGGCATTTCTATAATGACAAAACCTTGTCGTTACAATAGATACCAATTTACTCATCACTCATCCCCGACAGACAAAGCATAGAAAAAGTAAGCTAAGGAAAGAGCAAAGTAGTACATGAATTAGTGAACAGTTGTGGATACTTGTCTTGCATGTCCTTCTCAGTCTCCCAAGTAGCTTCATCGACTGGACGATGCTTCTACTTAACCTTCATAGACATAATTTCATTGTTTCTCAACTTACGAACATCACAATCAACAATAGAAATTGGTTCCTTCTCATATTGGAGGTCTTTCTCTAGCATAATTGAATCCCACTTAATGATATAGTAACCGTTACCGTGATATTTCGTCAACATTGACACATGAAATACGGGATGTACACTAGAAAAATTAGGGGGTAGCGCCAATCTACGCAACCGGTCCTACGCATTCAAGAACCTCGAAGGAACCAATATATCGTGGACTCAACTTAACCTTCTTACCGAATATCATCACCCCTTTCATGGGTAATACCTTTTAAAGAGAATATTTTGCTAGTCTAAAATCCCATGTCCCTCACTTTATGATCTGCATATTTCTTTTGTCTACTCTGAGCGGCTAGATTTTTAGCTTGAATATTCCTCGCCTTATATTTAGTATCCTTCACTAAATTGACCCTCAAAGGTTTCACATCTACATCCTCAAACAAACCTATGGGTGATCTACATTCCTTCCCATATAACTCCTCAAATGGGGCACCCCATGCAACCTCACTATCTCCTTCACATAGATTTTAGCTAGTTGTTCTGTATTGTAATCTACCTACCGGAATAAAATGGGTTGACTTAGTCAATCTATTAACCACAACCCAAATAGAATCAAACTTCCTCAATGTCTTGGGGAGACCAACCACAAAATATGTGGTTGTTCATTCCCACTTCAACTCCTGAATTGGCATTCTTTGAAGTAAACTCGCAGTCCTTTTATATTCATACTTCACTTGTTGACAGTTCTGACACGTCACCACGAACTCCATGATGTCTTGACTCATGCGTAGACACTAACAAACTAGTTTCAGATCTCTATACATTTTGGTGACACCCATATGAATGGAATACCATGAACCATGAGACTCCGCCAATAATTTCTAAATCAAGTCGTCAACTATATTCTACCTTTATAGATGAGTATACCATTCCCATCAATAGTGGTTTCTTGGGACTTACCCATTGCAATCTTCATTCTAGGATCATCTAAATTTTTCTTGGCCAAGGGTCTCTTAGTTATATTCAAGTAAGCTAAGATACCCATGCTTACCGCCTTCCAAGTCAGCGCGCCTGCATCAACTTTTTCTTACCGGATGGTATTGAATGGTCACATCATAATCCTTGAGTAACTCCATCCATCTTCGCTGTCTCAAATTTAAATCCCTTTGAGTGAATACATGTTGCAAACTAAGGTGATCAACACTTAACACCATAAAGATAATGTCTCCAGATCTTAAGAGCGAACACCACCAGCTAACTCCAAATCATGAACGAGATAATTCTTCTCATGCACCTTCAATAGATGCGAGTCATAAGCTTATAACATTCTTATCTTGGATCAACACAGCACCCAAACCAGAATGTGAAGCATCACAATAAATAATAAAATCCTTACTCTCAACCAGTAATTCTAGGACGGGCGAGTGGTCAAAAATAGTCTTATGATTTTCGAAGCTCTCCTAATAGTAGTCCATTCAAATGGTACCTCCTTTTTGGTTAGATTGGTCGAGTGAGTAGCAATTGAAGCAAATATTTTAACAAAAATGACGATAATAACTAGCGAGTCGCACAAAACTCTTCATTTCTATCACCGAAGGTCGTATCCAACTCTTAACCGCTTCAATCTTTTGGGTATCTACCCTTACCCCTTCTTTTGACACTACATGCCCCAAAAATACAACTCATTTCAACAAAAATTCACACTTGGAAAATTTTGCATATACGTTTGCCTTCCAAGAACACAAAAAATAGTAGAGAGATTGTCGGCATGCTCTTCTTGACTTCCTTAATAAACCAAAATATGATCAATAAAGACTATAACAAAGGAATCAATAAATGGCTTGAACACCCCATCCATCAAGTTCATAAAAGTTGCGCATTAGTCAACCCAAACGACATCACCAAAAATTCATAGTGGTCATACCGAGTCCTAAATGCCGTCTTAGGTATATCTTCTAGCCTAATTTTTAATTGACAATACCTGGATCTTAGATCAATCTTAGAGAAGATCGCTTCACCTTGCAATTAATCAAAAAGATCATCTATTCTAGACAAGGGGTACCTATTCCAAATAGTGACTCCGTTCAATTGTCGGTAATTTATACACATCCTCATACTACCATCCTTCTTCTTAACAAATAAAATCCGGCCACCCCATGGGGAAGCACTAGGATGAATAAATCCCTTATCAAGGAGCTCTTGGATTAGAGCTTTAAAGCTCTCTCAATTCTTCTGGAGCCATGCGATACTGAGAAATAGAAATGGGGCGAGTACAAGGCTCTAAGTCAATACAAAAATTTATGTCTCTATCTGGAGGCATGTCAGGCAAGTCATTGGAAAGTACCTCACTAAACTCAGCCACCACAGGAATAGACCCAACTTCTCACAACCTAAACCATCGTGATTGGCACCCACACTTACAACATGATGGACAACCACTACTATCATCCAACTAAAGCATTTAGTCTAAACTAAGGCATTTATGTTACGGAAGCAAGTTAAATGACTAAAAATGAAGTTCCATTACTGAATAAAAGATCTAACAAATAAATTTTTACGGAAGATAAACGTAAGATCTGAAAGCCAATGTACCAAAACTATTAAACAATACCCACTCTAAATTGAAGAATACTTTTATACTATTAAACTAACTAAACAAAAGGTCTATGTCTGGAAAGAGTGGACATAGACGAAAGAGAATCCAATGGAAACACAGACGAAGTGGCTCACCCTTGAATTCAGTCACGATCACTGATCTCCTAAGAGAGGTCTTCCAGTAGCCGTTAGAAGATATCATGTGCTTAACAAAAATAAGTGCATGTGCAGAATCAGTACACAACCACCGTGTACTTGTAAGATCACACGACTACACCACTAGTTCAATAAAAACAAGTTAACAACAATATAAACACATGCATATATTTAAACATATTAAATATCATCATCATAACGAATAAACAACACATTACATCACATCATTGGTCCTCTCACGGAATCCAAACTCAACCAGTTAGCTTGTCGGAACATGGTGATTTGATTCCACAGTTGTGTCAAAATGTGGCAACCCGATCCAATAGTTGTGCCAGAACATGGCAATGTGATCCAATATTTGTGTTGGAACGTATCAACCCGATCCAAGTTAGCTTGCCGGTCGGTGGAATTCTGATCCTTAATTACACACCATAATCACAATCACAAGTACATTATCAAGATCATACATTTATTTATGATTTCATGATATTGACAATTCACACATCTCATTTACAATAAGTGTGATCAACATTGTGACATGCATACACATACACATATCATACTGAAGCATTAACGAGCATACATCATACAATCATACAATTACAACTATCACCTACCCGCAAATAAGCTTGAAACTTTAGAGACTTGATCCTTCCCTTTCCAGGTTCGTTCCGCTTGTTCGTCGTCTACAAACAATTGATAATACATGGAAAATAATAGAATATAACTACTAGAATTACTAATAATTCTATGAACCCTAGATCAAACCCATGGTCCTAACTAGTCAATTTAGGGTTAAATTACACCATAGAATCTATCAAGAAACCCTTCCCCATCAATATTGACCCGTTCTGTTACGTTCAACGGATCAAAAAGTGAATTCGGAGAGTGAAAAGCTTACCGTTAGCCTCAAAAAAGGTGGAAAATGAGTTGGAGTTACCCAGGAGTCATTCTTTATCTCTAAAAGCTGAAAAGTGCAAAATAAGGTCGTTTAGGGGTTTAATTAATGACTTAAACCATGTCCCTCCCGCTGCATCGACACCTTTTGAAACATGGACCCCTCGTTTGAAAAACCCCAATTTCTAAGTCATGTCTCATCCACCACATCGGCATGCATCCCTTTGCATGTGGCATCATGCCTCTTCAGCGGCATATTTTGGGACAGAGAGCTCCTAGGGGAATTTCAATTCCCCCCCCCCCCCTTTTTCAAAACACCCTCAACCCACTACACTCAAAAAATGCCCTTACTGCTAAGATTGATTCCCGAAGATCTACTTATCAAAATTCAATTTCGTAAAGTCCTACGTATTCCTTAAATGTTATCTAACCAATCATGTAATCAAGTTCATATTTGTTCCACTTGATTGCTACCAGATTTCCTAACACCTCGATGACTTTGATTTCCTCCAAATCCGGAGAAGGTTTGAAATCCCAAATACTATGAAAAAGTTTTTCCAACCCCAATTTTTTCCTCGATGGAATTTCTATAACAACGAAACCTGGTTTTTACATTGATACTACACTTTAAAATAGATAGAAAACAAAGAGAAGTAAAAAGCTCTTTCGATCCAAAGAATCGAGAAAGATCTTGTCACACCTCGAGCCTACACCCTGGACTTGGCTGGCACTCGAAGACCATTTCTAGTCCCAAGCAACCCTAGGCTTATCTTTCTTATAAGCAGAGCACGTAAAGAAATAAATATAAGTTCATATCATAAACTGGAATATTATAAAAGAACATTCAACTGGACATTAAGGCAAACTCAAGTATTACCATGGAATAATGACAATGAAAAGACTAAAGAACTAACATTTGACTGTCTATGAAGCCTCTAAAACAAATGCGATAGATGTTGGGAAAAACCCCACAACATCCTACTTAACTAAAACTAATATTGAAAATAATGAAATGGATCCTTCAGAAAGCAAGGAGATTCACCAACATAGGTTTGAAAGGAAATTTGAAAAACTTACCTAGCTCAATTCAACTCTACATGACCAAACTCATTTCAATATAAAGTAATTTAAAACAATTGCAATATAAGGAAAATGTGCTTAAAACATTATATTAAATTTGTATGTACGCAAATGTACAATATAACTCTGAGATGTATGTAAAATACAAATAAACTGCATATAAAATACAATTAACTTCTGTGGGAGTTTCTCTGATCGAAAACCATCACGTAAGAGCTATTGTAATGATACAAAGTTTTGGTTCATACTGCAAGGGTCGTCTTATACCTTTCCATTAGTATAAAACCTAAACTACTATGTTGATCCACTAGTCTATGCTAAATCACTAAAAGAATCATCTAAAAAGTATGACCCTTTTCTATCCATGATGGCTACATGATTTATGGAGGTTGTGAACTGCCTTAACTCTCCCCCATATCATTGCTTAATACTACTCCGAATATAATATAATATAATATAATATTAGCTCTTATATTTAAAACATACTTCCTTTTGTGATTTTACATTATTACTCAAAACGTAGCACAAAGGATACCTTTGAGATCAAAGTTTCCCCTCTTGCTTTATTATGCAAGCATATACTCGTTTCTGAAAACAAGCCCAATGGCTCTTTGAAAATCTCAGTTTCCATTCTTAGTTAAATGTGAAAACATTTAAAATCTTTTTGGGAATACATAGTCCCCATATAGTTTTGAAAAAATGAACTTCAAATCTTAACTCTTTGATTAACTCATCTTGAACTTTAAGTCTTAAAACAAAGTTAAAACATTTGTAAAAGACCTTTGAAAACATGGATAAACTTCTCTTGACTTGACTCTTAACTTTACTGGAATTGACTCTTAACTCTCCTTCTATTGAATTATGGATTCAAGGATTATGATTTGCGATAGGAAAGGTATTATGTTGTTTAGGGATGATTTTAGATAGCTAAACATGAGAAAAGTCACGAAATCACCATCTTGGAACAAGTCCACGCCACAAAGATGTTTTAAATAATTACTCACAAAAATCAATTTTTTGATAGAGGAGTCTGCGTCCTAACCGCGTCGCGGAGCAACTTTCTGGTCACCAGGGGAGCAAGTCTGCGACGTGGACTTGCGTGCCTGATCATGATTGAGTTTTCCTTTTTTGTTTTCCAGCCCCAATTCGCCTAAACTTGACTATTGTTCTAAAATTCATTTTAGATATGAATACCCAACATATGTACCAAGAAATATAACTGAAAACAAATCTAAAACTCAAGTTAAAGATCTCAGAAACACCACAATTAAGCCCAATTCAAGAATAACATTCAAATTAAAGAATACATATCAAGAACATCAACTTTACTCTATTAGGACGAATTGTGTTGAACTAAGCATGTTTGGCGCGTAGGTGAACAAATCCAAATCTGTGAAAGACTCACATACCTTGTAGATCAATTCCTTGGTGAATCCACAAACCAAATTCGATCGTTCTTGGCAACTCTTGCTTTTCCTCTTCTCCTTTCTCTTGTGTTCTTTCTCCAAAAGCCCTAAGTCTATTTTCAAAAGTGTAAACTGAACTAAATCAGTTTTAACCCACTTAATTTACTAAAAATAAATTTAATTAGTCGGGTAAGGAAAATACCTAACTACCCTTCTAAAATCCGGATTGGCCAATTACTTAACCAAAAGCCCAAATTCTAAAGGGCACAATTTACACATATGAACTCAGAATCACACAAACTTGGTGGCATTGAAAAGATACTTCCAAGATTTATCCAACCATATTTGGAAGTGCTCCTAAATCATCCTGATCTAGAAGTAAGGGCCTCTTGAAGTTGATCATAACTCAATTTTTCATAACATAAGAAAATTTTCATATTTTTAATTATTTCCAAAAATTACTACTTTCAGTTCTTAGCTTCTTCCTTGCTATTTTGAATTGCGAGATGTTAAAGATTAGACCCAGACCAACATTTTTTTAAAAATCTAATTAATTTTCAAATGATCGATGAATTAAAAGAAAACAGACGGGTATTAGTTATTTCTTTTACGCAAACAACACAAAAGCTATAAGAAATTTTTCATTTTTTGGAAAGAGAAAACTAATGCAATCCCTATGTTGGAATCAATCAGTATTTGAAGTGGATTATAGTTGAATAGTACAAATAAAAATGCAAACATTTCATCAAAGAGTTTGAATGATCGAATATGAAGGGCAATTTTTCTTAATGATATAATCTGTCTTTATTTTGTATGTATCTTTCCTTCTTTGTTATAAATAATTAGTTTCAATGTATAATTTATTGAGATGGTTTGGGCATGTGAAGATGAGGTGTGATGACACGTCGATTCGCTCTCATTTGAGGTCTATTTAGTTGAATAATTATTGTCCTCGATGTAGAATTTTGTCATATTCAGATAAAATGTTGATGTTCTGTAGCTACGAAGGCAAATTGACACGGAAAGGATTGATATTCGAAAGAAACGCAAAATTCAACAAGAAGTGCAAACCATACATTGTTTATCACTTAAAAAAGGTCGGATCGCCAACTAAGCACGACCTCACCCAAAAATACAATGCATAGCACTTGTATTCATTGAATAGGTTGACGTATCTCGGAAGAGAAGCGATGAACCAAATGAGAAAGTTGACCTTAATAAAAATCGCCCAAATTGTTAATGTGCAAAGAAAAGAGTTATTAGTTGAAAGGCAAACCAAGGTGGTACTTATCCATTCACCGAAAATGAAAGGCTTTTAATTAATTAAGTTCCTCAAGTTTGGTTCAAACACCTGAAGCCTAGATCATGGAAAGATGAGCTGAGCAGTAAGAGGTGATTCACTACAAAAATATGTCAAGCCTGACAACTGTCGTTGATTGAGTCACATATTAGGGTTTTGGACCTAATTTTAGAAAATTATAAATAGAACAAAAGGAAGAGAAGAAGTGGTCAAAAGAGTACATATGAAGAATTTCGTTCTAAAATAGAGTTTAGAGAGAGAACACTTTTTACTTTTGTTAAGAACACTTTCAAGCTTTTCGGATTTACGACATTATGCTTGAAATTGAAAAACTGAAATTGAATCTAAAGTGTGTTTACTTGTAATTGCTTAAATTCATGTTGCCCATTACTGCTTTCACATATAGTATATTTTCTTTGCTTTTTGTGATGTGTTGCTAAATCCCCAAGATCTATAGGTGCAATTATGGAGTTAGTTGTCACACCCGGATTCTGGAACCCGGATGCGACCGGCGTCGTTAACCTCTCAGAGGTCGCAGACAAGCCTCTTCTTAGCACTCATCACAATCATACAGTTAATTTTTATGGAAAATTAAAAACTTGTAATATAATAATGAAGTATACTTAGACTTCATACTTAAGATTTATAAGAAAATACTATATTCTAAAACTGTCTCAATTATATAGAAACCATCTAAGAGTGTTAATCGGAACTTAGCCAATAATAGTTAATATGTCATATAAGTCTTATTACAAAAGAATCCAAAGAACATAATGGAAATAGAGTATTCTTAAAACTACTAAAAATCTGCGTAAGCTAGAATATGAAAGATAGCATCCCCGAACATGAGGACCTACCAAGACTTGGAGAAGAGTTATAAGCTTCTTCAAATCGACCTCTTTAACTTAAATGACCGGACCCTACAGTTGTAATAATATAAGGTAATGGGGTTAGTACGCCATATGTACTGAGTAGGGGTATATACACATAACACATAAGGACATTATTCAAAAAGGTTCATTTATTATATCTTTAGAAAACATGCAAAGTCATATAAATTTCTCCATGCACATACCGTATAACATATACAAGCCAAATATTCATCACTTAAAGCATGATCATAATCAAAGACATCTTCTCATGGCATTATGTTAACATTACATATTGCAAAGATCATATAAACATAACAAACAAAACACTTACCAATGATCCCATCCCCAACCTACAAGTTCAATGGTCATGTGAAGACCCATAACTCCACATAACCGAGTAGATAAGATAGGAGACCATAAGTAAGGTTTTGCTTCATATAACTTGTAACATAGTTAGTTATCATTAACATAGAAATATATCCAAATAACATATTCATCGTAATAGCAAACATTCATATAAAAATAACATCATATATCATAACATACATCTTTCATATCATCATATTACTTATGAAAAATCTCCTAGGATTTCCCTTAGAGTCAACTTGTGCAATGTCTAGGTAGAGTCCCATCCCACTACCTATACTAAGCAAACTCCTCAAGTTACCCTAATCAACGTTCATTTTCTTGTCTTTCATTTTACATGATGGAACATAGGCATTAACCGACATAGACCATGTGAGCTAAACATGGAATCCGGTGTCTTCCCCACATCGAAAAGAGGTGGTCTACCGGCCAAAGTAGAATCTACATGACATAGCTTTCTAGGTACATCCACTAGCTAGTATCCTATGGTGGTAGCATAGTTCAAGAACTATGAGATGTATTAGAGACCCATAGTTCTACATTACATGGCAGCCTCAATCACATGAGAATCATTGTGAACCTACCTTCCCTTGGGGAAGGGACACTTCCCATATATAGTTCATCGGTGCTAAGCTTAAGTCCCTTTTCTTGAAATAACCTTTAATTTGTCTTTTATAAAAGAAACTTATGATAGGTCATATGAGATTATCTCCTTTTATAAAATGATCATGAACTCTTTTAGATTATATGAGAATTTTCCTTTCATCGTAACCCTTCATACATGAGATTTACATGGCATAATCATCTTGTGTAAAGCATACAAAAGAGTATCATAACTTTCATATTCATATTCTTATCATAATCTCACGATTTACATGTTCATAGTCCATCATATTCGCATAGCAACATCATACATACTTTCATAACAAAGTATCATGACTTATAGACTAGCTTAACCATCTAATAGTAATTACGTTTAGAAGACTTACCTCTTGCTTCCAAGAATCTTATTCATCATGCAATATTCATAATCATACACAGTGAAATACTCAATGAAATAATCAATAAAAGATCATAAAATCTTGTACAAGATCAATGCATAACATAGGAGAAGGTAAACGGATCATAAAAGGGTTCATTCAAACCTTAAATTCTAACCCTAACGTTTTCACGTTATCAAAACACTACAAACAGCCAATTCAAAACCATCACATAGAGGAAGATCATGTATCACGCATTATTAGAACATTATCAATCAATAATTCAATAATTCATGCGAAATTAGATATAGAACACGTTTACTTTTTAGTGAAAATCATAAATCTACGGTTAGGAAGAAAATCCATTTTTGTAGAGTAAGAACCCTAGTATTTGAAGTTCATGAAATCTTATCTTGAAAGGAAATATTAGGTAAAGTAATCCCAAGAGTGAAAAACTCATACATTATACATGAATAATCCACGAAATCTTGATTGGAAACTTTGAAACCTTCGTCCTCTTCCTTACACTTTTCTAGTTCTTCAATGGCGTTTGGAAAACAGAGCATTCTTGAGAGATTAAGAGAATTTAGTTTGATTATGATTTTTAATGTGTAATTATGGTCTAAAATTTACCTAATATCAATATATAGACGTCCCAAGGATTACCCTAAAGACCCTCCACTTAAATTACCTTAAACGTCCCTCCTAAATTGACTACAACTAGGAGAACATTCAACTTTGCCCAATTAGGGTTTGACCATGATTTTTAATTAATTAAGTTGATAATTTAATTATTTAAGTGACCTGGGGTAATTAATAAAGTACCTCTAAGTCTTTAGGACTATAACCAACCCTTTTGCACCATACTAGGTTAGGTACTAGGATGTTTCTTAGTTAGTTACTTGTCTAGTCTAAGGATTTAGGTTTAACCATTTAAATTAATTAAATAAGTTTCTAATTTAATTAATTAGGTTACCTAGGTTAACTAATAAAGTACCCTTAAGTCGTTAGGATTATAACCAACCCTTTGGACCATCTTAGGTTAGGTACTAGGATCGTTCTTGAATTAGTTACTAGGTTAGTGTCACCCGGTTAGGTCTTAGGTTGTCAGGAGCGCTAATTAGTTTATTTCGGTTAGTCCTAGGTTATTTAGCTAGTTAGGTAAGTTAATAGAGCCTAGATTTGGTTCGGAAGCTCAACCCCACATGGATTGACCCCCACATGTGTGACTACCCCTAACCACCCTAACCGAATTCTTGCACATGGGTTGCACATGTGCTTGCACATGTGTTGCTTATCATTTCTTGTTTTCCCAAGGATCCTCACTATATCCTTGGGCACTTCTTACTCTACATGATCATTTTAAATTATCATGTGCCATGGTACCTAGGATTGACACATGGATGCCTCGTACATAATGTGTTAAGATTCAATGCTATTAGCTTATGGTCTTCATTGCAGGTACAATTCCTAAACAAGCTTGTTAATACATAGAAAATTGGCTAACACTCCTTTAAGCTAATATATTCTAATATGCCCAATATTTCTAAATATTGGGCATTGGGATGCCTATGCACCCCTAATACCTATTCTTAAAACTTAATAGGCTCTTTACTAGACGAGTACATTTTCTAGAACGTTACATTATCCCCCCGCCCCTTTAGGAACATTCGTCCACGAATGACACTAAAATCTTTTGGAGGGTAGGAAATAAACACAATACTAGCAGCACAACAAGCACATAACGTATCATTACACTTAGCACTTAATTCACCTATATGTTTCTTACCACACTTACCACAAGTTTGTCTCTCTTTTGGTGGATCAACATTTCTCCCCTCTTGAGGGTTAGGACTAGAACCTCTATCATTGCGATTCTTCGATAAATTAGAAGGAACTTGGTTTGAAAACCTCTTCTTAAACTTAGGCTTGTCTTGAACATCAAACCTACTCTTAGAAGAACTACCTTCAAAACACTTTGCCCTCTTAGCTTCCTATTCCTTTTATTTAGGCGACTTTCCTCAACTTGTTGAGCATGAACCATTAACCTA
Source organism: Solanum pennellii (assembly GCF_001406875.1). NCBI lineage: Eukaryota > Viridiplantae > Streptophyta > Magnoliopsida > Solanales > Solanaceae > Solanum > Solanum pennellii. The sequence continues at coordinate 63,948,017 of NC_028637.1, forward strand.
GAAAGATCCATATTGTCATAAATCTTGGCTGCACGACATTCTTCTTCAAGTTCTTCAGACACGCCTATTGCATAACGGCTCATTTCATCCCTATCATTAGAAACCAAAGAAGAAGCATACTTGGAAAGCTTAATAAACTTTAAGGAGTATTCCTTAACACTCAAACCTCCTTGACAAAGGTTTATGAACTCTTCTACCTTAGCTTGTCTTTTCTCCCTTGAAAAGAATCTTCCAATAATGGAATCATATGCTAAAAGACACATAGTGTCAAAGCTCTAAAGGCACGACATAGGAGTATCAAGAAAAGAGAATTTTCCTAGTCATCACATAGCCTCTCATCCATAATTGTGGCGCGCTTCACAACCATGAATAAGATACTATGTAACGTGGTTAAGTGAGACATTGGTCCTAAGGATATTTAACCTCATGCTCTGATACCAAGTTGTCACACCCGGATTCTGGAACCCGGATGCGACTAGCGTCGTTAACCTCTCAGAGGTCGCAGACAAGCCTCTTCTTAGCGTTCATCACAATCATACAGTTAAATTTTTGCAGAAAATTAAAAACTTTTAATATACTAATGAAGTAAACTTAGACTTCATACTTAAGATTTATAAGAACATATGATATTCTAAAACTCTCACATATATTGAAACCATCAAAGAGTGCAAATATGAACTTAGACAATAATACTAAATATGTCATATAGTTCTTAGAGAAAAGACATAAAGTTACCATTGAAGTTGTATGGAATTTTTAAAAAGACACCTTAACTTTTCGAGTGTCCTATTATCTCCATGAAACTATCTAAATCCACAATAAACATACCATTTTACTATTTTTAACACCACTCGTGTTGTCACGAAGCTTGGGCGCGTGAAGGACTGTTTATACAGCTTCAGACCAACGTAAAATTACCATGTGGCACTCCCAATTTGACTTATTTTGAAGAAAAAAAATATAAAAACCCATGTATTTATTTTTTTAAAGCTTTATTATGCATAGTTTTTACTTTTTAAATATTTTTCCTCATCTTCCCTACCATGATTAGATTACCCATATTTCTTGGACATCTATGTCTTCCTCCATTTTTTAAAAAAATAATGTTATTGTGTTCATTCTTATTCTTCTTCTTTCTTTTTTTTGAAAACAAATTAGTTTAGTGATTTTATTCCTCCTACAAATCAAGTTTTAGATTTAGGAATAGTGAAACTATGAAAAACTCGATTTGGGAGTAAGAAGTTGAAGAAGGAAGTTATTTAAATGTCATATTTTGACTTGGTGATATTTTGAGTATTTAGATTTTGATTATTTACCAGTATTTATTTTCATACATAAATTAATTGGTGGTAGTTTGACAAATAATTACTAATGTTGTCGAAAATTTCGTCCCGCCACAGCGGGTTTGGCGGCTGTTCTACACAACGAAAGGAACGGCAAAAGTTAAGAACAGAGAATGAGGGTGAAGAAGAAAGGGAAACAGGAAAAAACAAAAAAAAAGAAAATTAAAAGAAAAGCAAAGAAATCGAATAAAAATAATGTAAAATTACTTTTAACATGTGTCAAGTGACTATTCATGTGTGACTTACAAATATTTTGTATAAGTGGTATTAGGTGGAAAATGGGGTATACATACTATTGTGAAGTTGTACAATGGGGTAATAGAACACCCACAAATTTAAGGTGTCTTTTCGAAAATTCGGGACCACTTCAATGGTGATTTTATGTCTTTTCTCTGGGTCTTATTACAAAAGAATGCAAAGGACATAATGAAAATAGCGTATTCTTAAAACTACTAAAAATCTACGTAAGCTGGAATATGAAAGATAGCATCCCCGAACATAAGGACCTACCAAGACATGGAGAAGAGTTCCAAGCTTCTTCAAATCGACCTCCTTAACTTCAATGGCTGGAACCTACAGTTGTAGGAAAATTAGGTAATGGGGTTAGTACGCCACATGTACAAAGTATGGGTATATGAACATAAAACATAAGAACATGCATGAAAAAGGTTCATTTATCATATCTATAGAAAACGTGCTAAGTCATATAAAAATTCTCAATGCACATACCGTATAACATATACAAGCCAAATATTTCATCACTTAAAGCATGATCATAATCAAAGACATCTTCTCATGGCATCATGTTAACATTACATATTGCAAAGATCATTTAAACATAACATAAAAAACACTTACCAATCCCATCCCCAACCTACAAGTGCAATGTCCATGTGAAGCCCCATAACTCCACATAACCGAGCAGATAAGATAGGAGACCATAAGTAAGGCTTTGCTTCATATAACTTGTAACATAGTTAGTTATCATTAACATAGAAATATAGCCAAATAACATATTCATCACAATAGCCAACATTCATATAAAAATAACATCATATATCATAACATACATCTTTCATATCATCATATTACTCATGAAAAATCTCCTAGGATTTCCCTTAGAGTCAACTTGTGCAATGTCTAGGTAGAGTCCCATCCCACTACCTATACTAAGCAAACTCCTCAAGTCACCCTAGTCAACGTTCATTTTCTTGTCTTTCATTTTACATAATGGAACATAGGCATTAACCGACATAGACCATGTGAGCTAAACATGGAATCCGGTGTCTTCCCCACATCGAAAAGAGGTGGTCTACCGGCCAAAGTAGAATCTACATGACATAGCTTTCTAGGTACATCCACTAGCTAGTATCCTATGGTGGTAGCATAGTTCAAGAACTATGAGATGTATTAGAGATCCATAGTTCTACATTACATGATAGCCTCAATCACATGAGAATCATTGTGAACCTACCTTCCCTTGGGGAAGGAACACTTCCCATATATAGTTCATCGGTGCTAAGCTTAAGTCCCTTTTCTTGAAATAACCTTTAATTTGTCTTTTATAAAAGAAACTTATGATAGGTCATATGAGATTATCTCCTTTTATAAAATGATCATGATCTCTTTTAGATTATATGAGAATTTTCCTTTCATCGTAACCCTTCATACATGAGATTTACATGGCATAATCATCTTGTGTAAAGCATACAAAAGAGTATCATAACTTTCATATTCATATTCTTATCATAATCTCACGATTTACATGTTCATAGTCCATCATATTCGCATAGCAACATCATACATACTTTCATAACAAAGTATCATGACTTATAGACTAGCTTAACCATCTAATAGTAATTACGTTTAGAAGACTTACCTCTTGCTTCCAAGAATCTTATTCATCATGCAATATTCATAATCATACACAGTGAAATACTCAATGAAATAATCAAGAAAATATCATAAAATCGTGTACAAGATCAATGCATAACATAGGAGAAGGTAAACGGATCATAAAAGGGTTCATTCAAACCTTAAATTCTAACCCTAACGTTTTCACGTTATCAAAACACTACAAACAGCCAATTCGAAACCATCACATAGAGGAAGATCATGTATCACGCATTATTAGAACATTATCAATCAATAATTCAATAATTCATGCGAAATTAGATATAGAAAACGTTTACTTTTTAGTGAAAATCATAAATCTACGGTTAGGAAGAAAATCCATTTTTGTAGAGTAAGAACCCTAGTATTTGATGTTCATGAAATCTTATCTTGAAAGGAAATATTAGGGAAAGTAATCCCAAGAGTGAAAAACTCATACATTATACATGAATAATCCACGAAATCTTGATTGGAAACTTTGAAACCTTCGTCCTCTTCCTTACACTTTTCTAGTTCTTCAATGGCGTTTGGAAAACAGAGCATTCTTGAGAGATTAAAAGAATTTAGTTTGATTATGATTTTTAATGTGTAATTATGGTCTAAAATTTATCTAATATCAATATATAGACGTCCCAAGGATTACCCTAAAGACCCTCCACTTAAATTACCTTAAACGTCCCTCCTAAATTGACTACAACTAGGAGAACATTCAACTTTGCCCAATTAGGGTTTGACCATGATTTTTAATTAATTAAGTTGATAATTTAATTATTTAAGTGACCTGGGGTAATTAATAAAGTACCTCTAAGTCGTTAGGCTATAACCAACCCTTTTGCACCATACTAGGTTAGGTACTAGGATGTTTCTTAGTTAGTTACTTGTCTAGTCTAAGGATTTAGGTTTAACCATTTAAATTAATTAAATAAGTTTCTAATTTAATTAATTAGGTTACCCAGGTTAACTAATAAAGTACCCTTAAGTCGTTAGGATTATAACCAACCCTTTGGACCATCTTAGGTTAGGTACTAGGATCGTTCTTGAATTAGTTACTAGGTTAGTGTCACCCGGTTAGGTCTTAGGTTGTCAGGAGCACTAATTAGTTTATTTCGGTTAGTCCTAGGTTATTTAGCTAGTTAGGTAAGTTAATAGAGCCTAGAGTTGGTTCGGAAGCTCAACCCCACATGGATTGACCCCCACATGTGCGCCTACCCCTAACCACCCTAACCAAATTCTTGCACATGTGCTCGCACATGTGCTTGCACATGGGTTGCACATGTGCTTGCACATTTGTTGCTGCTCATTTCTTGTTTTCCCAAGGATCCTCACTATATCTTTGGGCACTGCTTACTTTACATGATCACTTTAAATGATCATGTGCGATGGTACCTAGGCTTGACACATGGATGCCTCGTACATAATGTGTTAAGATTCAATGTTATTAGCTTAGGGTCTTCATTGCAGGTACAATTCCTAAACAAGCTTGTTAATACATAGAAAATTGGCTAACAACCCTTTAAGCCAATATATTCTAATATGCCCAATATTTCTAAATATTGGGCATTGGGATGCCTATGCACCCCCAATACCTATTTTTAAAACTTAATAGGCTCTTCACTAGACGAGTACATTTTCTTGAATGTTACAGTAGTGTTCAGTTAATGTAGTGGATATTGTGCTATGCTTTACTTTTTGTTGTTCAAACTTGAATGTAGCCTAATTTGAATGGGGTTAATTTATCGGTTAAGGATGCAAACTTATTTCCTACTTCTAATATATCGTTAATGCTCAAAAGAAATTTATTAGAGTCGGTGATCATTATGATACTAGTAATTTAGGTTTGATGTGTGTAAGTTGCGCGAAAATAAATGTTATGGGTCGGATCTATTTGCCTTATTCTTGAAGAGAGAATAGAGCAAGATATTGGGTTATTTTAATTGGTATTTATAAGAGATCGAAAGGAAATTATACGCATAGATTCTTTGATACGAAAGATGCTTAGCATCAATGAAGAAGACTTAACCTATTCATGAATGTTCATCACTATGGAGCAATACAATCACCCCTATGTGACATTATTTTCCAATCCCCGCACCCCTACATTGCTTCTTAACTCTTGAAATTATTTGGTATTTAGTTTAATTGTGATAGTTGACAACCAATATTTTTAATTATATTCATGGAATTATTCACACACTTGTTCCTCATATTACATAAAAGCGATCTTAAAATCCAAATTTCTAGATAGGAATTTTTCATGATATGTCATTCTCTGACATACTCAACCCCAACTTTTTGTCGGGTATTTTTATTGATGATGACCATTGTTCCTTTTAATGAGTCATAAAGAGGACATTTGAGTGTTAGAAAAATGGCTCTGTTGACGTTTAATGGTGGTTGACAAGTCTAATTGAGAATTTATATTTGAATTTTCTTTAGTTGTGGTAAATTGTTGTTTTTTGTTGTTGTTGACTGATTTTCAGGTTTATACAATGAATTACCACGGACGTGAGATAGTCACTTTGGTCAAAACTACAAAATTGGTGATTTGAATGATATGCACATAAATTATATTCAAACCACACGAGCAATCCAGATACCTCTTATACACGAGAGGGTTGTGTTTCACATAACCAGAACAATGATAAAATTGCTTCAAATTAAAGGAAATTTAGGAGGCCTAACTCATGAAGATACTCATGAAGATACTCATGAACACCACAGGAATTTCATGGAGGCATGTGTACCTTTTTTTTTCAATAATATCTCTCAAGAGTCATTAAGGTTGAGGTTATTCTAGTTCTTCTTAATGACAGAGGCTACAAAATGGTTGTCAGAATAAATAAATGATTCTATTAATTCGTGGGAAGAGCTAATTTATGCTTCTTTTGAGAGATTCTTTTCACCCCTAAAGATGGTTAAACTTCGAATCCCAAATCAAAAATTTCTAGCATATTTGAGGTGAACCTCTACATGAGACATGGACAAGGTTCAAGCAGCTACTTTTTTAATGTCCATCGCAATGTGTTCTGAACTATTGGTTGTTGCAATACTTTCATTGCGTCCTTGATTCAGTCAATAAAGATGTGACCGGTCAGCTTTTCCAAGGTGGATTAATGAGACAATAGTATGATGTGGTTGCTTTGCTGCTGGATCATATTACCAAAGTTAACAAAGCACTGCATACTAGAGAAGACCAAGTGACTACTCTACAGTTGAGAATGATCAAAGAGAAAATTAAGAAGGACCGTGAACGAGATGAAAACATGGACAAAATGATGACCCAACCAGATTTGTTATGTAAACATGTCATGGAAGGTTGACTTCAGTTTGTAAATATTGTTGGAATCAATACTGGGAAGTGCACCGATGATGCCAAGTGTGTGGCATTATACAATGAAAAAGTTCAATACTTGGGAAATAAAATAGGGGGAGGGGAGTTCTCATATCAATTATAGACGACAATGTGGGAAACATGGTTGGAACAAATATAGAGATCGTGGTTGGAAAGATTAGCGTGGTGGAAATTGGAGAGATAGGGTGATGAAAAATATAGAAATGTTCTTCCCCATTATCGTACACACCCAAGATAACCAGCTCCCCAGAAGGAAGTCGTAATAAAGAAATGCTTACAAGGATATTCAAAAAGGTAGAAGGAATTGAATAATGAATTCACCAATTTATCCCAAACTACGAATTCTCGCAATCCATCAAGAAGTTAGAGACTTAATTGTGACAAATCCACTCATATCAATCCAAGGAAATAGGGAACCCTTTCTTAGTGACACCATCCTAAACACAAAGAGTGATTCTTGAGATTGATAATTATATCGTTCCATGATGTCAAATAAAGCGTTTCTTGGGAGGCAACCCATGTCCTTAATTCTGTTTTTATTGCTTTCAATAATGTATGTTGTTAGTGTAGCTCGAGAAGAAGCTTAATAAGTGAAAAGGGAAGCAAAGGTGAAGTCAATACCTAAACAGTGATGCGTCAAAGTTGTTGACTGGACTCATTCTTGTCTACCCTTCTGAATTGGAATAGGGGGGAAAGTTTACTGTCAAAATTGGTGATTAGAGCTACAATTGGCAATTCGTTGAAGTGCATTATGCAGACCCAATCAAGTCCATCGACACATCCTTTAGGTTTACTGTTCGTCCAGGTATGTTCAACGAGATTAAGCTTCAATTGGTGATTCACCGAATGGTCCTGATATAAAAATAACAAAGTTTTTTTCAAATTCAAAAATCAAACCCTATTATATCTTGAAGTATTTTTCTCTCTTTCCTTTAGCATTTCTTCTTTTGTGTGATTTTTTGTCTTTAGTATGTGTTTTCAAAGTTTGAGGAGTGCGGTTTCTTGTATTTCCCATCAATCCAACCTCATTTCCTTTATTTTATCAACTTGTGTTCCTACTTATGTTGGTTTCAATTTTTGTTAAGATTTATGAGCTTTTAATTGGACAATGAGTGTGATCTTAAAGCCATTAAGTTATATTATTTGTTATATATCATTAGCTTGCGTTATATTGTGCGATTTGAACTGTTCCCCAAATATATTTTGATGTGTGTGCTTGTAGAATTTTAGTCTTCATTGTGTTGGTTGAAATTTTGAATTGAACTAATTATTATTTTGTTCTAGAGTAACGTTTAATGTGGGTGAAATCTCCTTAGCCTTGTGCTGACCCAATTGCATGATTTTTCCCAATGATAGACATGGTGATTACTTTCTTAAGGGAAAATCGTCAATTCGTGAAATACTTAGCAATATATAGGAGAAGTTAGAGTACCCATGGGTAGATAAGAATATAGGTGGATTGTAATGATAAGAAGAAGCTCGTATGTGTTGTATATAATGGGTTATCTGTAAAAATTTGGCACTACCTAAATACTTCTTTTTTCGGCGGCTTGTCTTAGCTCGTCAAGGATAGTAGGGAAATTATCACATGGGACACTCGTTCTCTTTAGCATATATATTACCATGGGTACTATCTCATTTGGTAGGCTTGTTTTAGTCCACCAAACCCATTCGGCGAATCACCGAGTGGTAGTAGATATCACCTTTGATGCATGTGTCTTTCCAATTTACACTGTCATTTTCTATGTACTTTTCTTAGATCAGTGGAAGTGACTAGGTCAATCATCGAGTTTAAATTAACTCTATTTTTGTGCTCGATCCTGACATATTTGCAACTTTCTAATTCGGCGAGCTCACTAGATCTCATTGATCCTACTTGGCAACCCCCTTACTAACAGAATAGCCTTAGGAATTTTTTTGAAATTGCATCCAATGTATATTTGATTTCAACTAACCTTTAAAATCCTAAATATTTGAATGTTTGCTTTGCAGTTAATGACAGGAACTAAAGAAAAGCAAGTTGTTGCATTTGATATTGAACCAGACTAAGATCATTCTCATCCTTCACCAAGAAACACGGGTTCATATCCATTAACTAGCCTTCGAAGGTTCAACGTCGTCAACAATACACAACCCTAAAATTATCTACCTATGAAAGGGTATAGCCTAAAAAGGGTGTTGTGAGGAGGAGGACTAAGATTAGGTCCAAATTAGTGCAACCCTCTTATATGGAAGCACCTACTCATAGAATCAGTGATCGGTCCAACATCCCTCAATTGTATCAAAGTTGTTGGATAGAGAACTATCCTTGAGGAGAGACGACTCTGCACTTACAGAGTCATGAGTGACTTCCCAAATATATAGGAAACTACCTGGTTCCATAAGTTTGAGGGGTTCACCAAGCAAAGGAACCCCATATTCCTTCTTCGCTGCAAGAGTTCTACAATGCTTATACTCAGGCCCTTCCAAAAAGGAGGAATGGTATAGTTTGGAAACTGGTTGAGAAGTGGAGGTACGATTGATGCAGAGCTATTAACACTCTACTAGAGATACCAACATTCCAAGAAGATCTATATTTACAATGGGTAATACATGAATTGGATTCCTTGAAAAGGTGGTTGGCCCCCTTAATTTTTTATTATTCTCCCTCCGATGGTTGATGGTGCTCGGATTGAGAAGAAAGACTTGAATATAGTGGAAGATATACAGGTTTGGCTCCATCACTAGTAACATAATATCTTAGCAAAATGAATGTTTCCTTTACCATGACAAGGCACTATTGGTAGGCATGATAAAATACAAAGAGCACAAACATATGTGTGTGATTCAGCTGATGAGATTCTAATGAGAGATAGGAAGGAGAAGACTTCTCTCCCATTTTTGGTGTTGATTATGTAGTTCTGTGGTATGGAAGAAGTTTTTTAGACAGTACCAACAGATGTTAGAGTCAACCTAGTTTCTTGCAGCGATATTAAGGTTCTTGTGAGGGGTGTCTAGGAGGAAGCTTCCACCACTATACACGACGCTTGATATAGATTCCAACACACTAGAGGTTGAGGCTAGCTCACTCGCTCCTTCTGTGGAGAAGGAATGTATTTCTTCTACTATGCCTCCTGCTCCTCCTGTTGTTTCTAGAGATATTTTTGTTCCTGCGAGTATTAGTGTTTCTACTAATGCTGATGTGAGACCTTACCAGACTCCTATCACCCTACCCCATTGGCACATGTGATGATTCATCATATGGGAAACCTTGCTCCTTCGACAAATGTTAGAGTAGTCTGAGTTGAGAGACCTGCACAAGATTATTGATCAGACCATTAAAAAGGTCTTAGAGTCACTGATAGAGAGATTAGTTAATTATGAGGGGTTTGTTGAAAGCAATGGTGAGAGGTTGGACAACCTCAACGCTAGACTTGAGGCCCAATAGAAAGCCAAGGGTAGTTCTGGTGCATTAGACACTATTGGAGATGAACTTTTACCTTGCGAGCAGAGGTAAACCAATTTCAATCCATGGATATCTCATTCTTTGGGGCTATGTTCATTTACCTAAGTAACCTACATCCATCCAAGATATTGCTATTACTAAACATCTTTTTTAGAGAAGCTTGAGTTGGCTACGAGTGTTGATGTGGTTGACGATGATTGTGTTAAGAGGGACAAGGATGGTCTGGACCAGGAGATGGATGAGGAAAAGTTGTGGGATGAGGAGCATGGGATTTCAAAGATGTTGACTAAGTTGTAGGATACCGAGGAGTCTTCTTGAGGCTGACCTGGAGAGATTCCTTTTAGAGCTTCAGAGGTTGGTCCTAGTGGGATCTCTTTAGACTCCACCATACCTCATAGCATTGAGACGGGAAATGATGCCCCATATGGGTCTTCTTTGATGCCTCTAGTGATTCTTTTGCAGGGCATCGATGCCCTCTTATGACTTCCCCACCTGTGATCTCGGATGAGAGTGCTCTGTAGGTATAGCCTGTCATGGGGACCCTTTTATCTCTATCTTCTATACTTTCTTCGTTACTGCATTTGCTGGGGTGAGGGCCTCCATTCCAATATTCCCCATTTTTTAGTTTATTTTGTAATCTTGTCTTTTGGATAATTGTATTATTTTATCTTTGTTTGTGTTATAGTGATCTTTTGGTTAAAGTATGTCTCTTTTATCTATTTCGTTCGCTCTTCTTTTATTTTGCAATCCCTCCATGAGTAATGAAAATTGTGAATTGTTGAAGTTTTCACTGATAACTATTTGAGAATTGTTCATGTTCAATATTGATGTCTTGAATCACTACAAGAAAAATGACCAAAACAAAGGGAAATTATGTCGTTAAAAGTCTAAATTCAGACGTTAAACGTCTATAACGACCTAGAAAAAAATTGGTCATTATCGATTGTCATGACCCAGGAGTACTCTATATGTAACAATACACATAAAACCCCGAAAGGCACCATGTAAACCACTTAGAATATCATAACATAAGCATATAATAATAAACAGTAAAGATGCATTTTCAAGTCCAAAGTTTTCATAAAGGAAAGAGGAAGTATAGACTTATCTCAATTTATCCATCTATAGCAATAGTCGAAATGAAAAGGGACATATCCCATACAACATAGTCTGTAAAGGAAATACAAGGAAATAAACTACTAAGTGATAATGTAACATTCCAAAAATAGTTGACTAAAACTAGAGCAAAACGTTGAGATAAGACTCAAGGAAGTGGGAAAGGGCCAACGGAGAGGACTAGGGAATTCCACTCTCCCTTAGACATTGCCTCAGTGAACACCACCACCACCATGGCTTGTGGTCTAGTTTGTGGTTGGATAGGTAGTGTGCTTGCCAAGATGCCCAAAATGAGACCCTTCCCCACAAGCCACTTGACGGCTCGTGAAGGCTTCCAAGGGTCATGGGAGTGGTTGTGGTCTTCACTTGGTCTCAACGGGTCAAATTCATGAAGAACAGGCCACTATCTTAAGACCTACAATAGGGACCACGACGCGTGGCCTTGACCACGGCTCGTGGAGCCCCTCGTGAGATTTCCTTAGGCTTGTGAGCTAAAGGCATAAGTTGCCTAGCTACTTTCCCCAAGACCACGGATGGGACCACGGCTTGTGATAATGACCACGGCTCATGGAGCGTCACATGTTCCTTGGCAGCTCACTTTAAGTGAGGGGTGTTTTGGGAAATTCTTATTAAGTTCCAATCAAAGTGAAGTCGTTTTGGGTAAGTTTAGGGTCACTATATAATTAAGTCAAATTCACCTAAACTAAGTCATATTTTCTCAACACCTAAATAATTCTCATAGTTCATATCCTCTCCAAAAATTATCCCTATACAACATCAAGAAGAAGAAGAAGAAGAAGAAGAAGAAGAAGAAGAAGAAACCAATGGTAGTAATTCACCCATTACCAAGGTTGGGGATATTACTCCAACTTTCAAGAATATATTTGTTTCACCAAAGCTCTCAACTAATCTTATTTCAGTTGGACAATTGGTAGATAACAATTGCGATGTGAATTTTTATCGCAATGGTCATCTTGTGAAGAATCAGGTGTCGAGGATGATAATCGCGTAGGGTCTATAGTTGGACGATTTTTTCCTATACACTTTTACATTGCTCCTGTTCTATCTATTGCTTGTACTTCTACTGCTAGTAAGATTGAGGTATGGCATAAGCGTCTAGGACATCCATATTCTATTGTGTTGTCTCATTGATCAAATTCTGGTTTATTGGGAAATAAAAATCAATTTTCAGTTGATTCCATTAATTGTTCTACTTTTAAATTAGACAAATGTAAAACTCTTCCTTTTCCTAATTTTGATAGTCATGCTACAAAGTATTTTGATTTCATTCATAGTGATGTTTGGTAATTTCACCAATTATTTCTCGTGCTCATTTCAAATACTTTGTGACATTCATAGATGATTATAGTCAATTTGCATGGGTGTATTTTCTTCGATCCAAATCAGAGGTATTTTCCATGTTCAAGACATTTTTGGCTTACATTGAGACTTAACTTTCTACATGCATCAAATTATGAAGATCTGACTCTGGTGGAGAATATATGTATTATGAATTCAAAAAATTCTTGCTTGACAAAAGAATTGTCTCGAAACACTCTTGCACATATACACCACGACAATATGGAGTTGGTGATCGAATAAATCATCATCTTTTAGATGTCACTCATACATTATTGATTAAGTCATTTGTACCATCTAAATATTAGGTGGAATCATTGTCTACTGTTATCTATTTAATTAATAGATTTTTATCGAAAGTGCTAAATGTTGAGTCTCCATATTTTTTTCTTTATCAGCAAAATCCTAACCATAGTGATTTTCATACATTTGGTTGTGTTTGCCTCCTTCACGGCTCAACAAACTTTTTGTACAGTCTACTAAATGTGCTTTTATGGGTTATAGTACTTCACAAAATATTTTTATTTGCTATGATCCCTGTTTTTATAAACTTCGTATATCTAGAATTGTTGTTCTCTTTGAGAATCAGTATGTCTTTCCTACGATTGTAGAATATTCATCTTCTGCTTCTCTTCTTATTCCTACTTTTGAGGATTTATCATCTTCTTTTAAGAGGTTGAAACCTAGATTTGTGTATGAACAACTTCGGCTAACTTTATCATATCTTGACATTGAATTGCCACCTAAAATTGTACTACAACAAGAATTTAAGAATTCTTCAAGATCTGGTCCTCTTGAGCCTACTCGGCGATCTACCAGTGTATATCATACTCCAAATCGGTATGGTTTTTCCTGTGCTTTATCCAACATATTTGTTCCATCTTATTACTGACAAGCTTCCAAACATGAACGTTTGTAGAAAGCAAAGGAGGAAGAACTTTTCTCTTAAATAAAATGGCACATGGGACATTGTTTAATGTTCCTTTAAATGTCTGCCCTATTGGATGAAAATAGGTTTATTCAATCAAACTTCATTCTGATGGAACTCATGATTGGTATAAAGCTCTATTGGTTGTTCTTGGTAACAGACAAGATTATGGGGTGGACTATGAGGAGATTTTTGCACCCTTAGCCAAAATGACAACAACGCTAACTATTATTGCCATTGTTGCTTCACAAAACTGGTCTCTTTATCAAATGGATGTCAAAAAAAATTTCTCTATGGTGATCTTAAAGAAGTATTTATATGAAACCTCCAGCTGGTTTGTTCTCATCGCCTACATTGGATGTATGCAATTTGAAGCAGTCTTTGTATGGATCAAAACTAGCTCCAAGAGCTTGAGTTTGATAAGTTTCAGTTTTCTTTGCTACAATTTTCTTGTGAGCAGAGCAAATATGAATTGTTTTCTTCAGAAAACCTCTATGGGTTGTGTTTTCTTTTGGTGTATGTATATGACATTATTATTATCACAGGAACTGATTCTTCACTGATCACTATCCTCTAACAGTAGCTAAAAGATTTTTCATATGAAAGATCTTGGTACTCTTACTTATTTTTTGGGTTTGGAAGTTCATAATGTTGCTTCAGGTATGTTTCTAAACCAACACAAATATACTCAGGATTTCTTTGGCTGGTCTTCAAGGTTCCCCCTCCTTAGATACTCCATTGGAATTGAATGTGAAGTATCGTCGTGAGGACGACAATCTTCTTCCTGATCCAACTATATTTCGACAATTAATTAAGAGTTTGAATTACCTTACTATTACTCGTCCTGAAATCTCTTTTGCAGTTTAACAAGTTAGTTAATTTGTGCAAGCTCTCTGTCATATCCACTTGGTAGTTGTTCGTCGCATTATTCGGTATCTTTTAGGAACATCTACTCGTGGATTGTTCTTTCGAAGTGGTTCTCCTATTTGTCTAAATGTTTTTAGTGAATTTTATTGGGAGGGATGTCTCGATACTCATCATTCAGTCTCTGGTTGGTACATGTTTCTTGGAAATTCATTAATATCTTGGAAGATTAAAAAGCAATATCGCGTATCAAAATCTTCAACACAGGCTGAATATCGATCTATGTCTACTGCTTGCTCCGAGGTTGTATGGCTTCATGGATTACTTGTTGAGATTGGATTTCCTCAATATCATCCTACTCCTTTCCCCGTTGACAATACAACTGTTATTCAGATTGAATTGTCATTATATACGAGAAGTTATAGATAAATGAGTCATTACTCTTCCACCAGTGTCCCGTGATCTTCAAATAGCTTATGTTTTTACAAAATTCAAGGCACGGCAACGCCATCAATTTCTAGTATGCAAATTGATGCTTCTTGATCCACCAGCATCAATTTTAGGGGGGATGTTAGCATGATGGACAACTAAATGATTTTATATATTAATGTAATTAAATAGTGATATAAATTAGCATGATCATATACATTTGTTGTAGAATCAAAAGAATAAATATTGTGATAGAATAGTAGATTTAGAGGGATAGCAAGGTAGATTTAGAGGGATTGAATAGCAAATTTGTAGAGATATAATAGCTGATCTTTAGGATAGGAATGGTGGATCTTTAGGGATGTGTAATCTTTATTTTCTCTATATAATGGAAAGACTCTCTCACTTTGAGAGGCATTAAGCAGAAAAATGACAGTTTTATAAAAATACTTGTCATATATATCGGAGATCACAAACCAAATGGGGCATATATGATGACAACCTAATGCCTAAAATTATATGTAAACTCCAACTAATTTTGACTGACCCTAAAGCAAAAAAATAATAATCATGTTTTACAATGTGTTAACCATTTCTTCCTTTATTATCATATGAACCCTTCCAATTGTGCATTATGAAGAGGTTGTAACTCTGCAGGTTCTCAATTAACTAAAACTGTATTTTGAAAAATGTATTATTAATTTCTGCGGTAACATGTATCCTACCTATGTAGCTTTACCTTACTTGCGGCAAACCAGAGGCCGAGTCATCGTGAATGCATCAGTGGAAACCTGGTTACCCTTGCTACGAACGAGCTTATACTCTATAAGTATTGAACACCATATAGACCTTTAAATGCATTTGTTCTGCTTTCTGATTTAACATTCTTGAGATTCTTCTTTTGTCAGTGTTCATAGTACACCTTAAGTATAAAATATTTTTCCCTTTTAAGTATAAAATATTTTTCCCTTAAGCTTCTTTTCAGTTGCAGCAAAAGCCGCAGTAATAAACTTTTATGAGACCCTGAGGTCACAGATGAAGGATGACGTTGGGATCAGGGGCAGAGCCACGTAGGTTCCAGGGTGTCCAATTGGACACCCTTTGTCGAAAAAAATGCTATATATACACGTGAAATTTTGATTCAATTTTGATATATATAAAAGTTGGACCCCTAAAATAACTAAACAAGACGCATTCGAGTTGGCAATGGCTGGTGAAATCCGTACAGTATGTCTGGGTTCAATTCCCCGCTGCTCATTTCAATTTTTATAGTTATTTTTTACTTCTCGAATTTAATTAATTAAAAAGACATACATAGTTTTAGCATAAACATTTAGTGGCTTGTTAGTTAATTGTATCATGAATCCTTCCTTGACCCAAGATCAAATCCCCTCTAACACAAATTATTTTTTTTCCAATCCCTTTTCGGACTACGTGGCACTAGCTTGAAAAAAAAAAGTCAACCAGCGTTGGTCCCACAAGATAGTGCCACGTAGGCCGAAAAGGGATAGAAAATTATTAATAAAATAAGTTCAGGGGTAATAGGACCTACGTATATTATAGTGTGTCTCTGAGATTTCGGGCATAGGTTGAGGGGGTACTTGTGCATTATACCTAAATTTTAATATCTTTTCACAATGAAATAAGATTTCCTAAAATTTAATACTTTTTCCTTGTGGATTTTTTCAATTAAAATTGAATTATTTCCTTAAATTTTAATACATTTTGCTTATAGAATAAGATTTCGTTAAATTTTAATACCTTTTCCATGTAGAATAAGATTTTCTTTAAAAAAATTTAAATAATTCTTATGGAATAAGGTTTTCTTCTCTATAAATACAAAACGCAATAATCCAAATTATATCGTATTATTAAGAATAGAATCTCAATAATTCTCTCTTTTTTTTCTTCTCGATCTTTTATTTTATAATAAAATAACCAATTTGCTTTGCTTTTGTCAGTTGCTACTGCAACCGACGAAAGAGCTTCCTCGGCAATGAGTATATTAAAATGACTTGCGAAACCGAATGGATGATGAGTTTTTAGACGGTTGTATATTGCCTTATGTAAAAAAGGAAGTATTTCATACTATTTCTAATGAGTCTATTTTAAAAACATTTCATGATATGAAACCTCGTCAAGTACAATTGTAAAAATATTTTTGAATCATGTTTTCAATAGTAATTTATTTTTTTATGTTAGTTTTGAATTATAGCTTATAATTCTGTTAAAAATATTCTTATATTCAATTAAATATTGTTTAACTTGATTATTGTTTTGGTAGTTTAAATTATCTTTTTATTTTTAAAAAATACTGTTAAAAGTTTGAACACCCTTAATGAAATTCCTGGTTACGCCAGTGGTTGGGATCAGGTTACCAACACACAGATGAATAGGGCCTGAAATAACAAGGGGAAAATTCATGATGGATTGGAGGAAGGTGTTGGGCTTTGTGGAGGCTTGTGAGCCGGCCCGACCCATTACTGAAACCCTAGGTTAACCATTTGGCTTTCCTATAAATATGATCCTTGTATTTGTAATTCTATAGTAGCACAAGTGAAATAAAATCCTCCTGTTACAGTCGTGGAGTAGGGAAACCGAACCACGTTAAATTCTTGTGTGTCCCGTTTGTGTTCCGTTTCTCTTTTCTCTAGATTATTTGTGTGTGTTGTGTGTTTAATTCCCAACAATT
>NC_028637.1:63968075-64004365 GCF_001406875.1 Solanum pennellii
TAAAATCCTCCTGTTACAGTCGTGGAGTAGGGAAACCGAACCACGTTAAATTCTTGTGTGTCCCGTTTGTGTTCCGTTTCTCTTTTCTCTAGATTATTTGTGTGTGTTGTGTGTTTAATTCCCAACAGAAGGTGTATATATGCAATGGAAAGAAGAAACAGAAGACTCTCTTGGAATTGATATTATCTGACTCTTCCAACGCACTGCTACTTCATCGATGAAGGAACACGTTTAGGCAGAAAACAGTCATTCTTTCATTTAATAGTTTACCCAAGAGTCGCTCAATGAATCGGTTGATTAGAATTGTGAGGAAAATTCCCTTTCTGAGCAGCACGAAACACACGTGGTAGCCTGGTAGGTTTTTCAATGTGTAAAGCTTACAGGATGGAACACACGGCATAGATACTGCATATGTTTTCCATTTCAAAAGCACCTGTTATGTTTTACCAGTTTTAATTTTCATATCTAGCAACTGATACAATTACAAGGTTATTGGAATAAGCTACACAGCGTTGCTGTAAATTTTATAAATAGGGGTTAATTTTTTGCAGAGATAAAGATTGTCTGAAGATGTGAAATTACCACTACATGTATTTTCCTTGTCATTTATCAGGATCTCAGCTTCACTTCATTTAAGTATGCATTACTAATTTGTGGTAATACATTATATCCGTCACATTACAATGTCTTTTTATGACTTCTGAGTTAATTGTGCAGGGGGCATGTCCGTATATGAAATATCGGAGCTGGTACGACATTTTCCTTCTTTATAGAGTTTTCGCGCCAAACATCCTATCATGATGACAGAGCTGCAGAAAATGGAATGAAGACAACATTAAGACTGAGTCATCACTCTGATTTTCCATTTGTATGTTGAAAAATGTTTCTTTACACAATGATATTTTATGCTCTCAAGCTTAGCTTTTGTGTCGTTGTTACTGCTTTAACTACTACTTTTTTCCCATTTGATGAAGTAGAGCCTGCAAGAGCAGCTTGATTACTCACATAGTTTTGATTAAGGCTAGTAAAGATTAAAGAAGCTCTTTCGGACAGGAGCAGACTCGGGGTGCAAGGAGGCTGCTCTGTGTTAGGAGATTCTATTGCAATGCTTATAGGTTTCCGTTAATCCAGTAGCTTTATATTTGCATTCATTATACGTATAGGAATTTTTAGGTCATTTAAAATAAATTTGTGAAATAAAGTTTTGTGTCATTACTCAATCCGTCCAATTACTCAACATCATCAAAATTCATGAAATCGAACCAAACTTGAGTACATGTAATAGCCAAAAAGATATTAAAAATTGCTTGAGTAATGTTGTGTTGTGCTTCACTTATCAATATTGATAATCTTCAACAGAAATGTTGAGATCTTGATTTTGCCCGTAATTATCAACATGTTTTTGAGCAGGTGTTGGTGTTGTAAGAAACTGAGCATCAATAGCCATGGCAGCATCAGAGGCAACTTTTTGTACAGATGTTGGTGACATTCCAGGTTGAACATTAGGCGGTAACATGGAAGGGAAGTTTAATTTATGTAATGATGATGATGATTCTGGACGGAGACAATAATAGGCTATGTCATGTGCTATGGCTGCAGCTTCAGGGCTAGTGTAAGTACCTAGCCAAAGTCGTTCACTACTACCTGGAACTCGAATTTCCGACACCCATTTCCCCCATTTTCTCTTCCGAATACCTCTGTATTTTGCACCGAAACTCATCTTTCTTCCTTATTACTCTTATGCTTGCTGACTGTTGTTGCCTTTTGACAAAAATAGTGTTGGTTATTTATAGGTTGAAGATTGTGCAAGTCAACCCCTTAAGCCTCATGCATGTGGAGTGTGTGGACATAGAATAGCTACTCAGGTCAATGGTCAAATTAAAATAGGCTTATGCAAGTTGAAGCAATATGGACTAGTTTTTGATCCACTTAAGGTGCTAAATTGCTACAAAGAGGCTCAAAAATATCTTCATGATATGATTGAAGTTTGATGCCTTAACAATTTATTTGATGACCAACGTGAATTGTGGTGTGGTGGGAGTGGTTCACCATTAATCAGAGGTTTTGGGTTCGAACTCTGAGTATAAAAAATATTATGTTGAGGTACACCTGTGCTCACCTTTAACTAGCTTATAAAAAAATTATTTTCAGCGTCAATCCAAATGAGCCTTGCAGTGGTCAATTCTGATTTAGTCAGAGTTTCAATGTGAACTTTGAACACCGAATGAGAAATTAAAAAAATATTTGATGTATAATTTAAAACATGCAATGCTATTCGGTTTATGGATTCTCGTTGGATTTTAAATCATTATCGAATTAATATCGAGTGATTTGATGTATTACTCCCTCCGTCCCTATTAATTTGTAAAATATTTTCTAATTTGATTTTTCTTTTTTAGTGGTTATTTTTGACTAATTAAGAATAGACAAAAAAAATTTATTATAGCTTCGATTTATTAATATTAAATGTCTTTGACAATATAGTGAATAAATATGTTTGAGACTCTTTCATTAGTAATTTAGTATGAATAAAATGGTAAACTCACTTCAGTAATTATTTTTTCTTTAATAGGTGTGTCAAGTCAAATTTTGATAAGTTAATAATGGCGTAATGTATTATTTGAAGCATGTCTTTCTATTAATTAAATCGGATATTTCATTTTTCAATTTATGTTGTTTGTTACATTATTTTTGTAGAAATGTTATTTTGCAGTTTAAGAGTTGACCATCTTGATGTTCAAAGCTATTCTCCACAATTTAAAAAAATAAAATAATCTTAAGAACAAAATGTGGAATATTGTCATCTTCTAGAGTTGAAGTCTTATTTGTAAGTCACTGGTATAAATTCTAGTAGGAAAAAGGCATCATCCGTGGCGTCATGAATTGATTAGTGGACCACAAATTAGGTGAGACAGTTCAATTAACATTTTGTTTCACATTACACTTATTTTTAGAAATGTTCTTTCTAAATAACTTTTTAGAAAAATGTGTCTTTTCTTGAAAAAAATAATTTGTGTTTAACAAATTCTAGAAAAATGTATGTTTCTTAAAAACAATTTTTGTTTAGTAAATTTGTTTGAAAAATATTTTTGATAAATAATTTGTATTTTCTTATTTAAAAAAGAAGATATTTTTTCAAAGTTAAATTACGAAAAAGGGCAAACATTAATGTGCTTTAAATATTAAAATTATTTTATATAGAGAAATAAAAACTAAAAAATTTATTATAAAAAAAGTTCTTGAAGGAAAATTAATTAAACTTATGAGATATGTTTGTTAATTAATTAGTGATATATTGATAAATATATCAATATTTAAGGGATATTTAGTCTTAAAAACTAATTTTCTACTTTTGCTTTTCTTTTAAAACAGAAAATTTTAGTTTCTTTTCAATAACAGAAAATTATTTCTCCTTTCATTTAAAAGCAGTTTTAAAGATTCGACAAACACTTAATTTTCTAAAACTAATATTTTTTTCTCAAAAAAGCATTTCTTGCATCCTTACAGCAAATACCAAACAGATTCTAAGAGATAGATTTTGTTACACCACCTGATAATTTAATCTAATTTATATAAATTAGTCCGATTCAATTTATTTTTTTATAAATTTATACTCTTTCAATCTATTTTTATTTATTTTAGCTTGCGTTTGATCGGTGAAACGTCGATTGTCAAAGTAAGGTTGCTTATAAGGTTAACTTCTAAAATTCTCTCAATTAACATTAAAACATAACAATAATTCATGAGTATGACTGTATGAGTTTTATAACTTATCAAATGCAAGGCATAAATAAAATATATAATCAGCTTAAATAGAAGATAAATGTAAGAATCAATCGAAATGTCACGTCAAATGAGTTATTCGTGACTATAGAAAAAATATGGCATGTGGTGCTCATGCTATCATTTGCATGCTACATAAGGCCTACCCAACCGATTTTAGGTTGGTGGTATGCATATTCTTTTGTTTCTATATACTAGTTCTGCGAATGTGAATTACACGTTTTTTCTCTAATTGATATTAAAATTAATTTATATAAGTAAATATATCATAGTGGAGCACACATAAAATAATCGTTAAGTTCAAAGCTAAGTTCTTTTATATGAAAGTTTGACATAAGATATATCTCTTCACAAAATATAACATAAAAATCTTGTGTCAGATTTGATATTTTTAATGTTTCATGAAAATAAACCTTCTATTATATGAGAGGAATCAATATATTTTAATTACTAAAAGTAAGTTTTAATAATAATAAAAAATTGATCTATAATTAATACTTTTTCACATTATAAAATTGAAAGCGTAGATATTATACTCATTATTGACCGATAAAAACCTTTTTGTAACCCATAAAGCAAGTCATCTATGGTACAAACTTCTATTTTGTATATTTCTGATTTGCAAGTTCTCAAGAAGATTGT
Organism: Solanum pennellii; assembly: GCF_001406875.1. Classification (NCBI taxonomy): domain Eukaryota; kingdom Viridiplantae; phylum Streptophyta; class Magnoliopsida; order Solanales; family Solanaceae; genus Solanum; species Solanum pennellii. Next base: position 63,972,501 of record NC_028637.1, read on the forward strand.
TGAATTTTCCTATTAAGATGAATATTATCATTCTTTACTCAAAAAGAAGAAAAAGAGAATATTATTACTCAATTCATCAAAATATTGTGTTAACAAAAATATCCAGTCACATTTGTATCTTCTAAACAAATCTTTTGCAATTTAAGGGCAAATAATATCCGAAAAGAATTTTTTAAAAATTACTTAAAAGGAAGTTCAAAATATTAAAAAACACATGATATTAAAATACACAAGCAGAAGAAAGAAGAAGAATGACAAATTTGAATTCATATTTACTATCCCAAAGACTCACGATGATAACTAAATTTAAAGTCTACAATTATATCGAGTTGATGAAAACGGAAAAAAGAAAGCAAGTTTGAGGATTTAGAGGATATATACTGCAAAGCAAATTTTCACATTCTGATGAATAAATAACAAATAGTAACTTTCTTATTCTTGGCGTCAAACATAAAGACCGTATTTAATCTACTTTTCTTTTTTTCCGCTACTTCTGTTTCTTCTCTTGATTAGCAGCTTTCAAAAAAATTTTTGTTTCCCTCATTTGCAGCTTTCAACTCTCTTTTCTTCTCCATGTTGAATTACGTGATTTCCTTCATCCTATCTCATGTGATTACCATCCATCTTAATAAGTTAGTCTTAAATAGTATTAGATAATGACCTTTAAAATTCAACTTTGATTTCGAAACTGATTCCTGTGTAATAGTGGGGATTGACCCTTCATATTCAATTTTTATTCTATAGAGTAGTGCCTATTCAAAATGCAAACATTTATTCAGTAGTTCTTGGTAACTTTTAATTGCCAAAGAACTATTATTATTTAATTTATACAATCCAATGAATTCGGTCTATATTAAATTATTTTTTCCAACTTCCTATCTTCTCTCAATTTTGGACATAATTAATTGATAATGTAAAGAATTGATGTAATCTTTTAATGGAAAAAGTTTTTAAAACAATGATAACTATATACTATTTAAGTAGTAATTAGATATTTTAAGGGTAAAATGATAATCTAACTTTAATGTTAGGAGCTTTCCACTTATAATAATATATGATGTGTTGAGTTAAGTGTATACACGGTTGAAAAGTTCAACTCCACAAATTAAATATAGTGCACAATATATATATTTATAAACAAGACTTTAGTAGACATGACTTGTAAATTTCGTTAAATATGACATTTTGTAATGTCAAACTTATCAAAATTCAACTTAAGGATGCAATGTGCACTCAATATCATACTTGACCCTGAGCTACTATGTTGTAGCGTTGTGTATCGGTCGGTTCAGTTCGATTTTAAAGTTTATTAGGTTGGCTTATTGGTTATCGGTTTGTAGAGATGCTAAATCGTTATAGAACCATTAAGATATTGGCTTATCAATTATTTGTTTATCGGTTTTTGATTGTTATCGGTTCGGTTATCGGTTTAACCATTAAGATTTGACACAAAATAAAAAACATTGAAAATCACTTAAAAACAAGGTGACAAACCAAATAAACCATGCACTTGAGTTCACAAGTTACATCTTGCTCAAAAGCAAATACTTTTACATTGTAGAACAATCAAGTGTTTGAGACAATAAAAAATAAAAGTAGGAAATTAAACTCCTAGTCGAGAACTTTATATGCAAAATGACATAAATATAATTATTTAATTTATTATCGGGTTACCGGTTAACCCATTAAGAAAAAACTTTAAACCGTTAAGAACCAATAACCCGATAACAAAAAAATTCAAAACCGTTATCAAAATCACTAAATCAGTAACCCAATATTATAAACCAATAACTATTTTATCAGTTCGGCTTATCGGTTTCGATTCGGTTTTGAACAGCCCTACTATGCTGCTAGCTTTATACCAATCATAAAATTTAATAAAATAAACAAGTACATCTTAACTTAAAAATCAGATCTCGACCGACAAGATCTCTGCCAACATAGTCTTTAGCTACGAAATTCATTCAATCTCAAATTTAAAGGGTGATATAATAAAATTATCCTTTTACATATAATTTCTTAAGAAACATACAAACTCAATAGTAGACGAATATTATTGAATAAAGTGAGTTATAAGGTTGACGATGTCCAAGGTCAAAGCTGAAGTAGGATTTGCGTAAGTAAGGAGGATTCAAATGCAGTAAGAATTTCCTAATTAATTACGGAGAAAAGGGAACAATAGTTTCAAACAACTTGTAGAGGTGACGAAATTTGTGGCACCTAAATTTATTGCAAAAAAGGCAGTCTTTGTCCCTTTCATATAAAACGCGTTGAATTCCACGCATGGGGCTGGGGCACCTACACCGACATAAAAATGTACACCCTTCTCTCAAAATGAACATTAGTTATTGTCTACTTCCTTATATACTTCCTAAGTCTTTTTTATGTCTTTATGTCTTTCTATAAATTCTTGTCAGTTTGTAAAATCAATCCATAAATTATTATATATTGTTTCTTTTTTATTCTTAACAGCTATTAGTCTTGAAAATATATATTTGACGAACTTAGAAAAATTAGGTAAATATTTCATGTTCATTGGTTAAATTAATTAATCAAAACAAATTAATTCACATTTATTGATAGAAAATTGAATTTCCAAAAAATTAAATAAGTGTAGAAGGGTAACATCATTTTTTAATGCAAGTGCAAAGCAAAAATGTGACATATAAAAAAAAACAGAGGGAGTACTTCTTTATCTCCTATTTACTTGTCCATTATATTAAGAATAAAATAATTGACATAATAACTTTACCAACTACTCCTATTAATTGATAGAATTTCAAAATCATTTTACTTATTATAGAGATTATATTTTTTTTTTCAAAAACATCAACTCTCTAAATAAATTGAGGGGTATAGTAGGTAACAAAACATTATTTTTTCTTAATTTATTAAGAATGACAAGTAAAAAGTCAAAATTGAACAAGGGATATAGGGAAAGTGGGAGTACTCCATATGTCCAAATTAATTTATTATTATATTTAATATATATAGTTGTCCAATATTAATTTATCACTGATGTGTCATGAAACATTTGACGCTCGAAACTAAGGATTAGTGAGAGAACTTCAATGTATCTATGTGTATATGATGTGTGCTTTGATGATTGAATTGGTAAAACACTTGGACGCGGAAGATAGAAAATGATCTGAAACAACACCATGGATCCCCAAATGGGGCGTGATCATGATGACGACCGTCAGAGGGCTCGTGGAGGTGAGGTAGTGAAGGTAGTGAAATGAACAAGTGCCAAGTAAAGACCATGAAGCCCCGGAGGGGTCGTGGTCATGATGACGAGCCATCTGAGGGCTCGTGAATCTCAAAAAGTGAAGATAGTGAAAATGAACAAGTGCCAAGTAAACACCACGGAGCCCCAGACGGGCCGTGGTCCACTCGACGAGCCGACTGAGGGCTCGTGAGGAAGAGACAGTGCAAGGCCCTTACGAGCTAAGTGTTAACTGAAGGACACGGGCCATTGACGGGTCGTGGTTGCATAGAAGAATTGTATTATTGCTCATAGGCAGAGGCAAGAACTCCAGTGAAGACTCAAGTTCAAACACAAGTTCATGGAGCTCTAGACAAGTTGTCTAACCTTAGACGAGTCCTCTAGTAGCTCATGAAGGTCATCCGTGAAAGAAGACCCACATTGTCTAAGTGTGGGACGATGAGAGGGTTCACATGTCGTTTGGTATGTGATGAGTCGTCAAGTGGGTCGTGAAGTGTCGCGACAAGTCAATCCTATTCCGAGTAGGACATTTTTCACAAACTAGTTTAATTATTTAGGGTTTATATTTTAAACACCAATTCTTATCATCCGACTTTGGCAATATTTTCCATATTCTAAACTTGGTTTTTGTCGTTTATTTTCGGATTAAAACTTCATGATCGTGACTAAGTGTTGATAATCAAGATTTTGTGTTGGTTTGCAATTGTTGCAAGTTAATTACTTTATGCTTTCAATGATGATTACAACTAGTTTTCTTTGAATATATGAGCGGCTAAACACCACAACCAAGGTTGTGGAAACCGTGAATAAAATTAAGTAATGTATGATTGTTAGTTGTACATGTGACTTACTTTTATCATCAATTCTTTCTAATGAGTACACGCATTAGAAATTGTTCGTATTTACCACTTGTTCGAGAGAAAAATGTTAATTAAGAAAAAGTAAAATCATATTCTATCAACTTGTTGTGAAAATCGAGTTTGAGAGAAGAGAATTTCATCAACAGACGTGAAAGGGTAAAAATGAAAACCTCTAAAACAGAGAGAAAAAGAGTGAAAGTCATCTAATAGGGTTGAGAAATGTTTAGATGCATCTAACTTGATAGGACCGTATAATGCTAACAACTAATAATTTCTTGTATAGGATTCATTACTAAACTAAAATTCAAGGGGAAAACAAATCCCAATCTCATTAATCAACTACTACAATCTTGAAATTGGAGCGATTGTCACTTGTATTAACATACCCTTGATGTGACAAGTTTAGGCGACATGGTAGTGTATTTGTTAGGTGATCGATACCCCTTGACTTGCAAAAACTTTCTAAAATTATGCAATATTAAGTATTACCATAATTCTTCTCTTTCACACAGCTCAGAAGGATTCCACAATGCAGCTGAAACATCCAATCAAAACAGGATCCGGAGGGGATCAATTTGATATACAAATTTATATATGGTGATGAGGCTCGTTTTTGGTGATGAGATTCATTCTGATTTGAAGCATTCAAAGAGGAGAAAGATAGCAATGGCTAGCACTGCTACTGGTGAGAGAAGAATCTAAATTCTTCTCAGTTCCATATCACGTTAAGTAATGATCTTGACTACCTTGAGGGGAGGATACTATTTTTGGAGAGACTACAGAAGGATTTGATACATTGAATAGGATAAATGAAGCTTATGTGGATGACAAGAGGGCAAGACTTATCAAAATAACTAAATCGAAAACATTTACATATTGTATGATCCTTCCTTGTTAGCCGACTTGATTCCAGATGTTTCACCCGAAAGAAAGCCAAAAGATGAGATTGATGATGATGTGTGATAAGACTATTATTGGATGCCAAAGGATGAGGAGTTAGGTGTTAAAGAAGCACGCTCCCGAGTAGTAATACTTGAACGCGTAGGAGACATTCTTGATGATGAGATGAAACCCCTGACAATGTGCTCTAAGTTTGTAAAATTAAAATGTCAACTGAAGAGGAAGCACGACATATAATCTTCTCACGCTTTGGAACCGTGACATTTACTGAAATTATGAGAGATCACAAGACTGGGATAGTCACTGTTATGCTTTCATCGAGTTTGAGGACAAGGAATCTTGTGAACAACAACCTTAGACCTAATTTCAAAGGCTAAAACACCTAATGGTCCAAACTCGTATTGAAGGCCTCAATACTTGTGTCAACCCTACTACTAGCCTAATCTGGTCATTTCGAAGCTGATGGAACCGCCAGAATTCCATTTTGAGGTTGTTTAGATGAACTTTTGACTAAAGTCAACTATTCAAGCTTTAAGGTCTCTAAAATACGGAAAGTTGCACAAAATTCAAAGGAACGACCAGGCGAATGAACAATCAGCGTTAATAAGTCATAAATGACTTGGGATCACTATAGAAACGCTTGAAACAATAAAAAGGAGGCATTAAAGCAGAAATGACCTGGAGCGTCATTACAACTACTCATATTGATGATCGAATAATACTCAAATTGAGTTCGAGGACAAAGTATATTGTCAAAAAGCATATTTTAAGGTGGATAATACGCAAATTGGTGATCGAATAATACTCAAATTAAGTTTTAGGACAAAGGGTCGCGTGAGCAAGCATATTTTAAGATGGATAATACTGAAATAGTTGATCGAATAATACTCAAATTGATAATCGAAGGATACGAGATGATTTCAGTTAGAGTATAGCAAAGTTATGGTCCCAATATCGACTTAAAAGCCAAAGAGTCAGTGGTGTTGATGCCATCAAAGAGCAAAATGAAGACAACATGGATGGCAGAGATGGCAACTCAAAGTACTCAAAATAAAGAGACGAGAAAGCACAAAGAGAAAAAACACCAGCAAATAACAAAGCCATGTTAGATTTTTGCACAGTTTCTAACTTGTAATGATAAAGCACTAAGGGAGGTATTTATATCGTTTTCAACTTGTAACTTAGTTTCTAGAATCAAATCAAATGTCTTGATAAAAATTTTGTATAAATTTTTTGAATTGTCCCTTACATCTAAAATTTTCAAGTATATATATTTTCTGATTAGGAAGCTATAGGCTCAAGCAGAGAACCCAACTTTTTTCATTCCTGCAAGGTAAGGCTTCACCAATGTGGCCCCGAACCCCACGCTCCATCAAGTATTGCAAATGTTTTGCTATCTCGTCCTACATTATGAAGTTGAGCTATGATAAAGGTTTTGTACCAGCCCGTCTTGCAAGAATGTAAGTTCCCAATTTCTCCAAAAAAAATATCTTGTTAAAACATAAAATTTGCAGTATTAAAGCGTCTTGCAAGAATGTAAGTCCCCAATTTCTCCAAAAAGAATCTTGTTAAAACATAAAATTTGCAGTATTGAAAAATAAAAGTATAAAGAAATTATTCAATTACCAGTATATCATTGGACATGAATTTTCAGATTTTATACTATAAAAGAATAATCATCTTTCCTATTTAGCCGCCACTAAGAGCCTGTTTGGCTCAGCTTAAAAGCTGGTCAAACTGACTTAAAAGCTGGTTTTTGACTTATTTAGCTGTTTGGCAATACTCAAAATAGCTTATTTTAAGTTTAAAAAAAACTTATTTTAAGCCAAAAGTTAAAAGCTGGGGTAGGGGTGCTTTTTTTTTTTTAGCTTATAAGCTGTTTTAAGTTGACCACATTTTTATCTTTTTGCCCTTAATATTTTTATACAATCTCCAAATTACAATATAACCCTAACATCTCTTTCTTCCATTTTTCCCTTTTCACGTTTGGCATAGCAACTTCAGCACTTTTATCCAAACACATAACTGCTTATTTTAAAAATAAGTTTCAGCACTTTCAAAAGTACTTTTTTAAAGCTGCTTTTATTAAGCCCATCCAAACGGGCCCTAACAAAGCGTGCACAACTAAATCTGTATAGAAAAAATAGTGTATAATTGTGACATCAAATCTATATTTGGTTATGAATATCTTCTAGTACTGTCATCAAACTATCTTTATCAATGCTTGATTATGATTTTTAAGTGTTGGTTGTTTAGTTGAAGTTAAGCATCTCCCCCACTTTCTAATTTCTTGGAAAACACAAATTTTACCTAAAGATTATCAACTTTAATAGATAGAATAGATGAATCAATTACAGTAGAATCAAATTAGGTGACAGAAGATTATATGACAAAAAAACATTTAATTTTGTATTGTAATGTATAAAGTATTTTAGAATTTTTAGTTTTACTAGTCTAAAATATTGAAATTATTCAATATCTTACACCTTCACTTTGACTATTAACCAAAACTTCGGTGAGAGCAATAATTTTTCTCCCCAATTTATAGTCTTCTTTACTTTGAAATGTTAATACTATATTATTAATCTAGTCTTGTTATTGATAATTTTTTAAATTGAACAAAATAAGATTTTAGTACTTATTATCATTTAAATTTTTTTATTTTATTATATTTTAAAGCATAGATTTTAATTTGATTAGAATATGTATTTTATACACTTTTGATCAAAGATTCATGGTGACGACTGACGAAAAAGAACAATATGTGTGTGATTCACTTACTTTTTATAACACAATATAATTATCATCAAATAAGTTTATTGGTGTTTAAAATATATACTTGATTAAATTTAAGTATTTATTTGAAATCTCATTAAGTACTGTCCAAGCAAGTAAAAAGTCTTCTAAATTTTTTCACCTTTAATTAAATCAAGTCCTCTGAACTATAAGAATCTATGCATGTTATTGTGAATGCTATCGTCTGTAACAATTTATTAGGCGTGATATTTTTCTGTTATTAATATATTAATAATGTACTTATCTGGGTTTCGCTTTATAAAATTTTTATTAATTAAAAAGTTAAAACTTAATGTTATTTAATAAAAAGTTAAAACTTAATTTTGTTACTATAGTTCTTTTAAGGATTCTTAATATTATAAAATGTTATTGATGAAAATTTATTATTTTACTAATTCCCTTTTTATTTTATGTAGAGGAAATACATAATTACCCCATCAAAGTAAGACCTATTTAAAGTGTTGTAAATACCCCATTTTTTAACTATCCTTACTTGCAAGAAAAAAATGCAATCCACGCCAATTATAGTCTGTCACGTATTAATTTTTATTTTTATTTTTCTTATTTTATCAACTTCATTTTCTTTTTGTTTTTCTCTTTCTTCTTCTTTTTTTTTCTCTTTCTTTCTTCTTTCTTTATTCTCTTTCTTCTTCTTCTTCTTCATTACCCTCCTTTGTTCTCTTTCTTCTTCTTTTTCATAACCAAATTCTCCACGTACTGTCATTTCGTCAATTCTTTGGATAGTCTTCATTACGTCACTATTATTTTACCATCTTCGTCATTAATATTATCAAATTATTGTTAAATCAAAAATAAAATTGCTAAAAATTATAAATTGAAAATTAGTAATCACCTTCAATGTACAATCTCCTTTTCAAAACTACAACAATTATGAAGCGGAACACCATTACGATGAAGGCAATGAAATTCTATAATATAAGTCTAAGAAGTTTCTTTATTTACATGCTAAAGAACTACATAACAATTTATTTTAATTTTTTTAACAAAAGGAACAATGTTATCAAGGAAGTTTACAATTATTACTATTTTAAAAAAAATAAGAGCAAAAGAAGAAAAAGGAACAAACATAAGCAAGAAGACAAGGAAAAAAATGACTGAAGTAAATGGGTCTTTAGAGAAAGGGTAGTTTGTTCTTTGAAAAAATTGAGGAAGAAGATAACAAAATTAAAGAATTGAGGAAGTACAATAAAATAAATAAAAGAAAAGAAAAAGAATATTTCTAATTAAATAAATATGTAAATAAATATTTGTTTATTTTTTTATTCAACTCACTCTCTAGCAGAGAGTGAACTACACTCTACATGCCACGTAGGCACGTAATGGGACAATAAATTCATTATAAATAAAAATAAGGGATACTAGAATCCCGCAATGTTGAAGTGTCTTTTTAAAAAATAGATCTTACTTTGATTGGGTAATTATGTATTTCCTCTTTTATATATAAGAGATAAGTTCTTTTAGCAAAAGAAATGATCTAAAAATTCAAAAAAGGCTAATAAAAATTGTAAATTTTTTTTCAATTTTTATGAAGTTATAATAATAACTAAAAAGAAAAAGAAAAGGAAGTGATTTAAGAAAATAATATAAATAAAATTAATGATGAAATTAATGAAAGAAGTAAAAGAAACCAATAAGATTGATGATGATAGAAATTAAATATGATTATTTATTGATATATTTTCTTACTTTTTCTATAAAAAAAAATCAGCCTTTAGTAATTGAAAATAGAACTCTAAAAACTAAATAAAAATTTGAGGCATATTATATTTTGGAAGAGTAATTTATTTAAGAGAAAATTTCATAAATATTGATAAAATTCAATTTAAAAAATATAAAACTTTAATAGAAAATATAAAGAAAAAAGGTAATTTAAGGAAACAATATAATTAAAAATAATATTGATGAGATTAAGGAAAGAAAGTAAATTAAATTAATAGAATTGATGATGATAGAATTAAATATTGCCATCTTTGATATTTTTTTCTTAGTTTTTTAAAAAAATCGATCTTTTGAAAAATTTTAATAAAATACTCAAACAAAAAAAATAAAAATTTGAGGCACAATTTCTTTTGAAATAATAACTTTATTTCTGAGAAATTATGTTAATAAAAATAAAAGTGAAAAGAAGAAAGAAATGAACGGAACAAATAAGTTGAAAGAAATAATGTTAGCAGTAAACATTAATAAATTGAAGATGAATAAAAGGGAAAATGTGCGAGTATCTCTAAATCTATATCTGAAATTTCAGACACATATTTAGACTATACTAAAGTTCTAGTACCTCTTGAACTTATTTTATAAGTAATTTTCTATCCTTTTCGGCTTATGTGACACTAGCTTGAAAGATAAAGTCAACCAGTATTGAGCCGACAAAATAATCTATCAATGACATATAACGAACCTCTAAATTTAACAACTCCACTTGTCTATGGGAACCTACATGCAAGAAGTAGCATTAATACAAAATAATATATATATACCAATATATATATATTATAGAACAACGGATCAGGTATCACGGTAATTAATTAGAGAGTCAAGAATAAACTTTCTCCTAAATGTAGCAAGCAAATACTAATCAATCAAGCCCGATAACTATAAACAATACAACCTATCTGAGCCTCACTAAGAAGAATTTTTTTTAAAAAAAGATCATTTTTATCTTGATTTTGTTAAATAACCACGATTTTAAAATAAGAATAACAAGTAAAATAGTCGGGTTATAACACTCCCTTCGTCCAAGTATTGTTACTTTATGAAATCAATAGATAATTTCATATTTAATTCTTAATTTACTCTAATTATTAATTATAGTCATTTTCATTACATTTTTTTTTAAGACATTATATTTATTATATTCAAATTGTGATATAATAAATTATCATTTTATTTATAATTTCTTAGGAAATATACAAATGTGTTATTTATGATTGTCTTAGTAATAGACGAGTATTATTGGATTGAGAGAGTAATAAATTGAAAGGGTGGACAATGTCCAAGGTCAAAGCTGCAGTAGGATTTGGGCAAGGAGGATTCGAAAGCAGTTAGAATTTCCTAATTAATTAGGTAGAAAGGGGAACAATAGTTTCAAACAACTTGTAGAGGTGACGAAATTTGTGGCACCTAAATTTATTGCAAAACCAATTACTAAATAAACATTTATTACGAATGGGGGGTTGGGGCACTTACACCGACATAAAATGCACTTTTTTCTCAAAATGAACATTAACTATTGCCTCCTTTATTATATACTCCCTTCATTTCATATTGCCTCCGTTCATAGCTGTTCTTATTTATTTATTTATTTATTTTGACTAATTAAGAATAGATAAAAAAATTTATATTCTTATTTAAATTTTTTGAAAATTTTTAGGTTTTAATTCATCATTTTTAAAATTATAATCAATAAGGGTATACTTGTAACTTCACTATGCTAATTATAGATATCTTAATATATGTGTCATTTCTAAAGCGGACAACTAAATAGGAAAGGAGGAAGTATTAAGTTAATTTTTGAGGTGTTTCATTCCCTTTAATACTACAAAAGGAACCTTAATTACCAACAAACAAAAATCATTGTTAAATTGATCAAATCGGTTGGCAAATTGAGTTACCAATCAAATGTCAACTTATATTAATCCGTTGCTAAAAAACTCGTCAGTAAATATTACCAACTGATTTTAATTTGTTGGTAAACTTACCAACAAAAAATCAGTTGGTAAACACCCAAAGATGTTGTTACAAAATTTTGAAATATGGCCCTGAAATTTCCGTTGGTAAATTTACCAACTAATTTTTGGTTAGTATATCGTTAGTACCTTTACTAACGAATTGAAAAGGAGTTAGTAAATTTCTTTTTTTTACATTTTTCAATTCATACATTGATAATTGATTGGTAATTTTAGTAACAAAAAATTGTGTTGGTAATATGCCAATAAGTTTTAAATACTTTTTTTGAATTTCTTTTTTTGTTTTTCATCCGGTGTTCGGTACCCACATTGGAGCCCGTCTAAATCTGGATTCACACCGGAAAGTCCCACATTGAACCGCTTGGTTAAAGATGCAGGAATACTTACCACTACACCACAACTCTTATTTGTAATAAATTTAAAATACTTTAGTATGATTATTTATTTTTCTAATAAATTTTCTAATTGATTGTTGGTTTATTGGTAATATATCATTCAAGTTCAATATTAGCATTGTAATTGATTGAAACATGTTCAAAATATTATTAACTGAATAATTATTCAATTGTAAAATATTTATTAATTTATTGCATTTAAAAATCTAAGAACACGAATATAAATCCAAAAATATTAATCAATTTTATAAACCATATTTGAATGAAACAATGCAAAATCCATTATAACAAGCTAACTTAATCTAAATATGTAACACATATCATTATATCAAAAATTTTAATTTGAGCACGTTTATAAAAAATATTGATCAATTAAAAATTTTGACCAAAAGTTGAAATGCCTAACAACACAACTGAAAGTGGAAGTCTCAAAACCTGAAACAACTATCTAGTTAGATATAAAAATGACCTTTCGAAGCTAATTGAACAGAAAGAATTTTCATCAGAGCACATTTATAAAAAAAATTCTAAGCAAAATCAAATTTTTGCTAAAAGTTAAAAGTTAAATCGCCTAAGGGTACAAATTGAATATGAAAACTTTAAAATCCAAACCAGTCATTCTATAAAGTTAAAAATGATCTTCCATAGCTAACCGCGCTGACGAAATTCAATCTTGAGCATATTTTCCAAAAAAATTGACCCAATTCAAATTTTAGCCAAAAGTTCAAAGTTAAAACTCTTAACGACACAAACTGAAAATAAGTCTCAAATCCCGAACCAACTATCCTATGAGATCAAAACTAAACTTCGCTAACTGCGGTGACAAAATTTTAATACGAGCAAGATTACCAAAAATATTGAGTAAAGTGAAATTTTGGCCAAAACATAAAAGCTAAAATGCCTAACGATATAAACTAAAAACGGAAACCTCAAAATCCGAACCCTCTATCTTATTACATCAAAAATGATTTTTCACATCTAACTGTCTTATCTGGGTACATTATCAAATATATTGACAAAGTTAATTTTTTGTTAAAATTTATATGTTACCTAACGGCACATAGTAAAAATGAAAGTCTCAAAACTCAAACCAACCATCCTACTAGATAAAAAAGACCTTTGGAGTTAATTACGCTAACGAAATTCTCATCTGAGCACGTTCAGAAAAATATTGACCAAAGTCAAATTTTGGCCAAAACATAAAATTTAAAACACATAACGGCACAGACAAAAATGAAAGTCTCAAAACATGAACCAACCTTCCCGTTAGATAAGAAACGACATTTCGAAACTAATGACACTGACGGGGTTCTAATCTGAGCACGTTTACCAAAAATATTCACCAAAGTCAAGTTTTTGTTAAAAATTAAAAATTAAAACGCCTAATGACACAAATTAAATATGAAAGCCTCAACACTAAACGTTGATTTACAAAAAAAAAAATTAACTTCAATTGGTAATTTACCAACTATTAAAATATAAGTTAGTAATTAATAATTTACCAATAAATTTTATCAGAGTTGGTAATAGTTAGTGTTCAACTAAACATTCATATGTAATATTACTAACTAATAATTAATATGTTGGTAAATTTTATCAATGGATTAGTGATCAATTGGTATATTATCAACTATTTTAATGATGTTAGTAATTTACTAACTACAATCTTTATTCGTCGGTAAATTTTCAACTAATTTGATATTGATTGGCAAGATTACCAACAAATTACATTTCGTTACTAATTTACCAACACATTTATATTTGGTTGGTAAATTTAGCAACACAATCTTGTCGTTGGTAAATGTATGGTTAGTAGTTCATTGGTAATGTTAGTAAATTATATAAACAATTTTTATCGTATTTACCAACCGATATATACTTCGTTGGTAATATTATCAATCCATTGATAGAAGGTTGCTAAATTGGCGCCATTTTTTCCCGTCGTATTTACCAAGTAAAATATTTTGTTAGTAAGATTTATGTTGGTAATCTGTTAGAATTTTGTTGTTAAGTTTTAAAATATTATTCGGTTAGAAATATGTTGGTAATTTGTTAGTAGAATACTAACCAACTTAAGTTGTTAGTAAAATCTGTTGGCAATTAGAGGCTTTTTTGTACTGTAAGATAACTAGATTACGACATGAATTGAACCTAGTTCTCCATATTAACCCTTATTAATTATTGTCAAATTTATGATTAAAATAACTAAATATTAATTAACCACTAGTTCCAATACTAACTAATGATGGATAAAACTGAAAGAACACTCTCAAAATAGTTTTAAAAATTGAACAATTAAGTTAATCTGAAAAATGAAAAATGCTTCAAAAATTAACTTAATGTGGAATGTAGGGAGTACTTTTCTATCTCCTACTCCGCCCATCTCATTTTATGTCTCGTTTTTACTTTGCACTTGCATTAAGAAATGATGTAATTTTACCCTTCTACTCTTGTTTAATGTTTCTTAAGTCAACTTTATAATAAATAATGGATACATTTTCAAGATTAATTAACTACTCTATCAACGGTAAAATATGAAAAATATGATAATTTATACATATATTTTATAAAATAATAAGTATTTGTAGAAATCCATATAGGAATCTCACGTCTGGGATTAGAGAAATCAAGGATTGTATTGATGTATTGATGATATTGATAAAAATAATGTTGAGTTACAAGCTCCTTATATAGGAGAGAATTGTAGAGTTCTAAGTTAACTATACATAGAGTCCTACTACAATACATATTACTACTATAATAATAATAATGCAATTATAAATAATCTAATCCTAGTTATACTATAATCTTAATCATGATATAATTCTAGACGAAATAAAATCCTAATAAATATAATTAGTCTAATCCTAGTACGACTCTAATTCTACAGCAGTGTTGTAAACTCGTCGGTCAGCTTCGTTAGAACTGTTTCTTTGACATGTTCCGGTCATCAGCTTCCTTCGTCATCAACACTTGTTGCAGACAAGTAAGTCAACTGCGCTGGACCTGTTCCTTTGATATGTTCCAATCGTCAGTTTCTTTCTTCTTCAACACTTCCCCTCAAACTAGCGAATAGAGGAATGATTACTCCTAGTTTTCTTTGAATATCCAGCAAAAAAAAAAACTTTGAATACCCAACAAAAACTTGTTTCATCAATGCTTCGGTATGTTGATATTGTTGTTTCCTCTTCCCCTATCTTTTTTAGCAAATAATATCATGTTATGATTTTATTTTTGTACCTCTTCTTTCTCTTCCCTTATATCAAAGCCTGTGAGAGCATTATCAAATCGATGAAGGGTGGGATATTGTGCCTTACCTAAACCTCTAGCAAAAGTAATTGTTTTTGTTGCTTGAATATAAAATTTTTTTCAAGCATTCTCACATCTCCTTGGCAGTTGAGTAGCCCACAATTAGGTACATGTTTTCTTCTGTCAAGGTGCTCGAAATCCAACTTCTTAGAAACATATCTTTATCCTTCCAATCATCAATAGGGCTACTATCTTTTGCATCCTTCTTGGACGCTACAACTTTCCCAACAGTCTGTCCAGTGAAACAACTACTTTTACTTGGTTTATTCTTTGTGATATGAATCAATTGGCATATGTATGTCCTATTTATGATGTGGTTTGTTAGTTGAAGTTTGATGGAGCAAGCGACAATGAGTTGGTGAAGTAAGGAAGTCGACAATTTTTGGTTGAAGTGGTCATTGCAACATGTGGATTTTTTTTTCGTTGTTGTTTTTTCTGATTAATACTCAGAGAGCAGAAGAGATTGTATATGTGATACCATGTAGAATTCTCACGTCTAGGATTATAGAAATCAAGAATTGTATTGATGGTACTGATGTATCAATAAAAATAATGTTGAGTTACAAAGTCTTTACATAGGAGAGAATTGTAGAGTTCTAAGATTACTATACTTAGAGTCCTAGTACAATACCTATTACTACTATAATAATAACACAATTATAAATAATTTCATCCTAGTTGTACTATAATCCTAATCATAATATAATTTTAGATGAAATATAATACTAATAAATATAATTAGTCTAATCCTAGTACGACTCTAATTCTAAAACAGTGGTGTAAACTCATCGATTAGCTTCATTGGACCTGTTTCATTGAGATGTTCCAATCATCAGTGTCACGACCAGAGGTTACCCCCTAGACGTAACATGGCGCCGTTGACCCCGAAGGGTTCCCATACAAGCCCTTAGCATAATCATACACAATGTCATAAGAAATAATGCGGAAAATTAAAACTTTTTAAACAAAAGTCATACTTCAAATATCATCAATAAAGAGTTGTGAATTACTAGACTTGTCTCATTAAAATCATCTAAACTTAAGAGTACGAAATTAGGGACTCAACCCTTTTACATCGATGAAAGTCATAAGAAATAAAGTACGTCTAAAACTAGAGCTGAAATAACAACCTGGTCCTCAAGTTGAGAAATTGTAAAAGTACATTTAATTACGTTCGTTTTGGAAATAGTAACCACAATTGAGTAAGAGTGTTAGTAAGACTATTTTGGTAAGCAAATTTCTTGTTGGATCGACCTCAACTCCAGTTGAATTTTATAATTTGGCATCGATCGTGTTTTGATGATAGGTCAATTTGGGTCATCATCTTGTCCACTTTTTCAGCCCGCTCTTGGTCCTTTTCGATTTGTTCTTTTGTCAACTTGAAGTTTAAAGAAGACACTTGATCTTGTCTAGTGTACCATACTTGGTTAATCTTTGTCATTTCATCGAGAAGACTAGATGTTATTTCAAATGGTTATTGCATGATTCATCCTTGAACAAGTTGGTCAGCGACAGTGTTGTTGACTGAACCTAGATTCCGGTAGAAATATTATAGCAAAACATTGTTGGCGAGTCTATGAGTTGGACATTCGAGCAACAACTTCTGAAACCACAGCCATGTCTCATGAATTGGTTCAACATCCACTCGTTTAAAGTTTTGAATATTACCTATCAATGTCAACCACTCTGTTGTTTCCCCCATTAGGGAAAGTGGAAACAAGCGACGTCGGACCGACCCTTGAGTGACGTTCTTGAAAGAAAATGGCACACAAACATCCACAAAGTTTTGGATGTGGTCATGAGGATCCTCCATAGCTAGACCTCCAAATAACCCTTTATTAGCAAGAACTGCACCATAGTGCTAATTACATGGGACACTACATCTCCCACAACTGGAGGCACTCAAATAGCACCCGCACTTCCTAGTTGATCTTCATTGACATCGTTCAAGTAATTGATGCCATCATTGTACCCAAGTTGGCTAGCATCTCTTCACCTGATGAAGAGCCGCCAACAAAACACAAAAATAAGTTGATTCAACTACAACACAATCATTTCAAAGCTAAACTTCACAAAAAGAATTCTAAACACTACTCCCCGACAGTGGCACCACTTTTTATAACGCTCAACTACACGTCATCAAATTCTTCTAAGTGTAGGCAGTCGTAATCAAAGTATAAACTCAACTTAGAGTTGGGTCGATCCCACAAGGAGTGATAGGGTAAAGAATTCAATTACGAAGTAAAAGGAGTGTTCATTGTAAAAGTAGACATTTTGAAACAATTAAAGTAAATGGCAGGGGTTTGACAATTAATGTCAATTCGGGGGATTAGAGTGAACACACGGGGTAATCAAGTAGAGAGTGGTGCTTGGGGATGTGATTGATTGAATACAAATTTCTCTATGTGGGTGATTATTATTTACTAAAAGTCGTTGAATCTTAGTGGGTAGGCTAGGCTTTAGGTGTAATAGTCATTTATCAGTCAACTATCACGAATCAAGCGAACCTCGACAAGCATAACCAAGATAAACAGTCCAACATCTAAATTAAGTTGCTCTTTCAAGGAAGATTGGTATAATTGAATTTAGACCCACTTTCTCAAGCTAAGTTCGCAATAACTCAATCGTTACAATCTCAAGCAAGCTTTGAATACTAGCTAGAATTGCATTTGCAATTATAATTCATCAACTAAAACTCAACTACTAATTGAACCCAATTCAAATGAACAATTAAATCGGTAAATACTAACGCCCATAAGCTAATTGAAGCATTGAATCACATAATCACACCTCCAAAAATGAGGGGTTTAGCTACACATAGTAAAGAGCAAGAAATAGTTACCAACTAAATTTTTCATTAGCTTAAGTGACAATCTACAAGTCATCCGAGTGCTTGAATTGTCTTTCAAAACAATTAAATCCTAAATCTCTACTCAAAAACTTAAAGAACAATGTTAGGGATCAATAACTCAATGTAGGAACTTTCAAAAACTCAACTTTCGTCGAAAACTTCAAAACTCCAGAACTCTCTTTTTAAAATCGCATTTATACTCTTTCAGATTTTCAGTTTCCGAGCCATTCGGCGAAGTAACTCGAGCCTCGCCGACCAATTCAGCGACTAGCCGAGGGCTTCCTTCCATCGTTTTCTTGAATTGACTTTTCCACACTTCCTCTCCATGACTTTAGGCGATCAGAACTTTCCTTCGTCGATCTAGTCGGCGGTTCGCAGAATCTCACCATGATATACCACAAATGTATCTTTATTTGTTTATCATTACTATTGTAGCATTTATACAAAGAAAGTCACGTAATTTATAAATGATTAGATCTAATATTGTTGGTAACCAATAATATTACTATAAGAATCATTGAATTTAGTATAAAACTATAATAATTAAATTTTCAATTAACTGAAGCTTTTCGTATCAACATTTATGTTTTCTAACTTTTTCTTATCAATATGAGAATTTCTTTTTCGCAAATATTCCAAAAAGAGTAATATCATCGTATCCTAATTTATCTCTTTTATTATATTATTTATTATTTATTAAAATATTTATCAAATAGTGACATTAATTATCATTTAAATATATCTTTAATTTTTTCTTATAACCGCGGAAGTCCGGACAGGTACACTAGTCCTATAATGCATATCTTTTTACTGCTCATATCTATTTCATGTTTTATCTTGTGGTTTTTGCGATTATACCTTCCAAGTTACTCTAATCTCATGGGTGGTTTAGGTCATCAGACCTACAGAAATCCATCGTTATTCTTTTTCCACCAATAATTCTAACTGCAATGCCAATCTATGATTATTATGAAAAGATATCCTGAAGATGAAACACTAAAATACAAAAGAACATTAATGGACTTGAATAATAAATATGTACAGTTCTTATAGACACACATTGAACTACCAGTGTTCTCAATGCTAGTTCCTATATCTGGCATGCAGCTCCAACAACTGTTACCAGCTACTGATACCTATTGTTAATCCTGTTAACTTAGCTTAGGTGAAAATTGAATGGTAAAAGCTTGGAGCTAACTCCCATCCAGGTTCAAATGAAGCCTTGCATGAACAGTTTAAGGGGAAGTTGCTACTAGCAATACCGCCATTTAAACAAGTCAAGCCCACTACAACTCTCTGCATCATTATCATCTGTTGAGTCTGACCCGCTTCCAACAGATTCATCCGAACTATCCTCTTGTAGAAGCTGTATTCTATCAGCATGTTTAATGATCCAATTAGTGAATTCAGGAGACGAAGCTAATTCAGCAACAGCTTCCTTGGTAGACTCTTGTGTGAAATCTTCCCACTCCTTTGGCGAGAATCTCTTTCGGTAAGGTGTCTTGTGAAAAGTTGAATAGTATTCGCCCACTTTTTTACCTTTGCCATCTGAAAATCCTGGAAAGATGAAAATAAGCATCGTAATGAGACTTGAGTGCTGCAATCTGCAATCTCTAACATGGAGACCAAAAGAAAAGGTGATAAAATATAATGGAAAATGGTCCGACACTGATAAAGTTGGAACACAGGAAAAGGTGAACATATAATGTATATATACCACATTCAAAATAGTAGCATAAAAGACCTTATCAACGTTAAGTCTATCAATTTTTTCTTTTATGATGGCTGTTGTGTGTGGGAGGGGGTCGGGGGATAAGTAGGACTTTAGACATGGATATCAAGGTCACAATGCTGGATATTTTGCATCAGAAAATGGCTAGAAGCAACATAATCACTATAGTTTTGGGGGTATACAAAAAATATGAAACAGCCACAAAACATTGATAATTCAAGAGATCAATTACACCACGAGCCCAATTTATTGGACTCCTCTCTAGTGAACCATCCGTCCATTTCTCCCAGTTGGCCCTTGGATGTTTTAGACGTGTCTTCTTAATAATTTAAGGGGACAAGATTTATTTGCTTAACCACAACTCTTAACCCAGGTTAATATCAACATTCTCTCCTGTTCATTGCAATAGTTATACCTTTGGTTCCAACCACTATACCCCTCCCTGCTTTCCAAAA
Source organism: Solanum pennellii (assembly GCF_001406875.1). Taxonomy (NCBI): domain Eukaryota; kingdom Viridiplantae; phylum Streptophyta; class Magnoliopsida; order Solanales; family Solanaceae; genus Solanum; species Solanum pennellii. Next base: position 63,992,735 of record NC_028637.1, read on the forward strand.
TCCTTCTACGCTCTAGAAGAATCTCAGTTTCAGAAATTATGTTTTTATGATCACACATGGTATATGTGTACATTCACAATTCTCTTCACAAACAGAAATAACATTTTCTCAAAGCACAAAGCTTTATATATGTACAATGGAAGAACTTTGAAAAGAAGAAACTTCAGAAGAATAGAGTATGATTTCAAATAGAATCCATCATCATGAACAGAACAAGCAAAACCTAAAAAAGAAGGTTTTCGCATGGAAACCCCAAAGTCTCGGTCCAACTGCACCCACACACAAAACAAGTCCAGCCAGCAAACTTGTCATTCCCAAGCTCAACATTAAATGACCTTTGGCTAATTAATGCTGGTGTGGATTTTTCAACTAGAATTTACGACCACATCCCTAATTTTCGCATCTCATACTTACAATATGATGAAATCCCAAGCCTTCAAAATATTGGAATTTGAAGAAAACATCAGAACTTCATGCTTTAGATGATTTGGGATATGTGAGAGGATGACGACTATCTGGCAGCAGAGAGGAGAGAGGATCCGATGGAGAGTGGAGAAGAAAGAGTGATTATTAACTTGGGTTAAGGGAAGTTAAGCAAATAACTCTCGTCCCTTAAATTTTAAAGGGGACACATGTAAGACAAACGAGGGGCAACCGGGGGAAATGGAGGAATGACTCACAGTAGAGGAGCCAAAACATCAATCAAATTCTAAGGGGACGTGAAAAATTGGTGGTGCTTACATTATCCAATTACAAGATGCCTTCTGAAAATCTTTACTTTTTCCCAATATATGTTTCCCTTCTTTTTCCTTCTTTTCTTTTTCTTTTTGAAAAAGGAAGACTTCCTCCTCCCATTTATTTCCTTCATATGTTTCTCTCCAACGTGAAATGCGTTCCAATATGGTGCTTCCCTTCAAGATACTAGTACTTTCCACCTCTTCCTATTATCCTTTTTCCTTAATTTTTATTTTTAATAATTATTGCCCACGCAGATTTTAGGTCTCTGTTTTGATGGTGGTGATCAACACACTGACTTTCTATGCTATTATCATATTTCGTTTTGAGTTCTTAATATTTCAAATCTTATCTCCTTCTATCGTTCATTGGTGGCATCTTTATACTATAGGGAGTTGAAAGATATAAAACTTGGTTCTTCAAAAATATTTTTTTGAATTTTTCTATTTTTCTTTTCCATTAGTGTAAATATTTATTATTGAAAAGTATTCTCTAAATTCCTGTCTACCTTTTTCCAATATAAAGCATGTAACAACTAACAAATTATGAAGTTTGTATAACACATATTTGTCGCACTGAAACTTATTTACATTTTTCATCTGGAAAAAATATTATTTAACTTCTGAAAGTTAACCATGGACTAAAATACAAAATAAAATCAATTATGTAATACACTTGTGCACCTGTTGGCTCTACAGATTTGTCCTAGTCTTCATACCAGATCTGTTTCTGATTTGAGCTCTTGACAAGTCAGAACCAGAGAAGATTGATGATTAGTGAACAACTGTGGGTCTAAAAGAGTAAAAATATCAAAAGAGAACTCCACATCTCACCAGTTTGGCATCTCTGATGTCACTGTTTTTCCTTTCTTTCAGCTATGGAGATAAAACATGGAAGCTGTCCTCAGCTCCGATGATGTGAAAAAGGCTCAACACTACCATGGATAACCCAAGATTTTGCTCAAGGAACGCCATGGATCTGCTCGCTAGGAAGAAGAAGACAGAGAGGTCATGACCTTTTTGCCCCTTTCCTAATCTGTCTAAGTAATTAGTGGGGTTTTTGGGTCCAGTTTTTTATAGTTGTGGACTTTTTCCTCTGCTTTTTGTTCTGTTCAGATGTTGGTCCATTTTTTCGTATATAACTAAAGTTTTTTATAAAATCCCCCATTTTGGGAGTTCTAATTTAAAAATAAAAAGCACTTGCGAGTAAAATATGACACCGGGAATCATATTGTAATTACATTATGGCAAACATAAATGTCTTTGTAATTACGTTATTGTATAATTGTCATGGTGCATAATTAATAGCACATGTAGTCCCTAAGTTAATGACACAATCGTTTCCCAACACACTGAGGCCCCATTTGATTATTAAGATTAAGCATCTGAATGCATATCTAAGTGATTAAGATACGTCGATTGAAGTCTATAACTTGAAAGTGTGAAGGAGTATTTGAAGCTCATAAGGTTAAGAAGTGTATAAAGCTACTTCATAGAGTTGAACAAGATTTGCATGCAATATTGAAGTATGTGAGCTAATCCACAATGGGTTTCAAGATTGTATGTGGTCTTTTCTGGTTCATAGATTAGTGCAGTGCAAGGCTTTAAGGCCCAAGTCTTCGACCATATATTACATCTTGACTACATTGAAGCACCTTGCAAACAGTGAGATTATTCCAAGGATACGACCATCTACGAGAGGTTTTACGGCCATAGAAGTAGCTCTACAACCGTGGATTTGACCGTAGAAAAGATCAGAGAAGCTGAAATTGCAGAATCGGAAAATTTTTAAAATTGATGGTGGGATGCACAACAAGTTTCACGCCTGTAGATGTTTCCGGCCAATTGCCAGTCCGTGGATTTAAGCAGGCAAAAGTTTATGAAAGCTTAAAACATAATCTAAAGCTGATTTGTCATCATTTTTTTCACATGACTCGCCCACATAAGCTCTCCAAGGATCATTCATTATTCAGGCTCGATTTTTGCCCGTTATCGACGTGGTTGCTAATTAAGACTTTCTTCACTTCTAGTTTGAAGCATCATACACCAGCAAAACTCTGGTTGCTAGTGTAGTAAGCAAGGATCATCATATTGCCTCAAATCTATCATAAAAGAACTAAACATATTGAGGCTAATTGTCATTTTATTTGTAAGTGTGAAAAATATACAGTACGACCTACTGAAAAGGAGAAATTATGTGTAAGATTGAATGATGGCACAATCCTACGCAGATTAGAAAGTAGTCACCGAAAAATGGCAGGGTAGTACACAAATCGAATATGAAAAAAATAGTCACCATAAAGATGGCACGGTGCTATACAAATCAGATGTGAAAAAGTGCTCCGGAAAAATGCACGGTACTATGCAAATTAAATAGAGAATGTCGTCACTGGAAAGATGCATCGTTCTACCGACTACGTTACAAAAATCAAATATGAGAAAGTAGTCACCGGAAAGACGGCACACTGCTACACAAGTTGAATATGAAAAAGTAGTCATCGGAAAGATGGCATAGTGCTACGCAAATAAGATATGAGAAAGTAGTCACCAGAAAAATGCACGGTGCTACACAAATCATATATCAAAAATTAGTCCGAAAAAATGCACGGTCTATGCAAATTAAATATGAGAAAGTATTCACCGAAAAGATGCATAGTGCTATCGGCTACTAAAATTAAATATGATAAAATAGTCACCAGCCAGATACACGGTGACCCAACTTTCGCTAACATAACCATTGGTCAGACGGGTAGCAATGAGGAATAGCGGCCCGCCGTAGCGGAAACTCTTTGATTCTTTACCAAGATCGTAGAGGCTCTGATACCATGTGAGAAATATTGAGGAAACATATTATTGAATGTGTATCTACATTATTACATTAAGAGCCTATTTATAGACATTATATTAGACTCCTTTTCCAGATACCGCAATACAATCCTTTTTCTAAGTAGATTTTTGTATACTATTTTTATTTCTATTCCTATTCTAAGTAGGATTGTATGTATTATTCTTGTTCCTATTCCTGTTCTAACAGTCAGATTCAAGAAAACTTGATTTCCACAGACAATGTGAAGAAAGGAGAGCAACTAGTTGATTTGCTCACAAAGGCAATGAGTGAGACTCGAGTTAATTACCTTGTAGCAAGTTAGCGTGATTAATATCTATACTTCAACTTGAGGGGGAGTATTACAAACTGTATATAGACCTCATTCTTAGTAATGTAACCATAATTAGGTAGCAGATATGTAGCAAGCCTTCTTTATTTTATTTCCTAAGTTGGCACATAATATATTGTTTTTATATCTTGCTTATCTATTGGTTAAGACATTTAAGTTCCAGATCACACACATGAACCTTTAGCATCCATTGTAAGCTGGACAAGCATAAATGTGGCACCCTAATACATATAAAGTAGAGCTAATACCTTTGACAGGAGAATCAGACCATGCAGATGAGCTCGGGCTACTGTATGGAACTCCAACCGAACCAAACTTTCTGGATTTGCTAAGGAACTCAGCACGTTTTTTATTCATGTTTATCTGCTTACTACTCTTTGCCCAAACATCTCCGATTCCAGAATATGACAAATCCCTGCATGCAACGTACAGATGTGTGAACGAAGAGCACTACATGTTTCAACACCAAGAAACAGTTCTAGCGTCCTATTTTACGTGATATGAGAGAAGAGAAAGAAAAGAAAGAAGACCCCTTAAAATGAAAGTGGTTGGAGGTTAGGCGGACAAAAGGATTCTACCAATAGCAAGGAGATTGGCTTAATACTCTCGCTTACCACATTTAGGAAAGTAAAAGGAAACAGAGTCAGACAAAGGCTGTTACACTAAATATCAAGTGATAAGATAAAAACATGAGATATACAGGTGGAAGCATCTTTTGGCAAGCAAAAGCAGGGAGTTCCACCTGGCTAGTAAGCAGCACAACAGCCTACTCAGGAACAAAAAGAGACATCAGGAAAGATGGACAATGAAAAGCAGCAAGTTGATAAGAATACAGATATACAGGACATACACAATGTGAAAGACTAAAAAACAAAGGAAAGAAACATCACAATAAAATGGACACTGTGGAATTGGTGATCAAAACAGAAGGGGTAAATGATCAATGGAAGCAAAAAAAGTGATAAATCAATCAGTAGAAAGCAAGGAGAAGGAAAATCAAGATAATAACAAGAAAACGGCCCATTCAGAGGATGATGACAAAACTGAGACACAAACAGAAAATAGGGCAACTCCAAAGGATGATGACAAAACTGAGACACAAATGACAGACAGGGTATCCGACTTGGTACAAAATGTTAAAGATGTACAACTCAAAGACACGGGGCCACAAAGTACAGAACTACAGAAGGAGATTATATGTCATCAAAGACTTCCGAGCTTATTCCCAATCGTGAGATCATTCCCCTCTAGAGTTAGAATTTTCACAAACAGCAGAAAAGATATCAAGCCATTCAGGTTCTTGAATTTCTGGACAAAACATGAGACTTTTAAAGCTTTGATTCAAGAGAACTGGAATGCTGAGTTTTGTGGGTTGTTTTTCAACATAGATTTAAAAAAGTTAAAAGAGCTGTAGTGAAGTGGAGTAAAGACACTTAAAGAATTATATTTCAAGGGCAATTTGAAGAAGATCGAAGTCCTCCAAAAAGGAAAAGTTTATATAAAGTGCAAGCAAAACGCAGCAAAGATATTTACATTTGGAGGGAAAACACTGGAAACACAGGTGTTTAAAGTGGCATCAAGATGGTGAAAGGAACACAGTTTTCCATGCTTATTTGAATGGTAAAAGAAAGAAGCTAACACTCACAGATATTCAATGCAGAAGGGGAAAGACAGACATCAAGGAGATAGTAGATGAGGCTACTAGTTTCTTTCAGAAACAATTATCAGAGGAGCATGTCAGAAGATTTTAACCTACTCAAACACATTACTAATTTGATTGATGAAGAGAAGCACATGAGGTTAGCTGAATTAACACAAAAGATGAGATTAAAATGGCAGTTTTTGAGCTGAGTGGAGAAAGTTCTAGTGGTCCTGATGGCTTTACAGGGAAGCTCTGTAAAACAGGTTGAGAAACTTTAAAAGAAGATGGACAGGATGTTCCCAAGTCCATCATATACACTATCCTGGTTTTATTACCTAAGAAGGAGAAGATAAACATCTTTTCAGATGTAAGATCAATAAGCCTGAACAACTTTAGCAATAAGATCTTATTCAGGCTGTTGCATGTTGATTGGTGAATTAATTACCTGGTATTATATCACCAAATCAAGCAGGTTTTGTTAAAGGAAGAAGCATTGTAGAGCATGTGTTATAACTTACGAGCAAGGGACATAAGAAAGAGGACCACAACACCTAATGTAGTGATAAAGCTTAATATGACAAAGGCATATGATAGATTATCTTGGTTGTTTATCACCAAAGTGCAATTTTGATTCTGAGAGGTGATCGTTGATATGGTTTACAGAACCTTGTCACATATCTGGATGGCTAGATATGATAAAATACCTGGAGACCTACAAACCAACACAGCACTATAAAACGACACAGCGGACTTCGACAGAGGTCGGAAGCAACAAGTGCAACACAGATTAGGCCAGCAGGGGCTATCCTGGTAGAAGTTCATATGTTTTTTGCTTAAGGAATCACCACGGAGACTTGTTAAACGCTCGAGCAAAGGAACTACCAAAAAGTCACCTTACATTCCTTAGGCAAATTCTGCCATTTTCATTATCATTCATGTCATATGGGGTACATACATACCTTTAAATTAAAGAACTTTTATAACATAAATTTTATAAACTATAATTTTTTGGTCATGTTTTGTCTATAACAACAAATAAAATATAAATGTTAATGGTGTTATAGGCGTATAGAATAACATTCAAAATAAGATCTGGACAAACGAGGTTGTTATAGAGAGGCTTCTCCGTAATTGCACTATACACACTTGTTAGGGGGATGAATAAAGAATTTTCAAAGGATAGAAAATAGCCAAATGATATCTTTCAGTCATTTGTATCTTGGTGTAAACATAGTTGTACGGATTTTTGAAAGTTAACTGTTGTACATGATATTGTCATTGGTGCGTAGATTAAAGACAGATTATTTATTTATCAAAAAAGGAAGAAAGAATTGAGGCCAATTATACTGCATAACAGAGAATGACCATTAAAAACAATTCTAAAGAGGACATAAGACAAGAAATTACCTTGATGCATGCCGCTGCATAGAAGTAACAGCAAAGCAAATAAGCCACCAAGAACTAAGCACCAAGAACACTAAGGGAGAATCAAGTGTGCTCTAGCAAAAAAAAGACAAATTAAGTGCACTAAATCTTATGTTAATAACAGCGTCAAGCATGTGTCCGCATGTGTATTAGATTAATTTGACTACATCATAGTGCAAAAATATACATGGCACATCAGAACTTTCATATATACTTCTTCATCCCTTCCTAGTTATTTTCAGTTATATAAACCATAAAAATCATGAAATAGATAACACACCAAGATGATGCCAAAATTACATTGTCTATCATTGAGCTGCTAGAAAGTCTTCCCAACCCCAAAATAATAGATGACGTAAAAGAGAGTTCTTGATCTTCAACATTGGTTTTCAGTTCCTTATTTCTTTAATCAAGTAATAATACTTTATTGAGAATAAACACAAAATATACTTGTATATAAATAGTAAACCAAAAAGTAGAGAACTTCACAATATATATATACGATTTTCTAAGAATGACATTAATACTTCTATACCTAAAGGAAACTTATGGGTGCAGCAAAAGAGAACAAGGGATAAGATGCTATTCCTCAAGTAGGTGAAATCCTTCTCAATTCCATCAAAATTCTCCTAAATCTTTCTCCATACGATCAAAATAAGTGCTACTAAAACAATATCCCACGCCCTGACCCTACTCCCCATGCCTACCCTGAATGATTGTATTCCCGAAAAACTATATTAAATGATAAGGATAAACGAAGATAAAGTAGTACAAGTAGGTGTGTCACCTACTTAAGAACAGTGTTATCAAAAGCGCACTTAAGCCCTGAAGTGAGGCTTAAAACGTGTTGAGCGCTTTGCCTCGCTTCATGTGCGCTTCAGTGTCGTCTTCAAGGTTCTAAGGCAAACGTTTCCTTTCCAATGAGCCTCTTATGAAGATGTGAAATTAAGTAATTGATATTTCACTTAATCATAATTTTTTTTCAATTTTTTTGGTCATATATTAGTCATTCATGTTTATAATTATTAATCTTGGACTAACAGTAAACAATTTTCATTAAAGTCCACGCTTTGTTTCTCTTAGCGCTTAAAGCTCCCATGGACCTTAGAGATTTTTTGCGCATTTCGCCTTTGATAACACTGCCTAAGAATACAAGGCCAAAGTTAAGAAACCAAGTAGGTGCATCACATGCTTACCAAGTTTAAGGCCCAAACTAATAGGGCCAAAGGGATCTGTTTCTTCCACATACTGGAGGAATAGCATCATAAATAAGTGGCCTCATTTGGTATGAACTACCATCATTGGATTTATATAATAACCAGCCTTCAATGTTGCGTTGATAAAATCCTCCTTAAGAGATAACGTAATCAAAACATGTTGATTACAGAAGGAATCAATCTAACAGGCTGCCTTCATATTATATTGTGTTGGAATAGTCGATCTCAATTCCTCAAGCTCAAGCCAACCATATGAAAATTTGCCAACAGCATGTTGGAGATTTTCGATGATGACAATTCTTTCAATTTCCGCTTTAGTCCATCCAATATATGATTCTCCATGTAGCATAGGTAACTAGAATGTCAATGGTACGGTTCTGCATGGCGTTCTTCATCGTTTAAGGTTTCAAGAGATTTGAGTAGTTCATATTGGGTATGGATGTGGGGCTAATGGGGTCGTTGAAGAAGAAGGTTGCACTAGAGACTGCATAAGGCGAAAATCCAAGTGTATGTAGGGTTAGGGTTTTACATGGGAGAGAAGAGAGCTCCATAGCTATTGCAGACTCACTAAAGGTCACCACAATCCAAAATGGTCCTTAACATAGCTATGAAGATATGGCACCTGGGCCTAACTCAACCCCAAAAGGTAGCACATGAGGGGAGGATTGACCGAGTCCATATAAGGAGACCACCAGTCCATTCCCCTACCAATATGGGATTTTTATCCACTCTAACACCCCCTTCACGCTCAGGCCAAACTGGAGGGTGGACCATGAATCCAAATGGAAATGGACCTGGCCCTGTAACATGTTAGCCCTAACTCGCACTTCAAAAGGTAGCTCAAAGGGAGGAGGACTTACCCAAGTCTATATAAGGAGACCACCAGTCCATTCCCCAACCAATGTGGGACTTCTACCAACTCTAACAATAGTCATTGCAGAATAATTGTATTCTTTCTCTTACTCTGTTTCTCTATTCTATTCTTAATCAAAGTTTCACTATTAAGTTTCTAATCAACTGAAAACTAAAAAGATAATTGTGATTTCTGCTAGAACCAAGCAAACATAGTACATAAAATGCCATCATATCAGCATTGAAGTAACTGAACAAAAGAAGTTCTCAAAACCTGGAAGATGAAGGTAATGCCAATGATGCGTATGGCCCATTTAACAAATTGTGCGACACCAACGTCCACATTACCATCATCTGATATAACAAATTTCCGCACCAACCAATATCCTAGACCAGCTCCAGAAAGGATGATTCCGACAAGAATAAATACAGCAACCTGAAATCAAGATGAAATCCACTAAGATACACATCCATGATCTTTTTTGGTGCAAGTCACATATTCAAATGTATAAATGAAACATATCAAAAGACTCATGGGTAATTAACATCAAACTGGTTTCTTTATGGAAGATACTCCCATACAAAAATCTTGCAATACACATCAAGTTGCAAGGGCCCAAGAAAGTTTTATGAGCAAGAATAGAGTCAAATTTCTTTTCCAAAATGAAAACGGTTTACGGGAAGAAAGTCAGCATATGAAACTGAACTCCTGTACAGTAAATAGAAGTAACCATCAGGGGGAGATTGAATAAGGAATTGACTTCTCTAAAAAGAAGAGAATACTATTTCATCAGCATCTGACACTGCTTTACTTGGCTTATCTAGTAGACTGTTTTTAGCTTTTACGTGTCCAGAGGGATAAAAAATTTAGCTTTTGCAAGTGCTACTACTCCTATGTTTTTGGTAGTTAGCGATAATATGATGTTCTTTTCGCTCTTGGAGTAGAAAATATGTCTGAAAGATGCGTAGCAGTGAAATCAAGAGATTCCAGAATCTCTCTTTCCTGATCAAGAATAAGAATTAGCCAGCAAGGTCTTCCTTATAATACGTGCATGCAAGAGATTTTGTTTAGTGTAAGGAGCAAGGCAGAAGTCATAAATGAAATCGAACACCCTGTTTCATTCTTTGTTCATTGATGATACATGAACTAGTTTTCGGATATCTATCAGATATGAGTGTATGGAGGTATCCAATACTAGTTTATTCTTGACAAATAATTGCAAAGTAACACCTATTTTTTTAATTATCACTCATCCAATATGGGTACTGCGACCACACCCAGTTTCTAAGGCATCATTTGGCAGGTTAATTTATCAATCTCAATCGGCAAACTGAATATACTACTCCGTCCCATTATACGAGGCGCAATTTGACTTCAACAATTAGTTTGACCAATTTTGGCCTTGAAACAAGCAATAACATAATTACTACCCAAAAATAAAATTATACTTCAACCATGTCCAGTGTGCTCTTTCCTCGTAATAGTTTCAACTACAAATATCAGAATTACCAACAAAAAAATTGCACTCAAAATTTTACTAAGCTTCACTTCCAAATGTTAATTTTCTTATTTATAAAGGTAACTTCACTTCCAAACGTTTAGTTATCATACCGTAAACATTGGGTCAGATGTCCTCAACCCTCCCTACACAAAATTCAGTTTAATTTAGCCAATTTACCCTAAAAATGCTTAATAGATTGAAGGTTTTACAACACTATGAACAAAGAGGTCAAGCAGTCCTTAGCAATATGTATAGAAATATGCCTTTACACAGACCATGGTATTCCTAGCTGTCTTCACATGATACTTGTATGTTAGGACTAACTCAAGTTCCCAATCATGTCTCCACTAAGATGTTCAACGATTAATACAAAGCATAAACCTGTAGGTGTTCAAACACAAATAAACGGCAGTGAGAGCTCATAGTAGGCAAAACATAACTTGCCATGGAATTTAGAGGCTTAGGATCAGAAAAACATTAAAGCAAAGCTAAAACGATTCAGCCATAATGACAATGACCCACACAGTAACAAGACGAGATAAGAAAGGAAACCGTCTAGGATTAACACATGGGTCAACTGTTAAATAAACATCCGATTTATTGCAAAGAGAGAACATACAGGATTGTGGAACTCTTCACTTAGCCCAAAGTTTGAGACGATGGAATTTATCAGCATAGAGAATTGATGCACCAAAACTGATCCTGCTCCAAGCTGAAATAAGATTCAGATTGAAGATATTTAACGAACCATCAGCACAAGCAAATTTATCACTGATGAAAATGAATTGTTTGGACTAAATATCTAACCACTGATCCATAGATGGTCAGGTAGAATATATTTTTCCTTCCAGTTGGCAGCAATTTCATCCCCTGTAAAATGAAGCAAATGTAACATACCAGATGTTATTAGGGAACTATTAAGAGAAACTTAGTCAGAAAGGCTTGTTTTGTATTGACGAAACTTGTATAAGCTAGTTCATTTTCTTTCCAATGTCAATCTGATAAATCCAGGTGATACAAACGTACAACTCTTTGCAAGACCTTGTAGCTCAATGTTCCATGTTTCTCTCTTTAACTCCCCCC
>NC_028637.1:64004914-64025289 GCF_001406875.1 Solanum pennellii
CCACCCCACCCCAAAAAAAATTACATATTGAAGTCTGATCCCTAGATAAATGGTTATCATATTCCATGCAATATTTTTGTTTATATCACCCTAGTTCTTGTCATGTGTTATTCCTAATAAGTACTTGTGCATATATTTGTATCCTCTTGCCGTCCTTTTCTTTTCTAACATATCAACAATCGTATGGGACCGCATCAAACAAAAATGGAAGTCGATTTTCATCTAATATGGCTCGCATTTGCTGGCCCCGTGTGTGTGTGTGGCGTAGGGGGGGAGGGGGGAAGTCTATAATTGAAAAATTAGATGACATCTTATTTTTAAGGTAACTGATGTTAAATCTTTTTATAGATGAGCACATCCAGTCTACTCTAGCAAAGATCTCACAATGGGGCTGTGTTTTCCACCAATTTCACTAGTGATTGACAGAAAACTATGGTTGAAGGTACTTAGTATGGAGAACAGAATGTATTTCATTTCGGGAGAAAATCATATGATCTAACTGAGTGTAGCACTGATTCGGAGATAAAAATTGAGTGGGTTAAGCATAGCAAACACTTAATACCAAGGACAACAATCAGCAGGAAGATTCTCCTATCGATATGCCAGTCAATGCGAAGGGTGTCAAAGAACCAGGGTAATGCCCTCAAAAGAGAGAAACATGGACCAAACCTTGCAAGTTTTTTTACTCTCAGAAGTTCAATCACTATGACCGTTATTTGAGTGTGGTCGCAGTAGAGAAACATATAAGGTCAGCTACTATTATGCCAGAGAATACATTAAATGTAGGTTGGAAGGATGTAGCAACAAAAAGGAAGGTGTCACTACTAAAAGAACATTTATTACATGTGAGAGAACACCTATTACAAGTGAAAAGCAGAGTGTTGAAGGAATTAATATTGAGGGGCTGGCTAAAAGAATACGGAAGATCAATGACTTACAGATGATGCAGTCAACTGACAACCCCATCAGAGTCAAAGGAGCTACCTACCCTTCAAAATCAGATCTCCTGAGTAGATGCATAGTTGGAAGATTCATTGGCGACTATGAAACTCCAACTCATAATGAAGTGTCTAGATGGATTTGCAGCACACAGAAAGATGCTAATTCTGTTCAGATGAATGACATGGATGGTTTCAAATTTCTGCTTAAGTTTATGATGAGGAAGATGGTGGAACATATTTGGTTGGTGAATGAAGATGGCAATGAAGCACCTGGGAATTAAATTGGTTAAAAAAACCAACGCCAAGATGAATTCTGACTAATAAAATCTGTTAGCCAGAATTTTAGGGCTACCATATCATTTACGGAACCAGAAAATCATAAAGGATATAAGAATTGCAGTGGCTGACTCGAAACAGAGGAAGAAACAGAACCCAAGAACCATCTTTGATGGGCTTGAATTGATAAATTGGTGGTTAATGATAAGTTGGTAGCTTATGGGCTCAAAAGGTTCAACTCAATTGATAAGTAGGCAGTTAATGGGCAGCAAGATTTACTAAGGACCATGGAAAGGGTTGAGGGTTGTAGGTTGTGTGTGGAGACTTCAACATAACCAGTTTCTCAACCGAAAAGCAAGTGGGGCTGAATCTCTGAATCCATGTCTGATTTCTCATATATTATAAATGACTTAGAGCTGGTAGATCCTCCTTTATTTGGGGATCTTATACATGGATGAGCAAATATAATAGACTCAGTTCCTCAAGAATTGTTGACAGGTTTCTTGATTCTACTAACTGGAGAACAAAATTCAAAAGCATCAACCAATCCATCCTTCCTAGAGATAGATGGCATCTATCACAGTTCAATTATACCCATGAGAATCTACAAACAAAGAAACAAACAAACAAAAAAGGAAAATACAACTAAGCTCAAGATACTTCTTGTGCCAGGAGAGTGTAGAAGACAACAAAAAAATTTTACATTGTAAAGTGACACGACACTTATAGCAACTTTGTTTGAGCATGACTGCCAGAATCTACTATGGATATGCTGAAATGCTGGAACAAAATGGAAGGTAGTGAAAGCCAAGAAGTGGTGGAAATCAATATATGGTGGATTTTATCGAAAGAGAGAAATGCAAGGTGATTTGAAGACAAGAATATCTCTACACAAAGACTTAGATGAACAGCGTAATGTCTTTTTATTTCTGATGTAAAGAGAACCTTGTAGAGGATGCTGAATCTCTAGTAGATATTATGAAATCTCTACTAGACTGTTTCTTTAGGGGAACTGTAAATACAGTTTCTAACATTTCCTTCATGATGATGATATATTGTTACCCTTTACCATTAAGGGAAAAAAAGATGACACCTGACATCCCCCATGGTTTATTTTTAAAAGAGGAATAAAAATAGACCTACACCAAAAAGCTTATGAATCTCCTTAACCACAACAAGACAGTACAAGGACAATTCATACGTATCACAAGGTTAAGGAAAATTCTAGTAGGCTGAAGGACCTGAACCAGTATATGAGAATATGAACTACAAGCAAAAAACGAAAAACAAAAACTAGATTTAAGATTTCACTGACTTATGACTGAATAAAGTTCATTAACTTACCAAAGCGAACAATGCCGTAAATTTAACCCACTTAAGGTTTCTTTCTGGCAGATCCTAATGTAGACATTTCTACAGTAACCCTCCTCTTCTAATATTTGTTTTTGAAAAAAGTAACAGCTCTCCTCTACTAATATTCTTTTCAGATACGAAAAAAGAGGTTTTTGTTAGTTCTGCAAAAGTGAAGCCAAGGCTTCTCCTTTTGTGTAAGCTTGAAACCTATAAGAGCCAGTGAGTTTGTTTTTGCTTTTTGGATCAAATAAGAGCCAGCGAGCTTTCATGACACAACTTTTCCAGTAGACCCTTCTGCACAATTTCCTTATAATTTTGAGATCACACTAGATTTCACAAAACTAAAAACCTTGGAGAGATTAGCAGCTTTCTATCTACATCAGTTTCAATCTTTTTAAAAAAAATGGTAATGTCCAAAAAGATTATTTAAGGCTTCAATTGGAATAGAAGTATTTAACTCTAGGAAAGAATGTAAAGAAAAGAAAGATGAGAGATATAACCACATCAATTGAAAAACCCATCAATTAAACACAGTTTTCTGAAAAATTGGATAATGTTGGTTAGCCACTTATACCAATAAATAAGGATCACATATCCCATGATATGGCATGAGCTATAGGTCTGGTAAGTTTTTTTGGCTTGGCAAAGGCATTGGTATTAACCGAGCAGCTAAAAGTTGAGAGTTATAGGGCCATAAGGGCCAACATATACACAGAAACAGCTCTAGACCCCTACATGAACGGGTAAAAGTAATAAATTGAAGCAAATAAGACCGTTATCCACACAAGCCTCAATGTAGACATAATATAAATAGCAAAAAGACCTAAACTATTTTGATGCATACATAAAAGTGATGAAAGAAGAAAAACCACTCCACAGCTAAAGATGAATAACTTTACCTGGAATAGAAGGACA
This sequence comes from Solanum pennellii, assembly GCF_001406875.1. NCBI lineage: Eukaryota > Viridiplantae > Streptophyta > Magnoliopsida > Solanales > Solanaceae > Solanum > Solanum pennellii. The sequence goes on from NC_028637.1 coordinate 64,008,400, forward strand.
ATGATGACAAGACAAACTCCAATAGCCATTGAACTGCTGTAGTAAAATGGAACCCAACTACTTACAATAGGTGCCACAAGCAGCAGCATTATACCAAATGCAAGAAACAGCAGACGCCATCTTTGTAAATCTGCATATCATAAAAAGGAGGTAACTAAGCAGTAGACAAGAAACAGAAGGAAACAGATTCCACAGATCCATAAAGTCCCAAGCATAACAACGCATCTGTCCAACCTTCTTCGATAGTTACAGTAACAGAACCAGAAAGACCATCAACAAGCTTCACATCAAGAATTCTATCCTCGTAAGGGGACATGACAGAGTTCCATGGCCCTTTCTGTAAATTCTTCCACGCATCATGTTCACACTGGCACAAGCCAAGAGAAGAATTCCTGCAAAACAGAAATCCCTGAGTCAAAATCTCCAATGGAAAAGACTAAATCATGTCAAAGAAACTTGAGAATAGAGGCATTCTCTGCTTACTTGTGAAAGCATATCTGTAATTTTCCCAGCAATCTATCTGGAATTACTGCTGATGGGGCCCAACTAACTCGATATGCACTAGAATAACTGCTAAGTCTCCATCGTGATAGACCGGTGATTAGTATGCGTTCACATAATACATCTTCTTTAGACAAAGGGTCTGTCACAAGTTTAATTGGAGTCACATCCAGTATCTGATTTTTCAATTTGACACCTGTCATGTCAAAAACATTAAGTTGAGTAATGCAAGATTGAGTGCTAACATCAAGATAGTATTCTCTGATAACTTATGTGAGTCAGCATCTGACTCATTTCACTATCAAGGATATCAATCTTGAGAAAAAGCTATGTTATGCAGACCTACAGAAATTAAAATTATTCAAGTTTGCAGCTTTTTATTTGCCCCCAGGAAATTGAGTATCTTCAAACCTTTAAAAGCTATCTTCTAGTGTGTTCTTGTCCCAGGTTAAAGATGCAAACATCGGTCTGTTATGGTCCCCGGTTATGGATCTCATTATGGGACGCTGCAATATGAAATCTGAAGTTTTCTTCTTACGACTATGGTGCTGGTTCGTTAAGAGAGAACCTGCAATCTCTTGAGTTAAAGTACTCAAAAACTGAAATTAATTTTCTGCTTACATTTCCTGGGACAAACAGAATTTAAATACAACACATAAAAGATATCTACCCCTAGAAACTAGGACATGACCTCCTAACATAACTGGAACGAAAACTGTACTATTACTGGAAAATAACTACTATTAAAAGGATATAACTATTGTTTACTGCTAAAAAGAAATAACTAATGTTGTAACTATTGGATGACTAAAGACTGATAACATTACTCTCCTCCTTCAAATCGCGCTTATCCTCAAGCGCTAAGAGCAGAAATTAGTATTTCACTCCTTTCCAACAAACTCTTCCTCATCATCTATAAATTCAATCCAGAATAATTTCTTGCATTGATGACCTCGAGCGAATAGTTCATCACAATTGAAACAAAGTCCCGTAAGACGCATTTCCTCCATTTCAGATCTTGTCAGTTTCTTCACAAATCTGGCATGATGTTGAGGTGAGAAATTTGTTGTCTTGGATTTGCAAGCATCTAACAATTGCGAACAAACGGGTCGTTCCTTGCGTTCATAAAGTCGAGATAAACTCATCGTTGTAGCCAAATCTGGAGGATTATGCAACTCAACCTCAATTGCTATATAATCAGTAAGACCACTGATATAATGTTCAATTTTTTGCGACTTAGTGTACCAGCCCGCGAAATTAACTGCTCAAACTTTTCTCGGTAATTTGTCATAGACCCGATCTGGCATAACTTAGCCAATTCTCCCAGTTTATGACTTCTAATTGGTGGCCCAAAGCGAAGGTTACAGTGACGCTTGAATTCATCCCAAAATGGTTGAGGCATATCTATCTCTAGTTGAAGAAACCAAAGTTGTGCATTTTCTAAATGAAAAGAAGCAAGTCTAACCTTTTCTTCTTCTGGAGTTTGTTGGTGTCGAAAGAAATGTTCACATCTGTTTAACCATCCCAAACGGTCCTCTTGTCCATCAAATCGTGGGAAATCCAACTTAGTATGTCGAGGAATGATGAAACTTCCTCCTACTTCTGAACCTGACCCTCCAACCACTTTATTCTTTCCCTTCCAACCGCGATTCTAACTTGTATTTTCATTTGAATTAGAATCGGCCTTAGAAATCTCTAAATCCTTGGCAAGTGCATCCAAACGAGCATTTATTGCTTCCTGTCTGGCCAAATTGGCTGCACGTTCTTTGTGGAACAAGTTCACCAGTTGTGCTAGTTGACATTGAATTTGGTCTCCCATAACTCCGGTCTCTGATACCAAGTTGTTATGGTCCCCGATTATGAATCTCGTTATGGGACGCTGCAATATGAAATCTGAAGTTTTCTTCTTACGACCTATGGTTTTGGTTCGTTAAGAGAGAACCTGCAATCTCTTGAGTTTAAGTACTCAAAAACTGAAATTAACTTTCAGCTTACATTTCCTGGGACAAACAGAATTTAAATACAACACATAAAAGATAACCACCCCTAGAAACTAGACATAACCTCCTAACATAACTGGAACGAAAAATGTACTATTACTGAAAAATTACTACTACTAAAAGGAAATAACTATTGTTTACTGCTAAAAAGAAATAACTAATATTGTAACTATGGATGACTAAAGACTGATAACACGGTCTTTATAACATCTTAGTTGACTTGACAAATCCTTTATGGACTAAATCGTGTATATAGTTCATAGATGTCATTGTAATGCTTTTCAGATAATTGGAATTGAAACAGTTGAGAAGTTTGTGACAATTGTTCATTTCTTAAATGGTATGTTGTCTAAAGAATCCACAATTAATTCCTTAACTTCTAGCTTTTCTCATTCTCAATATTCTTTTTGAAAGTGCATCACATATAATCTTTTTCTTTGCTTAGTCACTAATGCTAACCCTGCATCTTTTTTATCTCTCCTTGAGCCGAGGGTCAATTGAGACAACCTCCCTGCCATCACAAGATAGGAGGTACAGTCTGCGTGCACGCTACCCTCCGCAAATCCCGCATGTGGGATTTTACTGGGTTTGTTTTTGTTGTAATCACTACTTCTCACCACACAGCCCAGGATTCACCTCTCCATCTTTTTACTACAATATGCCTCCAATATATATATATATATTAAAGGAGTCTCTATGTGGCCTGGGTGTAGCTGTGTTGAATGGGTATAAGTGATTGGTGTCTCTCCTGCAGAATGCATCAAAAACAAGCCAAAAGTGAGCACAACCGAGCAATTTACCCGGCACTCATACCATGATCCTTCCAAGCAATATTTTTTCTCTACATTTTTTTGGTTTAGAATTTTTTCTCTACAATTTATTTATTTATTGATAATGCTAACATTCTGCATATTAACAGGCATACTAAACAATTATAAAAAGGATCTTCCTAACTATTTTCCTTTTACATAATGTCTAACACATCAAAATATCTTCTGTTTCTTTAAAGCACTCCTAATTACACATAAAATAAAAACAGGCCAAACAATTCATCTTCAACTTCTTAATAATACATTGCATATCCTCAAAATCTTCGGAGTCCATCAAATATATGTTCGGGCAATCCTCTATCTCTCCTTCGCCTTAGACAAAATACCTTTTCTGCCCCAACACTCTGGTACCTCTTTTGCCCTTGCTGGCATCACCCAGCTGGCATCACCCACGAGATACTCCTCAAGTTAATCAAAAATTTCCAGATTTTTGCAATGTAAAAAAAGATAGTTGCTGATCTTTGCTTTTCCCCACACAAAAGCTCGGGAACATAACTGAAGTCGCTACTTCTCAGTTCTGCCTGTGTTAATACAGCCTCTTTTGCCACAAGCCAAGTGAAGCAAGCTACTTTATATGGAATCTTCTCATTCCAGATCATTTTCCATGGTCAGCATCCCACTTAGTGGTTGACTTAGACCAGTTACCTATATGCTTCATTCACTTTATATTTTCCCTGTGTATTTCCTTGTGATACCATACCATCCACATATCCAGTTACACCCTCAAATTGGGGTAGTGTTCTATAGAACTCAGTTATCCTCAAGCAATCATTTCAGAGTCTCCTAAAGGTTAAGTTCCAAACCTGTTTAGAATAAACTTCAGCTACTATTGCCTCCTGTTGTTGGCCTAAGTTGTAAATGTCTAGAAAAGTTTGTAGCACAACCCCTTGTACCATCCACTAATCCTTCCAAAATTTATATTCACACAATTTCCTACTATAAACCTTGATTTACTTATCATTTTGGCCACAGATTTCTAATGGATCTCCTCACACTGCATCCATAAGGAATATTTACTGGATTGGTGGTCCAATTTCCTTCTTTCCCCCCATTTTCTTCTAATTACTCCTTGCATAAAGGATTTTCTTCGGAAGCAAATCTCCATAGTCATCTCATCATCAAACTTTGGCCCTGCGCTTTCAAGTTCTTGATTCCCGTTCCCCTTCTTTCTTGTTAATTGTCAAGATATCCCATTTGACTGAGTGGATCTTCTTTCTATCATCATTACTCTGCCACACAGGAAGTTTCTCCTTAGTTTATCATATCTATCCACAACACTAGCAGGAATTAGATATATAGACATCATGAGAGTTTGGAGAGCATCCAAAACACTATTACTGAGTGTCAAATCTAACCCCAAGGCACAGGTGTTGCATTTTCCAATTTGTCAGCTTCTTCTAGCATTTTTACTCCATTCAATACCCCTTTGATTTTCTCTTTGCTCCCAAAGGCATGCCCAAAAAAATAATATGATTCTCCCACTTTGCCTCCCAAAATATCAGCTAGCATATGAACTCTTCCACAACATTTACTAGTATCCTTAGTTCATGGTGGCAACTTCACCCCGTGCATCCTTTGGTTGTGAGCCCCGCCTAGAGGGAGGCACTAAGGGAAGGGCGTAGCGCTAAATCTACCTCACCTTTCTGAGGTTTAAACCCTTCTGTTGAGCACCAATTGGAAATCCAATCTGACTTCTAAGTGTAGATGCAGCCCTGAAATGGCCTCAAATTCGATGAAAATAACCCTCAGAAATCTGAGTTGATCCTTCTAAGCATTAAAGCATACTTTTAATGAGTTATTTCCATGTTGTTGTCTTAATATGAAATGTTTTTTTCGATTGAAGGACAGCTAACACACGTGAGAGTGGCAACATACACTCCATGACAGTCATGAATGTAATCTGGAGTTCCAAATTCTTAAATTAAAAGTGACACAAAAGTGAGTTGAATCAAGTGGTTGTTATTGCATTAGTTTGGAAACCACTTTAAGGAGCTCATACACAAAATTTGGGGCCTATCTAGAGAAGATTTGTGCTGATATCCATAAATCCACCACTGTAGAGCTCTGAAGATCAAATTTAGAATTCAGAGTGCTACAAATGTGAATCGTTTCATGTGACTAACATATCAAAAGAAGCAAAACATCGAGCGCTCATATCTAAAATGTGGCCCTGTTTAGAGAAGATCTGAGTTACTCGGGATAGAAAATGATTTCCAGCTCATTGAAGAAGATGACATGCTGTAAATTTCCTGTTTCTGTGCCCTTGGACAGTGAAGGAGGAGCTGAGCATTGAAACATTGAAGAAAAATTCGGGTACACAACCAGTTTAGCTCCACGAATTGCTGCCCAGAAAGTTGTTAACTTCGTGTCCACGAAACACCAGAACCAGCAGCACTTTGTCTCCACGAAGTTCGTTCATTCCAACGAAGTTGCTGCCTAATTTTACATTTGAAATTGTTACTGTATTTTGAATGAGAGTTCAGAAACATGAAGCAGAAAGCTGAAAACACCGGCAGCCATTGAAGCTTGTCTAAAAGTTTGAGTTTGAATTTTGACTTGCCACAAACGGGCTCCGTTTTGAGTGATGAATATATCAAAAGAAGTGGCACGTCGAGAGGAGCTCATACCTAAAATTTGGGGCGATTTTGGAGAAGATATCTGGTGATTTGCATCAATTTATAGCAGCAGCTATACGAAAAATGTAATGAACACCTGGAAAAAAATTCTAGACTTGTATGATGCGAAAATAACCACTTATTTACTGTTTCCTTTCCATTTTTCTTTAGAGTTCTTTAGCTTGATTATATTGAATCCTACTTGCATTAATCTTGTCTATTTTTGTGTCTATAATTCTGTCATTCCAATGTCTTTGGAGCTTTTCTTGTTCGACTTTGTTGGTAACTATTTGATACAAGTATGTTAGGTTTTAGAGTTGTCCATTATTCATTAATACAAAATTCATTCTATCCCAAAGGTTGGTTTGAGACTTGTGACAAGTGAATGATATGAGCAAGAACGGTACAAGTATGTAGTAGACAAAAAGGGAAAATTTCTCTTTCCACCTACTTCTCTTAATCCTCATCAAGGAATTTTGGGCACTTACTCTAAATCCCATAAAAATGATTGAGATAGGGGCAAGGGATGGCAACTCTATGATGAAAAAAGGAGAGGATGTGCGGAGTGAAGTAAGAGAGTCGCCACAAAACAAATCTAACCTTCTTCTTTGTTATTTACACAGACTCCTAAAAACGAGCCTACACTTAATGAAACGACAAGTATGGTGGTCTCCTTGAATAAATGACTTGACATGCTTGAAATTATGGGATTGGGAGCTTTGCCCCAAGGTAAAGAAAATCTTTTGAGACCTTGAAGGTACAATTAGTAAACTTGACACACTGAATATTTTGAATGAACAAAGTTTGAGGGATAGCTTGTATTCATGTGAGATTAACAGGTTAGGCACCTCTAGTTATCTCCTAAACCAAGAAAATAAATAGTGATCCAAATTTCATTAATATATATGCAATATATGTACACATAACAGGCAGTCCTTTCAATACAGTTCAATCAAGTGAAGACAATACAATCTCCAATGTCCACAAATATATCTCATGACCACTTCCATTATACCCTTAATATAGAGAAGGTTTTTAGTCACAAAAAAATTGTCCGCTACTTCGGCTTCTCAAAAAAGCAACATGAGACTATGATTTTCAACGGTATATTGAACCCTATGAGTTGATGAAGTATTTGTGAGTATTAAAATTGTCAAAGGAGCAAAATTGGGATGCTCCAAAATCAAATATAGATTACACAAGAAGAATATGTAAAGGAGAAAGTGATAAATTGAAGGGAAAAAAAAGAGAATAGGGGAAATAGAGTAACCTTGGAGAGCAGCAACGGGAGTAGTTGAAAGAAACAGAGAGATGCAAAAGAGTACAGGAAGAAGAAAAGCACTGCTGCCGAAGAATAAGATGAACCCCATTAATGGATCCACTTCCCAAACTCCGTTTCTTCCTCTTCCTCTTCCTCTTCCTCTCTTCCTCTCTTCAGTTTGAAATGAAAAAAGAATTCAAAGGCGGTACATGCCTCGAGAAGACGCAACCAATAAGTACTTCCTCTCAATCCTAGGACCCGTTTGGTCATATATTTTTCAAATAAAATTTGACAAATATTATTTTGTTCATATAACTTGTTATTATTTAATAAATATTTTTGATAAATAATTTATATTTTTAAATATTAGAAAAAAAATTGTGTTAAATTTTATTATTTGGAAGCTTTTGAAAAATTCAAATTTCGTATTAAACTTTTATTTTTTATAAAAGCACCTCCTATAGTTATTATTTGTATTGTATTATATTTTTTTATGTGAACAATAAATCAAAGATAGAATATTCAATGAATATGAAAGTGATGAGATTGTTGCTGATGAAAATGACGAACGATCGGTTCAGGGTAACAAAGTCATTAGTTTTGTCTACTTTCACGGTGTATTGAATGGTGGTGTTGTACTGGCTTCGAACTACCACATTACTCCAGTCTCGTAGACTACTTGTTATTTGTTATAATTAGTGCCGACAATGAGCCTATATTTTGGTAACCCGTCCATATTTTAATGGATTGGATGATTGACTTTCTACATGGATAAAATATAGTTTGATACTCACACTCAACTCATAAAAATATGAGTAAAATATAGGTAAACTATGGATAAAATATGAATTAGTCAAATGGGTTAAATTTCTAACTTTTATTCACACAAAATTCATGATATCACTAATATAAATTGTAACTCTTCCTTTTTCTATTCTTCTATTGAACTAATTTTTTTTCTCTATAATTGAAAAGGTGAAGTCTTTGACCCTCCAAAAATTTATTTTAAATGTACGTTTTTTTTGTTAATTATAATTGTATTATTATATTTGTTTAGTTTTATATAAGATGATAAATAATAGTGTAAAATAAGCAAATTGTGTATTAGTATTGACATTGCTTAAGCCTTAAAGTGCATTAATCATGTTTAAATTATGCAAGTATTCATTTACTTTGAATTTAAAAATATTTTTTTCTTATTATTACATAAATTTGTTTTATATTGAAAATTTTGGATTTTTTTTACTTTTATGATACAATAAAACTAAATGAAGCTTTTTCAATATTTTTCATCTAAAAAAAGACTAAAATGTTTGAATATTATTTACTCATATGGATAAATATGGTAAGACTTAAGTTATATGTAGCCCCTTAAAGTTGTTTGTATAATAAACTTACACACCTTAACAAACTTTATTTCCTATTAGACACTCCAATCTTAAAAAATAAGTGGCAAAAGTATTCATTACCCCCCTGAACTTGAAGTTTTTTATTCAGTGTACACCTAAACTTTATTTTGTTTCAATTACCCCCCTGAACTTGCTTATTCATCGAACACGTACACCTTTTCTGTCCACCTGGCATAGAAACTGAAATTAAACTCTACAAGGCGCGTGAGACAGCATTTTTTGCCACATCATAAAGTTACAACGGTGATATACGTAAAAAATCTATTTTTTCTTTAATATTTGGCTTATTTTAAGAATTTTTCTCTCTCTATTCTCTAGCTATTTATTCTTCTTTATCCCTTCTCCCTTTTCAAATTTCAGATTTTTCTCAAGGGCTTCGGGAATCCTCTTCTTGAAACACAATTCATCAAGTTCCAAATCAAAAATTTTCCTCTTATAGAAAAACTCTTTTGCATCTTCAACTCTATGAGCTGCAGCATATCTATTAATCAAATACCATAAGTTTTTTCATTAACCAAATTTCCTCTCTTAGACATTTCGTCAAGCACTTGGTTGAGTTCATCAAACGTCTCATACGACCAAGAATATCGAGAATTTCATTGAAAGATTCAGTATTTGGTGAATACCTACATGGATTTTCACCTGCTAATATCCATTTGAAGAAGATAAAAGCTGGTTTCCAATCAGAACGGTGTCGTTTAAGCACGTTTAGAATAAAATCTTCAGATAATAATGTGAAATTGCAATTACTTAGAGATTGAAAAATGTCACTCACTGATTTATCTGCTTTATTCTTGAGAAGGGTCTGCACTTCCAACGCGCAGTTTTCTTCGTCGGATATTGTGTGCATTAGGAATGAAAGCGACTCGTCATTTTGGGTTGAAAACTGTAGAAACGCTGAATTCTCCGGTAGAGTTCTTTAGTTGACATTCCGATGACCTTTCCGGTGGAACGCCGGAAAAGTAGATTTTATTGGAATGAAAGCAAGAGCAAACAAGAGCAAGTCATATAAGAGAAAGTTTGATTTGTGAATTGTGAAGGTTGGTATTATCTAGGTGACAAAATATTTATCTAGGTGGCAAAATATTTAACTAGGTGGCAAAATATTTATCTAGGTGTCGTGCGCGTGTGGACACAATCGTAGTGAGTGGACAGAAAAGGTGTACGTGTTCGATGAATAAGCAAGTTCAGGGGGTAAATGAAACAAAATAAAGTTTAGGTGTACACTGAATAAAAAGCTTCAAGTACAAGGGGGTAATGAATACTTTTGCCAAAATAAGTACTTATTGAACATTTTTCTGACACTTAGGCATCATTTGTTTCCATTAACATTAAGATGTTTGAATCTTAATATACATCTGAATATTACGATTTACATTAAGATCATGATGTTTTGATCTGAATACACATTTGAATACTAAGATGTGGTCTTTAAATCTGAACATTAAATAATTAATGTTGTTTGTTTTCAATATCTGAATGTGGAAGTAAAATTGAATATTATATTAATAAAATATTATAAAATTTTCATTTCAACAAAATATATCACTTTTGATTTAAAAAAAATTTCTAAAAGTTTTATTAATCATGATTCAAAGTATTACGTTTTCATTCAAAAACCTTGATAAACAACAATACACCAAAAATATTATTGCAACCAGTGTTCTTAACGCACAACAATACAAGAAAATTATTAATACAAATAAAAATACTTCAAATGATTTATTAAAACTTGTCAGTTGGGAAAAAATGATGTTTGATTAAGAAAGTGAGAAGAAAAGTTTTTAGTTATGAGATAAAAAGCACGCTCAAAGCAGAGAAACTATAATTTATTATTTGATAACTTATCAAATAAATCTGAATGTTGTTAAGAGTCTCCTGCAGATCTGATTCGTTCAAAACTCTTCAGACCCATTATGAGGTTTTCTAAAAAATAAAACAAATGAATTTAATGGGCTGAATTTGAATGATTCTTTTTTTTTTTTCAGCAAAGAAGTTATAGATTGTCTCCATTTTTTTATACAAAAATATAGATAATAATCTCCACTTTATTTAATAAAGAATCAATGATCTCCATCTTTTTCTGAAAGAACGACGGCAGAAATAGATAATAATAAGAAATTAAAAAATTTATCGATATGTGATTCACTCTAAATTTTCACCTTTCAGAGTGATGTTATATTTTGCATGCATATTAATAAAATTATTTACATAAATAATAATAGCATGATACATAAGTGTATCAATTGCGCTATGACATGGTGTTATCTAACCATTTTAATGAGATCCAAATTTATATTTGTGTTATGCGAATTTACAAACATTGGGATACTATTCAATGAAAGCGCTTTACAACCTTTTAAATCCTTCAGGAATTTTCATATAATATTTACATTGTAGCTAAATATGATAATCATTCATCATGCGTATACTAGTTTTTCATATATTGTCACACTATTAGAAACTTCATTTCATCTATCTTAGGAGAATACATCTCCGTACAATAATGTCAGGACTTTTGCAAAAAGTTTTTATTTTTTAATATATAAGTCGTATTTTATATTTTACGATTTTATTTAACACAAAATAATTCGTTTGTACCCCACCTGACATTATATTTTGGTATATGGGCAATAACTCCAAAATATCACTTTTCCAAGTGAAATAAATTTACTTGAATTGTATTTTCTTTGGCCAACAATTTATCTTTCCTTTCGATAAATTTAATATAAAGATCTTCGTCACCATTTCTAATTTTGAGCGCTAAATTATATTAAAGAAATCTTCGACATTTATTTGATACCAATTCTAATTTGACATAACATATCAAACTCTATTTATTTTTATTATTTTCAGGTACCTGAATCTTTGTCAAAATTTTATAAAGCGTTATTTCATGGTGCTTTTACTTGCTCCATTATTATGACCATCTTTATCATTTGATCCTCTTCTTCTTTAAGATATTACATCTTTCGAATAGATTAATCTATCACGCTTCAGACATTTCATAAATTATATCTTTCAATGATTTTTCTTTGGAGCAATTAGGACTAAATTTTATCATATGATCAGCGAATATGTCTGAAAATTGACTTAAGTTATATTTTCAACGAGGATCATATCAATGATATTTTATTATACATAAACTTATTTTCAAGTTGCTTATCATCTCCTCCTAATGTTAGAGAATCTAACATTCACCTAACTTTATATGGGAACTCATCTTTTTGCATTTGTATAGTGGTGGAGCAATTGAATAATATATCACATATTTAAATCTCTAAAAACTCTGAACCAATTATGATAGGGGATCCTTGTTGGATTGATACATACAAGTGTTGTTATACTTTAAATTACACATCTCATATCAAATTTCTTTAAAGAGTTTTATTCTTGTAACCAATGGTTTAGCTATAATTGGAGGCATATAACTTTTGCTTAAACCACTTGCATATATACCAACATTATCAATATATTTTCATAATTTGAAATGTGCTCTTGATTTATCAACTCGAGCAAACAACCTTTGCAAAAATCAAATTGCAAGTTGATAATAAATCACATGTGACCATGACATAGATGTATCTATATAATAACAAATGATTCACATGGTAGGTGAACATACTCATATTCACCTTTTTATACTTTCAAAATTTCATGAAATATAATCTCAACCTTAGCTGGTACAACAATAATTTTATCATGAGAACAATTACATTTATCTTTTTTCTAAACTTTTTAGCATTTTCTTTATTTTCCTTTACCGGTGTGATATTTTAACAAATAATTTCAAAATCTTCTTTTCAAATAATTACTCAATAACATTATTCTCTATAATTATATTTTAACAAATAATTTCAAAATCTTCTTTTCAAATAATTACTCAATAACATTATTCTCTATAATTCACATTTTTTTTCTATCTAACTTTTATTTTTCTAATTGGTTCATAATATTTATGTCTTCAAAACCTTTCACGTGGATAATTCCCTAAATTAATTAAAGTGCAAGTTATGTAGTTTTTCTTATTTTACTTAGTTGCTACAAGTAACAATTTTTAGGAGATTTTATATATATATATATATATATATATATATATATATATATAATGCTTTTTTTTATCCTTCAGTAAAAATAATTATAATGTTGCTATTTTTTTTATCTGGAATGTTTGATTTGATTTCATATTAGAATCATGCTATATTAAAAAAAGTTAAGTGTAGTATATTATTAGTTGAATAATATAAATATGGTATTCCTATTGAATTGCTTGTGTAGTATTGATATGATTTCTTAATATACTGAACTATATTTAAAGTACTAATAGCATACATAGTAGATTATAAGTTGAAATATAATTTATTGGGTTCAATAATAATACTAATAATAATAATAATAATAATAATTTGACTCAAAATATTTAAACAAAAAAGATTATTCATAAATCTAATGAGTTATGCGCGAAGCGCAGATGTGTTTACTAGTATATATATAAAGGAGAAACATAGTGAATGTTATTCGGCACCTCTCTATGATCTCCATTTATATTTGTCTTTTTTCTCAATTTTTTGGCATTTCTCCCTTTTTAAATTAATATATTCAATTATAAAATCAAATTACTTAAATTATTAAAAGAAATATTTAATTAATGGAGATCCATTTATACCAAAGACTCTTCACATTCTTTTCTTCTTTGTTAGCCTCACTTCTATCGTGAATCATACTCCCTCCGTCCCATTTTATATGTTATCTTTTTGAATAATTGAATCACAATACTTGTCATTTTATGAAATTCATGCATAAATTATCATATTGTGCCTATTTTACCCTTGATAGATTAATTAATAATCTTGAAAATATATCCATAAGTTATTATAAGGTTGACTTAAGAAAACATTAAATAAGGGTAGAAGGGTAAAATTACATCATTTCTTAATTCAAATGCAAAGTAAAAAAGTGACATATAAAATGGGACGGAAAAAGTAAATGATAATATATTTTAATATGTTGAGTGTTTTTCTCTTTATTATTTAATTTATTTAGTGGAGTAATTACCCATGACCTACTTTTTAATTTTTATTTTTAATAATATTCAAGACTCATAATTTTCATGTCCATAACATTCAAAAATTAATTTGTGAGTTTATGTTGTGTCATGATATTCCTATATTTTGCCTATATAAACTCATATTTAGTTTCGTGGAGATTCACATTCAAGATTGTCCTTTCCCTTCTTTATCATATTGTTTGTGAATTAACTAATATGTAAGATGAGAAATATTTCATTCCGAAGTCTTTCTTTTCATTTTCTATATTTTGCCTATCTAAATTCATATTTAATTTCATGAAAATTCACATTGACATTTAGAAATATATTTCTCTTATTTATCATATTAGTTTGTGAGATAACTAACATGTAATCAAAAAAATACATGAAAGGTAAGAAATATTTCATTCTCAAGACTCTTTTTATTTTTATATATTTGGATATGCTTTCTTAATATATTATTTATGTATTTATTATCATTCTCCAAGCAAGTATGATTAAGAAAAAAGTCTTTGTAATAATGAATAATGTGTTGTTAGTAAGGCTGGCAAACGGACCGGTTTTTGGCCGGTTCGATCCGGTTCCAATCCGGTTCCCGTACCGGTCCGTTCGGTACCGATTGAACCGGTAAGGAACCGGTCTTTTGGTATACAGGACCGGTTCCCGGATAGGTTCTTGGTTTTTTATCCGGTTGAGTCGGTTCGGTAAGAACCGGTTCCGGACCGGTCCGATCCGGTAAGAACCGGTTTAGTCGGTTTTTCAATTTTTATTTTTTTATTAAGGTTACCATTTTATATGACCGTTGGACCCTTCTAGCCGTTGGGCTGGGGCCCAAAACGGTCAACTATCCCCCCCCCCCCGCCCCTTTCTAACCCATTTACACTATAAATATACCATTTTTTTTCCATTTTAAATCACAAATTCACTACTTATACAATCTTATACAATCTCTCAAAGTCTCAAACTCTCAATTATAAATCTCTCATAAATTATTAATTATTATATTGTGATGTTGAGTTGGAGTTTGAATTTCGGAAGCTACAATAGGCATCTATCAAATCCGGCTTTGGTTATACGTCTACTTTTACGTAGACGTTTGGTACATTCGTTCCAACTATCAACTTTAATTGTTATTTGTTTATTAATTTAGTTGTTTTTATCTCTTTTATTATACTATTTTGCTTGTTTTTCTCATAATATTTAATTGTATTAAATTTTAACATGAATTCGGAAAGAAATAGTGGTAAAAGACCAATGTCGAAATTAAAAAATAAAAAGGGAGGAGTAAGTAGTTCTTGTTCTAAAAATTTGCCACCTAGATATTTAGTTAATACTAATGATTATACTTGTGTTAATGAAACTTTTTTTACGTCACCAAGACCTATTGAATTTAATTCTGAAAATGAAGTAGATCATGAGTCTTTAAATAGACATTATACTAATTTTGAAGAAGAATTAGAAGAAGTAGAAACAAATGAGGAAGATGAAGAGGCCCCTACCCCGACTAGTCCGGTTACCAAAGTCCCCTCTTTACCTACTTTTTCAAATGTCGCCGTCGTACGTGTTAAAAGATCGTTAGTATGGAAATTTTTGATACAAAATGAGGAGAAAACTACTGCTACGTGCACTAGATGTAAATTGGTAATGAAACATGTAACTACGGGTACACAAGGGGGAACAAGACGACTAAGAACACATTTACGAAAGTGTAATAAAGAATTTGCTCGCCTAGATGATACAGAAAGAGCTAATAGAAATGGAACACCCATACCCGAAAGTTCTATGGGTGTTGGAGGTTCTAATATGGTTCAAGGTATATTAAATATGTCTAACCCGGCTAGTCGAAGCACACACCGCACGTATAGTAAAGAAAAAGATCGTAGAGAATTAGCTAAAATGGTTGCTGTTTGTGGTTTACCTTTTTCATTTCCTTCTCATCTTGGTTTTGTTCATTATATTCGAGAATTATATAACCCAGATTATGAAGGTATTCCAAGAAATACAATTAAAAGTGATCTTTTTAAATATCAAAAAGAATATTCTCATTTTCTTTGTTGTTTATTTGCATATAATGATTGTAGATTATCTATTACTTCTTATATGGGACGTAGTCCTAATGGTAACGATTATTTTACACTTACTTTCCATTGGATGGACCATGAATGGAACATGCAAAAACGAATATTAGCGTATAAATATGTTGAAGAAAATAAAACCGGTTCTTATATAGCATCAAAAGTAGGCTCTATTTTACAATATTATGGAATATGTGATAAAATAATGAGTGTCACTTTAGATAATGCTTCTAATAATTTAAGTGCCGTTGATTATTTAAAAATTAGACTTTGTCCAATTGATAATGGTTGTTTTCATATTAAGTGTGCCGCACATGTTTATAATTTAATAGTAAAAGATGGTATTTCTCAATTTGGAGTTTCTTGTGAAAAAATTAGACTTGCTTGTAATTGGATTTTTAAAGCTAAAGTAAAAGCTAGAATTACTAGATTTAAAAATCGTTGTAATGAATGTGGACTTGCATATAGAAAAATTACAAAAGAAATATGCACTAGATGGAATTCTTTATTTGAAATGCTTCAAGTTGCTTATGTTTATCAAGAACCGCTACAATTAGTTTTTAATGCTCATAATGCGGATCCGAGTTTAAGAATTGGATTTGAAGATTGGCAAAATACAAAAGAACTGATTAATTTTTTAAATGTTTTTTATAAAGCAACAAATGCATGTTCTGGTCAATATTATCCTACTATTTCTTCTGTTTTAGTAAATATTTGTGCTATTTCAATTGAATTTGCTAAATATAAAGGAAAAGAACAATTTAAAGATTCACTTGCTTTTATGATTGAAAAATTCAAAAAATATTTTTTCCCTATTCCTCAAATCTATTTGACTGCTACTACTTTCAACCCAAATTATAAATTAAGAGGTGTTGAAAGAATGGTTGAAAAAATTTATAAAAATTTAGAAATTAAAGATGATGAAACTCCTGATGTTGAACAATGTAAAAGTAGCATTTATACAAAAGTTAGAGATTTATATAATGCATATAAAGTTATGGAAAAAAAATATTCCAATAGTTGAACCTTCATCGTCTAAGCCTAAAAGTGATGATACGGATGATATGATGGATGAATATCTTGAGTTTGAAAGTGATGAAACTAATAATGATTTTGATTTATATTTCAACCAGGCACGGGAAAAGATTAGGC
>NC_028637.1:64027007-64067854 GCF_001406875.1 Solanum pennellii
GTATAATTTATTTATTTGAATAAATATACGGCTATTCGCCTTGATTTTCTTTTATAATAGTCTCTTCTATTTAGTTCATGTCATTTTATAAATTTAATTTTTAATTATTTTAATAAAAGTTTAAATTAAAACTTTAAATTCAATATAAACTTTAAAGTTTAAATTCAATTTCAAACTTTAAATTCAATATAAAGTTTAAAAAACTTTAAATTCAGTTTCAAACTTAAGTTCAATATAAAACTTTAAATTCAATATAAACTTTAAAGTATAAATTTAATTTCAAACTTATATAAACTTTAAAGTTTTCAATTGAAGTTTTAATATAAATATATAATATTATATAATAATTAAAATAATTAAAATTAAAATAAAAAATACCGGATGAACCGGTAAGACCCGATTCCAAACCGATCCAACCCGGTTCCAAACCGGTTACTAACGGACCGGGCGGAACAGGGTGGTTTTTCCGATAAATCCGGTACCGGTAAGAAAAATCCGGTAACAGTTCGATTACGGTAAAACCGGTCCTGTTGACCCGATCCTGTCCGTTTGCAGCCTTAGTTGTTAGTATGTGATTGTTCTCTTTAATAGTCAATTTGCTGGATATAATGTAGTTTGATTTCAATATGTGTGAGAATTCAAGAGATGATTATTGTTCATTGTAATACAATATATTGAAAAAAATCATTTACAAATATATTACATATAGTTTAGATTTCTTTTTTTTTCTTTTGGTATAATTACTTTTGTTTGAAATGATATTTTATTTATTCATAATTATGTGTTTTTTATTCAATTGATAGTATATAACGAAGAAGTTGACATATGGAGTACATAATATAATAACAGATCTACTTACAAAGAAAGATAGTAGATTAAAAGTAATTTTTGAAGCATAATTAGAAATTATCTTTTACTAGAAATTTTGTTATTTTGACTTGTATTGGTGAGGTAGTTACTTTTGCTAGATTTTTTAAATTTTAGTTTGTATATGTAAACTAACTACATGTACTAATAGTGCTACTCATTTGGTTCTTTACTATTCTATTTTTTTTTTACTATGAATCACAATTAATATAACTATTATTTAAAAAATTAATAAATTATGATAATAATGAGCTTCAGTTTTATTATGTTTACAAGGAAATAATTTAAAATTAAAATATTAAATTCTATGATGTCTTTTTTTATATGTAACAATTTGTTTTTGTTACCATTCTTTTTTATATGAGATGTATTCATATTTTTAATTCAGCCACCTCATTTATATTTTTTGTCCATTATTATAGTTCTATTATTTATTTTCACGTTTACTATTTATTTATTTATTTTTATAAATAAAATAATACATGATTATTAGTGCAATTAGTGTCTAATAAAATGCATAACTCATGTCTCTTCATTTTTCTCGCAGCTTCTACTCTTAAACATTGTTTAACTTTTTCATGTTTCTTTTTACAATATTTATGAATATTTTTATTAATGTTTAAAAAATCAAAAAATTAATAACAAAGGCATAGTGAAGAACTTCAATTTTCTTTTTTACGAATTTAGAACTTGTATAGGATGTAAAAAAAAATCAATTTCATATATTTAAAAAAGATGAAAAAGTATATCATATCGCATATAAAGAGAATATCAATATTATTTACATATCTGATACTAATGACTATAAATATTATATATTATCTTTTATCTACTTTTATTGAAATTTTATCTTTCTTATTCTATTTTTATTTGTATTTTAAAAAATTGAAAGTATTATTTATCACGTTTCTTTAAAATCTTCATTACACTAAAAATTTAATTGAATGAAAGATGAAAATATCAAAAAACTTTCATTAGTAATATAAATTTAACCAAATGGAAGATGAAAGGATAAAAAAAAACTTTTTGTTGTGAAGAAAATTCAGAATATAAGAAGAAAAAAGACAAGAAGTATAAGAAAGAGGAGAGAATTTTCTTATTCAAGTATATCTTCCAAATGGTGAGTGATTATCTATTTATAGTGTTGAGATATCACTCCAAAAGTCATCTAATTAATAGATACATAGTTATCTTGGAAGTTTTTATCACCTTGGAAGCACCTATACATAAACTCATTTAATAGTGGATAAATCTAATGGATAATCCACATATACTATACAATGGATTTACAACACTCCCCCTTGGATATCCATAGATTAGTGCCTCGTTAAAATCTTACTAGGAAAAAAACAGTGGGAAAAAGCCTAGTAAAGGAAAAAGAGTACACATATCTCATAATACGCTTTGAATGTTGCCCGTTAAAAACCTTACTAGGAAAACCCAACTTGGGACAAAATCATAGTTAAAAAAAAGAGTACAACGCGTATTTCGCTCCCCCTGATAAAAACTTTACTTGATATCTCGGAGACGGCGCATCCCAATCTTGTATCTCAACTTCTCAAACGTTGATGTTGGCAATGCCTTAGTGAATAAATCAGCAAGATTATCACTTGAACGAATTTGTTGAACTTCTATCTCACCATTTTGTTGAAGATCATGCGTGAAAAAAGAACTTTGGTGAGATATGCCTTGTCCGGTCTTCTTTGATGTATCCTCCTTTCAATTGAGTTATACATGCAGCATTATCTTCGTATATTGTGGTTGGTATATTCTTTTTCAAAGAAAAACCACACATTTTCTGAATATGATGGGTCATTGATCTCAACCAGACGCACTCTAGACTTGCTTCATGGATGACTATTATTTCTGCATGATTTGAAGAAGTGGCTACCAACGTTTGCTTCATTGATCGCCAAGATATTGACGTGTCTCCACATGTAAACAAATAGCCTGTTTGTGATCGAGATTTATGCGGATCAGATAAATACCCTGCATCTGCGTAACCAATCAGTTTTGACTTGGATTCATTGGAATAGAATAAACCCATGTCCATGGTCCCTCGAAGATATCGAAGTATGTGTTTAACACCATTCTAATGTCTTTTTATTGCGGAGGAACTGAATCTTGCCAGTAGACTTACTATAAAACTGATATCTGGTCGAGTATTGTTAGCAAGGTACATTAGTGCCCCGGTCGCACTAATATAAGGAGTTTCATCACCAAGAAGCTCTTCATCATTCTCTTGAGGTCGAAATGGATCTGTATTGATGTCTAGCGATCTTACGACCATTGGAGTACTCAATGGATGTGAGTTATCCATGTAAAAACGCTTTAGTATCTTTTCTGTGTACGTTGATTGATGAACAAGTATTCCATTTGACAAATTCTCAATCTGTAGGCCAAGACAAAATTTTGTCTTGCCGAGATCTTTCATTTCAAATTCTTTTTTCAGACACTCAACAACTTCTAAAAGCTCTTTCCGAGTGCCAATGATGTTCAAATCATCAACATATACAACTATTATAACAAATTCAGACCCCGACTGTTTAATGAAAATGCAGGGACAAATCGGGTCATTTTTGTACCCTTTCTTTAACAAATATTCACTTAGATGATTGTACCACATCATTCCTGATTGTTTTAATCCATACAGAAATTTATGAAGCTTTATTGAACAAGTTTCTCTTGAATCTTTGTATGCTTCAGGCACTTTGAATGCTTCAGTAATTTTCATGAAAATGTTGTGGTCCAATGAGCCATATAGATAGGCTGACAACGTCCACTAGACGCATTTCAAGTTTTCATGAACTGCCAGATTTATGAGATATCTGAAGGTGATTACATCTACCACTGGAGAATATGTCTCCATATAATCAATGCCAGGTCTTTGAGAAAAACCTTGAGCAACGAGTCGGGCCTTATATCTCAGGATTTCACCTTTCTCATTTCTTTTTCGTACAAAAACCCATTTTTACCCCACTGGCTTGATACCTTCAGGTGTTCGAATTATTGATCCGAAAACTTCACGTTTTTCTAGTGAAGTCAATTCAGCTTGAATTGCATCCTTCCATTTTGGCCAATCATTTCTCTGTCTACATTCGTGAACAAATTTTGGCTCAACATCTTCATCTTGTTGCATTATTTCAAAAGCAACATTATAGGCAAATATGTTATCAATCACAATATTATTTCGGTTTCACAACTTTCTCGTCGAGACATAATTCATTGAAATTTCATTGGTTTCAGAAGTTCGATCCTCCTCCTCATCATGTGTTATGACTTAGGTCTCATCTTGAGAAATTTCTTTCAACCCATGATCATCTTGATCATTTATACCTTTTCTCTTTCGAGGATTTTTATCCTTGGAACCAATTGGTCTACCACGTTTCAAATGTGGTCTAGACTCATTTGCCTTAACAGTTTGTCCCATCGGAATATCAACTCGAACTGGAGCATTAACAGCTGAAATATGCGATTTAGTAATCCTTGGAAGATTAGTAAATGCATCTGGTAGCTGATTTGCAACGTTTTGCAAATAAATTATTCTTTGAACTTCTTGCTCACATTGGTTTGTTTGAGGATCCAGATGAGATAGAGATGATGAATTTTAATCTATCTCTTTCCCCAACAACTTATGTTCTTCCTCTAATGTTGGGTATACTAATTAATCAAAATGACAATCGGCAAATCTTGCCTTAAATAAATCTCCAGTCATAGGCTCCAAATATTTTATGATTGAAGGAGATTCATACCCAACATATATTCCCAACCTTCTTTGGGGCCCCATCTTTGTGCGTTGTGGTGGAGCAATTGGGACATACACCGCACATCCAAAAATTCTAAGATGGGAAATGTTTGGATCTTGACCAAAAGTCAATTGTAATGGGGAGAATTCATGATAATTGGTCAGCCTTATGCGCACAAGTGCTACTGCATGCAAAATAGTAATGGTCTAGCTATAAATTGCAGACATTTAATCAATAATTCTGCTAGACCGTTTTGAGTGTGAACATGCGCAACTGGATGTTCAACTGTTATACCAGTAGACATACAATAATTATTAAATGCCTGAGATGTAAATTCACCAACATTATCTAGACGGATTGTCTCTATAGTATAGTCTAGAAAATTGTGCTTTCAATCTTATTATTTGAGCCATCAATCTCGCAAAAGTCATGTTGCGAGTTGATAATAAACACACATGTGACCATCTTGTAGAAATATCTATCAAGACCATATAATATTTAAAGGGTCCACATGCAGGTTGAATCGGTCCACATATATCACCCTGTATACGTTCCAGAAACGCAGGGGATTCAATTTCAACCTTAACTGTTGATGGTTTAATGATCAACTTTCCTTGAGAACAAGCAACACAAGAGAATTCCTTTGATTGAAGGATATTTGGGCTCTTTAAGGTGTGCTCATGTGAATTCTCAATGATTTTGCGCATCATATTAAATCCGGAATGGCCCAACCGGTCATGCCAAATGATAAAATCATCAAAATTAGTAAACCTTTTGTTTACTACGGCATGTGATTCAACTGTACTTATACTTGTATAGTACCCAGAAGAAAGTGCAGGTAATTTTCATGCACAATTTTCTTCTCTACATTAATTGTAGTAATGTAAAGGTATTCAACCTTTCCTTCATTAGCCGTCTCAACATGATAGCCATTTTGGCGAATAACTTTGAAACTTAATAAGATTCTTTCAGACTTACTACAATATAATGCATTGTCAATGCTTAATATTGTCCCTCCAGGTAGTAAGAAGGTCGCTCTTCCAGAGCCCTCAATTAATTTTGTACTACCTGATATTGTGTTGACATATGCCATTTCCATAACCAAATTAGAAAAAGTATTTCTTTTCTTTTAATTTGTATGCGTTGTAGCACTATCAAGAAGGCATACATCTCCATTACTCATCTTGAATCCAACTTACAACTGGGGATTTCTATTAATTTTCATTAAAATAAAATACATTAAAGGAAGGAAGAAACAAAATTACAACGGAAATTTAAATACTTCAACATGAATAACATAATAATTAAAAAAACATAAATAAAATATTATGTAAAATATTAACAGACTTCATTCCCCAGCTAAAAGATCAAACATCAATTTCGATCTCCAAAGAAGTCATCAACTTCCATATGAGTAATGTCACCAAGGCCATCAAAAACATCATCCTTTAAAGCCAAATTTGCTTCAACATTCTTATTATATTTATGAGATGTTCCCGGCTTATCATCATCTTTAAGAGTCATATGTGACTCAGCTCGAGCATTGGAAGAAGAAGCACCTCTTTTATTTCCTTTCTTTTTAAAGGAATTTTGATAGAGCCTTACAAAATGCTCATGTGTGCGACATTCATTCTTCCAATGGCCTGTCATGCCACAACGACGACAATTACTTTTTGAGGGTATTTTGAGAACTTATGTTGTTCTCTCTTTTATTATGACCACCACCTCAACGATTAGTGTATCGTCTCTTATCTTTGTCATGTCCCCGTGCATTATTATAGCCCTGATGATCATATCTTTTTACTTCAGATTAATCACGTGCTCCCACCATATTTGCCTCCGGTAATGGAGCAGCTCCAGTGGGACGAGCTTCATGATTTTTCATTAAAAGAGCATTATGTTGCTCAGTCACCAAAAGACATGAGATTAGTTCAGAATATTCTGAAAACCTTTTTCACGATATTGCTGCTGCAATATCACATTTGAGGCATGGAAAGTAGTAAATGTCTTTTCCAACATTTCCTCATCTTTTATAGTCTCCCCACATAATTTCAACTGGGAGGTTATCCTGAATACAGCAGAGTTGTATTTAATTACGGTCTTAAAATTTTGAAATCATAAATGCATCCACTCATAACAAACTCTTGGCAACACTGTTGCCTTTAGGTGGTCATATCTCCCCTTTAAATCAGTCCACAATTCAAGTGGATCTTTTACCGTCAGATATTCAATCTTTAGGCCCCCATCAAGATGATGACGAAGGAAAATCATAGCCTTCGCCTTATCTTGACTCGATGCTTCATTTCCCTGAGTAATAGTGGCATCAAGACCTTTAGCAGCCAAGTGAATCTCAGCATCGAGTACCCATGAAAGATAATTCTTTCCAGAAATATCTAATGCCACAAACTCAAGTTTGGATAAATTCGACATAATGAAATTATGAGAGAATATGTGAATTAAATAAAAATATTTATATAATACCTTTGCAAGTAGCAACTTCTTGCTGATAACGTGTTGTAAAGAAAGCTCAAAATATAAGAAGAAAAAGACAAGAAGTATAAGATAGAGGAGAGAATTTTCTTATTAAAGTATATCTTCCAAATGGTGAGTGATTCTCTATTTATAGTGTTGAGATATCACTCCAAAAGTCATCTAATTAATAGATACATAGTTATCTTGAAAGTTCTTATCACCTTGGAAGCACTTATACATGAACCCATTTAATAGTGGATAAATCTAATGGATAATCCACATATACTACACAATGGATTTACAAAACTTTTTCATTTTTCATAACTCTTATATTTGTTTAGCCTATAAAGTGAACGTTTTAAGTATTTGTAACTAACAACAATGAAATTATTCACTTTGCCTCTCATTCTTCTTAAGATGATGACGACGATGACGACGATGAATATACGGATATTAAAATTTTACATTGAAATGCCCAATAAATTTCTAGGTTTCGTAATTTTTTTAAGAAAAGAGAAAGGGAAAGAGAAAGAGAAAATATCTCATAATTATTGTGAAGATATTAGAAGGAGAAATGTCATGTAGCAAAAGTCTTTCTTTAAAAATAAAGACTTTTTGAAAGAATGATCATTCCTCCTACAAGGATATATATATCGGAAAAGAGCCTAAAATATCCTTAAAGTATTGAAAATGGTATAAAATTACCCTTCATCCACCTATTGGCTCCAAAATACCCTTTCCACCCACCTATTGAGTCCAAACTACCCTTGTCATCCATCTTTTGGTTCAAAATTGACCACTTATTTGACGGTTTTATATTTAAACTATTTAAATATTTTTTTAAATATGTGGCGCTCAACTATATGTTATAATTTAACTTATTAGTATACTTTATAAATCAATCCACTATCCATCCATTACTAATTAAACCCCTCCAAATTAATAAACCCGTCACATTATTAATGCAACAACAGAAAAACTACTGCCAGTTGAGTGTTTTTAAAAATTTGAGGCAAAAATATCTATAGAAGTAAATTATCATACATTCAAGTGTCTAAATAAAATTAACGATAAACTTAAAAGTCTGACTATGTTCATCTTAATTATTCTTGTGTCTCAACTATGTGATGTTACTTCATAAGTAACTTTTTTTCAAAATAATATATTAAAGGTTTTAAAACAAATCATAAATATTTATAAAATTATATTTTAAAAAAGTGCATGAATTAATTCGAAATGTATTACTTCTTTACCTTTAATCATAAATTTCTAGTTCAATCTTGAAAGAGAATTCTATTGAAAGTGTCTCCTAAATAAGCGGCTCAACCTAAAATTAATTGGGGCTTCGATTTGGACTCGAATAATTTTGGATGTCATTTTCAGGAATCTATAATTTCATCGTGTTTTAGTAGTGTTTATGACTATTTTAATATTATAATTGGATTATTAATTGGGTGAAGTTTAGTTAGTAGTGAGTGGGTAGTGGGTTGATTTATAAATTATATTAATAAATTAAATTATAACCAATAGTTGAACGCCAAGTACTTTAGAAATATTTAAAGAGTTTGATTTTAAAACAATTAAAGAAGTGGTCAATTTTGAACTCAAAGGTGGATGACAAAGGTATTTTGGAGTCAATAGGTGAATGAAAATGGTATTTTGGAGCCAATAGGTGAATGAAGAGTAATTTTATACCATTTTCAATACTTTAAAGACTCTGTTTCATATATATATTGAAGAGCAGTTTTTTTAATTTTGTTGAAAATTAATAGGAAGAGCGATTATTGCTTCAAGGGTAAGAAGAATTATTTAGAGAAAAAATCAGTATATGTACGAAGTTCATATCAAATTGGAGAACAAGCAAAAAAACAAAAATAAATCTATTTTGTTATTTTTGTAAAGGAAGACAAAATTAGTGCTTCTTAATTCCTTTCTTTTCTGATTCTTGTCTTAATTTTTTTTTATGTACCTTTCATTAAAGTTTATTTTATTTTTTCTTATTTATTTTTAGTTATACTTTTCTTTATGCATTTTTTAATTCAATTTTAAAGAAAAGATGATTATATTTAGTTCATTTTATCATCGATTCTATTATTTTCTTTTACTTTTTTTACCTTAAATTTCATATTAATGTCATTTTTATTACTTTCATAAATTATTTTTTTAATAATTCATGTGTTATTTATTTTTCCTACAACTAATAATTTTATATCCATTTGATAATGGATTTTTATCCATTTTCCGCTATAATATTTCTTAAATATATTTTTTCAGCAGAACTGATTAGATTAATAATTAGTGCAAAAGAAAAATTCTATCAAACAACTCTCTACAAAAGCTAATGCTGTGTGAACCCTCTATCATTGATCAAATTTTTTTTTTCTAGGGAAGGGGAATAATTTCAAAAACTGAAAATAACTTTGTATTTCTCTTATATTAGTAAAGGCATGTTTCAACATGTCTGTTTCATTGCTTTTAGGGGTATTTGTGTCTTTTCAGTTCTCTATTAAGAGTACGTGTCTTCTTCCCTTGTCATCAATTCTCTCTTCTCAGTTCCCTACGTGTCTTCCTCCTATGTTACCAATGTACACATTTCTCTACTCTCTCTGTATCTGTATCTTCTTCATTTATGCTCCACCATCTGTGCATCAGCATTCTCCAGGTAAGGTTCTTTCATGTTTCAATTTTGTATCTTTGTTTTGTTGCCATCTTTCTTTTCGTCAAAGTCCAAGTCCCCAATTTAATTAGGGTATGTTAATGCTTGCTTATTTTTCCATTTAGGTTTGTTATAGATGTTGGATTATTCTTAGTTCCAATAATTTTAATAGTTGTGTCTTCAATTTCGATTGGGTCCTTATGCTTCCCCTGTTCTATTTTAGATTGTCGAAAAACTGTTCAGATTCAAATTTTTCTGTGTTTTTCACATGCAGTAATTAATTGGTCTTTTTAAACTTTTGGGAGATTAAGCTTTGATCAACAAGAAGTTGTTATATGGAATAATTGTTTAAGAAATGTTGCTGAAGGTAGTTCTTTAGTTTCGATTGGGTCATTATGCTTCCCCTATTCTATTTTAGATTGTTGACCTTTTTTCAGATTGTCTGATGAAGAGTTGTGTTATCTTAAGGTCATAATTAAAATTAAGACAGAAAAAAGAGAAGTATCCATTCATACGAAACTCAATGCATTACTAAAAAAGTAAACAGAAGGATAACAATAAGATTAACAGCAAAATAAGACTAGAACATGAAAATTAACATCTTGATCATCAGCTTGCTCAATATGAAATAGATTCCAGCTTATCCAGTGTCTTCTCAATATCTTCTTTAAGACTTAGAATTGCTACCTTAAGCTCCTCCACATTTTCCAACAATTCATCTCTTAACAACTGAGAAAAACTGCACTCAGCATTGCAGTGCTGCAAAATTAACCGAATATCAGTATAACAAGACTATTCTCAAGTACAACTAAAATTCTATCAAAAAGCTGCTACCAAATAAAACACACAAAAAAAGCAAATGTACCTTAGGACAAGCAAAATAAACTTGATCCTCAGTTTCTCTTGGAACTGTTACTTGGGGCACATCCAGTAATTCGTTGGGGTTGGATGGAGAAACTGTTCCTGTTTCATTGGAGTCTGATAATCCAATTTTTTCAGCAGATGCAGCATTTTGCTTTAGAAGTTCATTTGATGATTGAGGGGACAGACCATTGTTTTCTTCTTCAACAGCATCAGCAGATTGAGCATGGATCATGCCATTGTTTTCTTCTTCCTTAATACTCTCGTTGGACATCACGTTCACAGAGACTAATGGAGCAGTGTCTACCGTCATCTCAGGTACAACAACAGATTCACCCAACTCTACACTTTCAACAACGCACCTAGAATTCTGAGACACAAATTATATTCATTAGGTGAACATTGAACAAGATATAAGATAACCATAAAGTAAGAGTAGTGAGAGATTTATTGGTTTTGATGAGAAAGACAACAACTTGTTTGAGCTCGAATGGAGTAGGGTAGTGTTGTGGATTTTGAATTGCCGTTAATGGAGTCTTGGAGTTTTGGAGAGTGAAGTAGAGATGCCAAGCAAATAGACTGCAACATAGTCTTAGCTTCAATGTTAGCTGCTAATAAAACATAAGCTTATATAGTATAGTACTTTTTTGTTGTTGTTCGGTACTTGCATAGTTGCATTAGGATTTAATTTAATTCCATGTCAACTTCATGTAGTTGGTCGATTTTGCTATGAATTATGTAAACTGAACATGTTGAATTATTCAGTGCTAGAATTTCTGTTTTTATTGTTAGGTTTTGATTTTTGGTGGTGTGCTTTCTTCTTGATAGTTGATTTGCAGGATGCAGATGAACTCATTGTGCCTTTTCACACCAGTAGTAGAGCAATTTGAGAAGTAGTGAAAGGTGTGGTCAACAATTTTTTTTTGGTCTCCATTGCCATCTTTAAAATAAGAGATCATATTAACAACTGAAAGGCGAAAAAATTTCGTAGTTGCATCTCCATTGAAAAGTCATTTATACAAGTTTTTAATTTCCAGTAGTCTTTGTTTTGGAGGGATAAAACCAGTAGGTAAAGCATTAAGTTTTGTTCTTTCTGGTTAAACATTCATTTTCAGGATACTATTTCGTCAGTACCCAATTTCAATTCTTGTTTTGTTAATTGATATTTTTATTCGTCCATGTTGCATTTCAAAGCTTTTTTTATCACTTGCAGTAATTAATTTGTTCCTCTTTCTTCGTTATTCTTTTTAATTTTTTTTTTGTTCATATGGGTTTATGGTGTAATTAACTGAAATTTTTTTTACTAAGGATTTGATTCCAAGTGAATCAACTTTCTAGGTTTATAAATTTTAATCTTTCATTGTTATGGGTTTAGCTTGGAGTTTCTTCATCTCATTGCATTAAAGTTTTGAAATTATTTTCACTTGCAGTGTGAAGTTAAGGATATACAACTACTCTACGAGAATGTCATCTACGGGTATGTCCGTCAATGTTTTCTTCCGCCTTTTATTTTGATCTCCCTTTTCGTTGTGTATTAGTTTTCTCTATCTTCGTTGAGTTCAGTAGAGAATATTAGCAAACCATAGTTTTCAGATCCACTTTGAGTATTTGATTGACAACAAACATGTCATGGCACCAAATATCTTTCACCACAAGGCACTGACCTGGCCCTATCACCTATCTTGCAAGTTCTCATAGATTCTTGAGCTTTTTATTTAATAATCAAAAGCAAAATTAGGAAAAAGCAAAATGAGTATTTACTCTGTAATTTGTACATAAGGATAAAGGCTAAGAAAAAAATTCTTTGAGTTTAATTTGTCAAAGTAGTCGGTTCATAACCATAAATCTAATTTTAGCTCTTCTCTTGTCAGCATAGCAGACCTGCATGATTGACGATTAGTGAACTATAGTCTTGCAGAAACTTCACATTGCAAGCACGAAATAGAATTTGAACTAGCAACAAGATGATAGTTGAACACCAAATAAAGTATAACCACATTAAAGTCCCTGAAAACCAGAAATGACATCTCTAAAATATAACACTATTCTGATGTCCATAAGAGACAAAAGGTCAGTTGTATCCACCTAGGGGGGAAATGGGGAAGTGGAGGAAACCCCACTCCTGTTTACAAGGTGCTTAGGTAAAAAGCTGAATAGTTCAAACACCACACATTGCTAACTTCAACTTTAACTACTTCAACAGATTGTAATCCAGATGGGTTTAAGAAAGTGAAGGAATTATTTCGCATTTTGTTGTAGGATATAGGTATAGCTATAGATTATAGATCATAGTATAGTAAATAGTATGTAATATTGGAGATAGAATTGCATTAAATAATATTTCTGGAGAAGTATCATCAGTGCATATAAATGGAATGACTGACAATAACATGATGGATTTTAGCAGCAGAAAAAAGTCTTTTGAGGAACTCTGCATGTTAGCAGTACTTTCATATCAGATAAAACTTACTCAATAGTTACCCACCAAAAGAGAGACAATAAGTAGGAATTTCCCATGGCCATAGCTACAACCCACTCTTCCAGCCTTGATTGGGGTTAATTAGTGTGTACACAAACACATCATCCACCACACCTGTTCCTACTTTTCATTTCGTTTATAAAAAAATTGCCATTTGTCGGTTAGCTTTACACGTATTTCAATTATTTCAGATTATTATATACGATTTGAATTTTATTGATTATTTAAGAGCAATGCAAATACACAAAAAATTTAGGTATTAATATTATAGGCAGTATGGCCATTGTGTTTAGGACTTAAAATTTTGCCAATGTATTTTTGCTGGAAAACATGAATACATTTTCTAAATGGAGGTGGCTCTTGGACACTTCAAGAAGTGGAGTGTGACTGAAAGCTTGAGTCACGTGCGTAATTACATGAAGGTATGCAATCTTTTTCTCTCCGTGTCCTTGTGTGCGTGCATGGTTGGTATCTGGTTTTCTATGGGTTTTGAGAACATTTTTGCGCTGGAGTAATTTGTTCATGTCTTATCGGTGTGTTGAAGTGTTTTTGTATTTAAAAGAATAGCCACATTATATATATATATATATATATATCAGAATGTTTGTTTAAGACTCTTGTAAACTTAAAGAACTCAAGTTACATGTTATTGTTACATGTAAAATTCGAGAACAAATTTTCCCGGTCATCTCGAAGGGAATTCTTGGAACTCAGCCATTAGAGTTTTGACTCATTTGTTATGCCTTGCATTTACAGCTTGACCCCTTCTTGCTTCCAGTTGTCCAAGGCAGCATCCTTGTAATTCAGTTAAATACATGATTTTTTTCAAGTAGTATAGCTACTTCAACTACTGCATAATGAGAGTTATTATTGTTCCATTTTGATGTATGCCTTTACTTATAAGATTTTCTCAATTTCCAATTTGCAACTGGGAAAGACATTATTGATGTTACGCTGATTGCAAGGAGGTGCAACAGGAGACCTGGTATATCTTCTTCTTGTTTTTTCTTTCAACTTTGCAATTTGGCCAAGCATGGTAAATGCAAGTGATGAACTAGGTCAGAATATTGTTATGTGTTTTACGTATGGTCATCAATTCTCATTAACTTATAATTGAACTTAATGCAAAATAATTAGAATCCATGTTCCAAGTTGCTTCATGTTATTCAGGTCTTCAGTTTATTTTATATAGTTAGTCTTAACATATTCTCTTGGTTATAGCAATTGGCTCGTTAATGTAGCCACTCGAATGGGAGAAGAGGGGCTGATTCTGATGGATTTGTTGCAATTTTGTGGAAAGCGAGCAAATTATCCAGTTGAAAGGGTATAAAGTATCATTGTTCAGGTACACTTGTTTCAAGTTTGATTATGACTTTTTTCTACACCAACAATCTTGTTGCTCATGAATGCCCTTTTATACATATGTAGATAACTGAGGGGATACTTAAAATTCTGTCACATTAGAGTTTATTGTTGAATAGATATTGTTGTGATAAAATGTTTAAACTAATAACTCTTGTAACTTGTATTACTTTCTCTGTGTGCAAGTGGTGTGTGTGTTCCCTCTCTTTTAATGATAGAAGAGGGGTTGATAAAAAAAGGAAGAAGTAGAAGGATTCGATAGTACTAGGGTGGAGAACATGATGTTATCAGAACAAAGACAGGTTTTGGTGTTTGGACCATTCTATATAGAAACTTCTAATGTATTGCATTTTTTGTTTGACTTATCCGAGTTTTATCGTGAGCTTACTGATAAAAGAACTCTGTTCAATTCTCAGTACAGGACCTCTCAGATGCAATGTACATTTTGGTACAGCAGAGGGCAATAAAACTGAATTTTCTGCCTGATAATAGCACATATTTCATTTGCTAGAACTTTCATTAGTTACTTCCTTCAGGTATATAACTCCCTCTGTCAAAAAGGAAAAGATTGAATCCACGAAGGGAGTAGCACTTGGACTATGAAGCAGTAGAAAATATCTCGCACTAACATATTCCTGGACAATGATCATGTTTGGTTGTTATGATTACTTTCGGCAGGTTTCATGTTCTAGAAGAGTTTGATGAGGGGAAGCGGAGCTGTCGTAGGCGTTTAGCTGGTCATAACAAACGAAGAAGGAAAACACATCCAGAAAATGTAGCTAATGGAGCCTCCGTGAATGATGAGGGGGGTAGCAACTACTTATTAATTAGTCTGCTGAGGATACTGGCCAATGTACAGTGTAAGTCCTTATATGGATTCCATGGTTTTCCTGCGATATATTCATTTTGTATGACAAAAGATGTTGGGAAAATTAATAAGGTGATAGCATTTACATAATAATGTGAGTTCTTTCACTGTACGGTAATTGGCTAGAGTGTTATTCTTTATGTGGTGCAAGAGGGCTAGAGTGCCATTCTTTATGTGGTGCAAGAGGCTGAGAAAGAAAAGAATGTATAGTTGTCCTTTGCCTGGTATAACATCGACTTGATGAATACAACGATGTCTATTCCATAACAGCAGTTCGTCTCTGGGAATAACAGTTGTTAAATCTAACTGATATTGGGTATTGCTTTTTGGTGGCAGGAGAGTTGTTTGCATAAGTTATATTAAGTTTGAATGGCTGAAACAACAGCACAGGTTCTTACTACCTAATTTAGCTGTTCTGTGTTATCTAAAGGCTACACATGACATTGGGCATTCAGTCATGGACTATGTTGCTCGGACTCTTCAAAAATATTGACGGGTGCGTGTCAGATACACCAAAGTGGTGCATATTTGGAGTACCCAACACAGGTGCAGCAACATTTTTGGAGAGTCCTAGCAACATAGGTCAGGGATTAACAGCTGAGTAATTGATGGCCATTAAAATAATCTTGGTGGGAATTATCTATTGATGCTTCTCTACTGGAACTTTAGCCATCAATACTTTTGGACTAGAACAACTGTCTAGGCATGTTTTATTCTCCAACAAGCTTTTGGGCTCCACAAGAATCATGATCATGTACAGGCACATAGATACTTATTTAGAGATTTTGGTTTAATGAATTGGATGAGTTAGATCAAACTAAAGACCAGAAATTTTGTTTGATTCTCCAGCAGAAAAGTATGAGGAAAAAAAGAAAAATAGAATTGCTTGCTAAGAGTCCTGATGGCACCACTGACGGTGTATTATGACCATTGATTTCATTCTCTTCAACGGTAAAGAAACCTTTTGGTATAGCGTTAGAATGCAATAAATTTCAATTTCACAATGAAAATATTACAAGAAAAATATTCAATTACGGACGATGTAAGCATCATAAGGACTTTCAAAAACTTGTTATAGTCGCCATTTAAATTTACCTAACAAAAAGGAATCACAAATTACAAATTGTTAGCTCAAACATTCTACAATCCTGATAATACATACACAAATGCATTATCAAGCACGGGCCACCTCTTCCTAGTTGTACATATACTTTTACAGAATTTGATATATCATTTTTTATCATCTTCTCTGTTACAGATTTATATTTATATGCAATAATAGGTTGAAATAAAAAAAAATTATGTAACACTCATCTTAGTCTAATATTAATATTTATTATTTTTTATGAATTATTTAAAAAATAATTGCTCAAAAATGAACTTATTCTTCCAAAAGAAAATTGCGCCTCGATATTTATTTTAATTTTTGATATTCTTTTCTAAATTTTAGAAGACCGAAAAATTTATCTTAAAATTTTATAAAATATTAAAATTGAATGATCATATTTAATTCCTACCAGCATTATTACTATTAATTTCTTTTACTTCATTTCTTTATCTCGACATTAATTTTATTAACTTTATTTTCTTAAATTACTTTTTCTTTTCTTTTCTTTGTTTTTGTTTATTATTTATTTGTCCTAAAATAAGTTACTATCACTTAATAAGAATTACAAAACAAAATTTACAGAATTTGATTTGCCTCCTTTTTTGTTTTATAATTTTTTTGAATAATAACAATAATAATAATTATTCCTTAAAAAATGAAGCTACTCTTCCAAATAAAATTATGCCTCAACTTTATTTTATTTTTTGTTATAAACAATTTGTATTATAGTGAATATCTAATTATGTGGAGTACTTGTAGGATATGGTTAGGAATCCTACTTGGGGACCAAGTAAGGTTTTTTCCTATGAATAAAGAGTTTTCTTTCATTGTAAATAAGATTTGTGAAAGATCTATGAATTCTGAATATACTTCAAGAGAAATAAGAAGTCTTTTCTCTTCTCCCTACTTTCTTCTTCTTCTATTTTCATATAGTTTCATAACACGTTATCAGCACGATTGTATAATTCTTAAAGAATTATGAAGAAGACGGGAAAAGTGCAAAAAATATCTTGGATACCTTATGCAATAAGGTTCTTATATCTTCAAGGTATGATTTATCTTTATGTTATAATTATTTATGCAACAGATCTGGAGGTACCATCTAAAGTAAGTATTTAAAGAGACTTGTCGACTTTCTATACGTTTAATTTTAATCGATTGGGAAGAAAATTTCTTAATTTACTTTAATAATTAAATAAGCACAATTTAGTGAAAGGTATGTTTTCAACCTTTATATGAGGTATGTGATCTATTAAGCTATATTTATTAACTACTAATGTTGATTATAATAAATCAATAATCTCAATTTTGTGTGTAATTATAATGTACGATCATATTAATGATCATCAAAAGTGATAAAATTACAATTATTTTGAAGGCTTAAGGTTGAGCCTCATTATGAGTAAGACGATAGATTTAAGTCTTATCGCACCAAAAAAAAAATAAGACGATGAACTTATGTCCAATCGCAAAAAAGAGGGTAAGACATTGGGTTAAAATTCTGATGCACCATGATGATAAGATATTGGGTTCAAGATCCATCGATTTATGACATAAGACACTTTTATATGGATAAGAATTTGAATGTGAGTCTCAATGCACCATATTGATGGTATAATAATGACTAAAGAAAAACTAATGTGTTTTTTATGAGAAGTCATGAAATTTACTGAATTTGCTCCATTACGTAAAGTGAATGTGGTTGTAGTGCATAATATGTCTGAAAGAGGACAAATGATTGAATAATGCACATAGATATTGAATGAGGTACTAAAGCTATCATTATTTGATATGCTCACATATTTGTGTTTCATTCATGAAGAATGAGAAATTTTGATAAATGCTAAAAATATAGATTCATCCTATAAAGGGAATGAGAAGTAAGCCACCATGCTAGGCATGAGAAAGATTGCGACCTTTGGTTAATGATGTGGTATCATCAAGAATGTCTCTAAGAAGACATGTATTATAGAAACGTTTCATGCTTTATCTTCAGGCTTGTATTGGACAAGAATTAGTTCAATTGAGGCACATTCTATGATAAATAAAAAGTTTTCTAATTTCAATACTTTCTTAATTTGGCATGACTGTTTGAGACATCATTAGTCTATAATGTTTAGATGAATTATGAAAAATTAAAATGGACATCCGTTGAAGAACCTAAAAATTCTTTTAAATAGTGAGTTATCTTGTAATGATTGTTAGCACGACAAGCTAATTGTGAGACCATCATAAACGAAAGTTGAGATTGAATTCTCTGCGTTCTAGAAACGTATACAAATATTTGTGAACCTAGTCATCCACCTAGTGGATTGTTTAGACATTTAATGGTCCTAATAAATGTTTCTTCTATATGGTCTGCTGTGTGCCTATTATTATCTCGCAACTTGATGTTTGCAAAAATGTTGGCACAAATAATATGTTACATACACAATTTTCTTCAGATTAGTTCATTCAATGATGGAATCATGACTCACCTAAAGGGTGAAGTAATTGAGAAGAAATAAATCTGAAAATTACTCTTGGATTAATAAAATTGAAATTTACTCATATAATAGTAAATCAAAAATTTACTAAAGTAAAAGGCACATGACGTAGTAAACTTGGAGTTTACGAGTACTAATAATTATATTAGTTGGCATGAATAATTTGGTCATCCCAAAGATATGCATACTGAGTAATGGATATACATTGAAAAACTAGAAGATTCTTCAAGAATTCCTTTGTTGTTTGTTCTCATGACAAGTTGATTGGATCAACTAATGTTGAGATTAAATCTCTAAATTCTGAAAAGTATAAAAGGTGAATATGGGCCCGTTCACCTATCATCTGATATGATAAAAAGATGCATCTATAAGATAATCACATGTATTTTTGTCGTCAATATGTAGTTTGACATTCACAAAATTGTTTGTGCAAAAATAATTGAGTTAAGAGCACAATTTCAGAATATGTAATCAAGACAATTTATCTTGATAATATTGATAAATACTCAAGATGATGTGACACTAAATGTCTCAAATAGTAAAATCATTGTTTATGAAAATAAAGCTTCATATGTCTATATGAAATACGATATTGCATACAAAAGTAATTGTATACATCATATCGATAAATTATGATCAATTTTTCTTTCAATTGATTTATGGTCGGGGACCAAATATTTTTCATCTGATTATTTTGATATGTGGTATATAATCGATGAATATACATTGATGCACAAAGATAAATTCTCCAAAAGATTGAGATATATGTTAGTTTTTCTAACATAAAAGGGAGATTGAAGCAACACAAAAGTTGTAAATACTCCAATTGAATGTCCCTTAAGGATAAAGTCTATGACATGCATGAAGCATGATAGACTAATCAATTCTAAATAAAATAATCCTTGAAAAGGGGGGAGGATCAAAGAATCAAAATGATCATAATAAGGAGACAATGTGCTCTTGGATAGCCTACGACATAACACTTTATGAAACCTCATGAGAGGGGTAGCTACCTAAAAATAATGAAGTGATGAGATCTCAATTAGTTTTGTCGTATTGTGAATCGATACAAAATGGTATATCATTGACGATATCTTTAATACAATAGCGTGCAATATTGTAAAAGATTATGAGGATATGAATTCTACATCTATTAAAGCATGCTTGTATAGAAATAATTATCAAGTGAAAAGTGGAATGATGCATCTTGGTAAGCGTAAAGCTTATTTGACTTGCAATCTAGGCACTAAAAGATGTCATACATCTAATATTAAATGTTGTTACTTGACAAAATTGATATGAAAATATCGAATGAGTTCAAAATCTAAAGCATATACAAGTTTTTGGAAAACTTGTTTATCATCCTCATAAGGATTAAATAGATTCAAAATGCATAGAGCATATACAAGTATTATTATGCAAATTGATGACTAGAATTGCAACTCTTGGCAATAGATTATTTGCTTAAAGAAGTTGAAGTAAGGAACTTGTAGAAATCTTTGATCTTGAAGGGAAGATTCATAAAAGCAGATAGAAGAAATCATATTTCGTCAAGGTTTTTCTACACTCATAAGCTCTCAAGAATGGTGATATCAACATGCAAGAGGTCTGTTCAAGTAATATTATTGTAGATTTATTCACCAAGTCTCTACCAACTACATATTTCAAAAAGATGGTGCACAAGCTTGGAAAACGAAGATTCTAGTCTCTGAATTGATGTTGTCATTAGGGGGAGTTAATACGCGATGTACTCTTTTTTCCTCACAAGGTTTTGTCCCACTGGGTTTTTCTTGTAAGATTTTTAATGAGACATCCATAATGCGTATTATTAGATATGTGTACTCTTTTTTTCCTTCACTAGATTTTTTTCCTACTGGGTTTTATCTAGTAAGGTTTTAACGAGGCACATAATCTACCGACATTCAAGGGGGAGTGTTATAAACAATTTGTATTATAGTGAATGTCTAATTATGTAGAGTCGTTGTAGGATATGGTTAGGAATCCTATTTGGGGACCAAGTAAGGTTTTTCCTATAAATAAAAGGTTTTCCTTCATTGTAAATAAGATTTGTGAAAGATCTATGAATCCTGAATATACCTCAAGAGAAATAACAAGTCTTTTCTCTTCTCCCTACTTTCTTCATCTTCTAATTTCATATAGTTTCATAACATTTTTGACATTTTTTCTAATTATAATAAACTGAAAATTTTATCTTAAAATTTTAGTAAATATAAAAAATGAATATATTTAATTCCTATCACCATCAACTATTTATCTCTTTGACTTTCGTACCTTAATCTCATTATTAATGTTCTTTATATAATTTTCTTAAATCACGTTCTTTTGTTATTTTTCTTTCCTTTTATTTATGTATTCCTAAAAATAAGTTATTATAATTTTACAGGAACTGCAAAGTTTTTTTAAACATATTTAGATTTTCTTTTTTTTTTAAAAAAATTGAACAAACATTTTATATGTTACTTAAACTAATCGTACAAAAAAAATAAAATTAATCTATCAATTTTTTTTAAAAATAACTATTTACATTTAATATTGTTCAATTAAAAAGGGGAAGATGTAGAGAGGGACCAAGCTAGATAAATGACTAATTTCTCAATTTTAAAAGTTTTTTCTTGCATTATATTAAAAAGTTGGTTGAACCCTAAATATATAACTACAGCACAACCCTGATATATTTCTCTCGTTATAACCGTTCTCTCCATAATTGCATCATTAAGCGAAGGAACCATTACTAATTTAAAAATTCAAAAGTCGTTATTTAGTGTGTTTGGAGTAGGTATTTGAATTAATTTATTTTACGTTATTTTTTGCTTTTAATTTTTTTTTAGTTTTGAAAATGTTTAAGAAATACAAAACATGCTTAACTGAAAGAATTTGAAATGATAAATCAAAAATTAAAAGTTGAGTGTTTTTAACGTTTGCCTTTCGTTTATAAATCATTTTAAAAAAATAAATCTAGACACCGTCTTATATTTAAAAGCCCCGAACCTATGTTAAAAATAAGCGAAACACATTTGAAAATTATACTGAAATTCTATAATTTGCAAAGGTTATTGTAGGAGAAAATGGTCTAACCCCCTCCAAATCTATATCCGAAATCTAAACTATATACTTTAATGTTACGTGTGCCCTATCACCCCTTAAATTATTTTTGAGCTAAATTACTTGCTCCGTAATGCTGAGTGACAAAGAAAGGTGTAGTTCACTTTCTCAAAGAGAGTGAGAGGCAATATTTTTTATTAAAATTTCAATTTTAAAAGAATTCCTGTTTTTATATTAACTTTTTGATTTTCTAAATGTTCTAATGCTACCTTTTACTCTAATGTTTTCTTTTTTCGTTTCTTTCTTCTTCTTTTTCAACACTTTGCCGGATTTAAGTTATCGAAAAATAAAAGAAAATATTCCAATTGAAGACCACGATCCACAATATGTGTACTGCATTTCTTAGTGCATACATTTCATAGTTTATAGCCTTAATCTGCAAAAAAAAATAAAATATGGATTAAACTTGATTTTGTACTTCAGAAGAAGTGATCAATTCATGATGCTATTTGCTTAAAGGGAAGAAAAGACTACATACTTGGACTTGATCAGAACTATTTCCAACATAAAGTATTCACTTGGCAATCTATTCTGAGTGGCTGACATAATCTTTCAGGAGCAACACTAGTGAAACCAAGTTAACAAGCTCTAATGCATAGACATAATTAAATGCCATCAATCACTGCTTTTTACTTCTAAGAATTTGGACCAAGCTTGCAACTCAAAAAAGAACAAAAAAACAGAGGAAAGAAAAGACCAGTCAAATAAATTAAAGATGGAAGTTATCAGTAAAAAGGACCAAAAAAATGTTAGCTACAGTATACAATCCAAATTTATGTTACAATATAGGTAAGATTAAGAAAAGTAAAAATCTTAAGGTCACGAATGAAACTTATTATTTCACTTTAATGGAACATGACCTTTCAGATGTCCAAAAAAGAAAAAAAAGAAAAGCATTAAAAATAAAAGCAAAAAACTATAAAATAAAAATAGAATAATTATTCTTTTTCATTAAACAATATAATATATTAGGTGGCAGGGACGTGTGCATGTCACTGCCTAACCCAAATTTGGGTGTGACATTTTAAGGGCAAACTTATGGGTGGAGTCATGCATATGTTCATCTTTGTGAGTGAGAAAGTTGTATGTGATTCCAAGACTTTAAATTGTTGAGGAATTTCATGTGAATATGGAACCATCTTTGTTGTGAGGGCGTTTTAATACCTTTGTTGAACTTAAACTTTCATTTGAAGCAAACATTGCGAGCTTGAGTACACTTGATAATGATGAGTCATAATTTGACACTTTTAGTAAAAAATTGATTATGATATGTGTAGTTTGACTCTTTTTGGGAGAAGGTCAATATCAAAGTTTATTTCTCTTTTGAGAGGAATACCGAGTAAATCATTGGGAACACTTCTAGAAACTCATTCACAATGGGAACGAACTCAAGAGTAGGTGTTTCAGAATCTATATCCCTCACCTTAACTAGATGGTAAATGAAATTCTTTGAAATCATCTTTCTAGCTTTAAGAGAAGAGACAAACTAACCCTTAGGCATATAATTTCCCACTTTCACTCTAGGATGGGTTCATTTGGAAACTGAAACTTGACTACACAGGTTTTAAAATGCATGCAACTAATCCATACCAATAATAACATCAAAATATAGCATATTAAAATCTACAAAATCAAAATGAGTGACTTTATGGGACAAGGAGACGAGAAACTCTCTATAGGCCCTCTTAGCCAAATAGAATCATCAACACGAGTAGAAACATGAAAATGATCTAACAACACATCCGGAAGAGTATTAAACCTCATAGCCACGTATGATGTCACCAAAGACAAGGTACTACTGTGATCAAGTAAATAATAAACATCAAATTGGAAGACTTTCAACATACCAATAACCACATCGGGCAAACCGTCTTGCTCATGACGAGTCTGAAGTGTATAAAGTCTATTATGATTACGACTCTAATTATGATCGACAACCATAGTGGGAGTGTATCTTGACAATTGTGTGAATTTCAAAGGATATTATTTCACACTAATGCTTTCTTGGTGAAGGTTGATGAACTCAAGTACCTTTTACTCCTTCATTTCAAAGGGAAAGAACCTATGAAGGAAAGAAACCTTAAATTTTTCCCAATCGAGAGGACCCGCATCAAATGCCCTTCCTTCTGTCCATTGGTTAAACCAAACTTGAGCAACACCATTAAGTTGTTAAGCGGCTAATTCCGTCTTTTCCACTAGCATTACTCTCATGACCATAAACACCTTATACTCTTCATCAATGATCTCTTGAGGGTATTCCTCAACCTTAGAACAATGAAACTCCAGAGTGTTCATTCTAGTGAAGTCTCTCAGTTCCGGCATACCCACATTTGGGTTCATTAGGACCACAACTTCCTTATGGGCTTGAGCCGTCATGGCTTGACCCGACACTTAAAAAAAACCCTAAAATCGATATTAGTCACTTTTTTGGGCAAAAGGTTGACTGAAACTTGAGGGTCTTGAGGAGGATCCTCTTGTTCCACATTCTCTCCTACATTGCTTCTAGCATATGCCCTTCAAGTGGCCATATCCTATAGAGTATCATATAAGTATAAAGAGAGAGATACATTATAGAGTTAAAATTCATTGTACAACTTTAGAGTAACAAAAGAAGTTGAGTTTCCTGAACATCTTAAAGCCTCTCATTAAAAAGTGTGGCGCGCTTCACACTGATGAACACAAATCTATTTGACGTGGCTTATTAGACTTCCTAGGACCTTTCTAAACCTTGTGCTCTGATTTCCAAGTTTGTCACGACCTCAGGTAGAAACTAGGTGTAACGTGGCATATAAGATCCCGAGAGGCACCATATATTCCACTTAGCATACATCGTACAAGATAATAGAAACCAAGAGATTTAAAAGAAAAAATTTAGAACATAGAGTTTTATATAAAGAAGTGGAAGTCTAACAATGTATCATTTTTCTTTCGATTCCAATGGTGAACTATGTCGTGCTCACCAATCAGCATCAATGATACGCCGAGAATGTCTTTCTCATTTTTTTCAACACTTGCAACATTATCACACTGATTATTGAAACTAACGCTTGGGTTGCCTCCCAAGTAGCGCCTTATTTATCATCGTTGCATGACGTGTAGGTGTCCTGAAGCCTCCTCCAAGTACACTCTTCAATCAGGGATATCTCATGGCATTCACTATAGTATGCTTTCAACATTGCCCATTCACCTTAAAAGCAGGCTCTTCCCGTCCTTCCATTTCGATGGCCCTATTAGTAAACACTCGCGTCACTCTAAATGGTCCTGACCATTTGGACTTGAGTTTTCCTGGAAAAAGTCT
The DNA here is from genome assembly GCF_001406875.1 of Solanum pennellii. Taxonomy (NCBI): domain Eukaryota; kingdom Viridiplantae; phylum Streptophyta; class Magnoliopsida; order Solanales; family Solanaceae; genus Solanum; species Solanum pennellii. Next base: position 64,052,334 of record NC_028637.1, read on the forward strand.
GTGATGGGAGTTATATAATAAAACCCAATCTCCCACTTCAAATTCTTTCTTGAGTATTTTGGCATCATGCCATCTTTTCATCTTTTGCTTGTGAAGCGCTGAACTTGCATAAACTTTAATCCTGAATTTTTCCAACTTATTCAGTTGTTCCAATCTATATTTGGGGTTCTTTACCCAGTTCAAATTCACAACTTTTAATGCCCACATGACTTTGTGTTTCAATTCGACTGGTAGATGGCATGACATTCCAAAGATTAGTTGATATGAAGACATGCCGATGGGAGTCTTGTATGCAGTATGATATGCTTAGCGAGCATCATCAAGGTTTCGAGACCAATAAGTTCTGTTGGCATTCACTGTCTTGGCTAAGATGCTCTAAATTTCCCGGTTGGACACTACAACCTGACCCACTTGTTTGTGGGTGATACGGGGTTGCCACCTTGTGTTTACCCCATATTTACTCAATGTAGTGGAGAACCATTTGTTACAAAAATGGAATCCACCATCGCTAATGATAGCCCGAGGTTTATCGAATCTAGCAAAAATGTAGCGTTTCAGGTTCTGGACTACACTTTTCTCTTCATTGTTAGGCAAAGCAACAACTTCCACCCATTTAGATTAATTATTCACGACCACCAAAATATATTATTACCAATCAAACTCATAAACGAGACTATAAATCTATACTCCAAATATCAAATAATTGAACTTCTAAAATGGGAGTGAGGGGCAAATTTTGTCTTTTGGACACCCCACCCCTTTTGCTTTTGACACTAAGTGCATTTCTTGGCAAATTTGTGCACATCCATGTAGAGAAATGGCCAGTAATAACAACTTTGGAGAACTTTAGCTGCAGTGTGAACACCACTATGATGTCCACCCACAGGTGAATCATGACAGACGTGGAGTACACCGTCTAATGATGTGGTCAGCACATTCCCAAAACAAATATGGTTTACCCAAAGGTATTTTTTACATCGAACAAGAACCTCTTTCGCTGGTGGGAGATTAAGTCCTCTGACATAGCCCACAGACTAAATAATTTGTGAAATCAACATACCAAGGAAGTTGGTTGAGAGTTATCATGAAGACCTTTTCATCCAGAAAAACGTCATTGATGTCAACTTTTGACTCTTCATTTTCCTTTCCTGCAATCTCGATAGGTGGTTCGTCGCAACCTCTTCTATCTTTGACCTCAGAGTCAAACTTTTGCAAAAGTAATAACTATCTTATAAACCTTGACTTTTCATTCTTCTCTGCTATCAGGTAGCTAGGGCATCATGATCAATATGCACAATCACCTTAGTACCAAACAGGTATGCCCAAAAATATTTGAACGCATACACCACAACAAGCAATTCTGTTCTGTAACTGTATTGTTATGTTGTGTAGTGTTCAAGTTTTTGATTGCGTAGTGTATGGGATAGAAGAGCCTGTTACATTTTTTACCCAAAAGAACACCCAATTCTGTGCCACTTCACACATCCTTCGAAGGATTCATACCAATTAGGGTTGATGATAATCGGGGTGGACACCAATTTTTCTTTCAGTCATTTTGAAAGCTATCATGCAAGCATCATCAAAGTTGAACTTTACATATTTCTCTAGAAGTTTGCACAAGGAATGTGCAATCTTGGAAAAGTCTTCGTTGAACCTCCGATAGAAACCGACATGCCCCAAGAAACTGCGAACTCCCCTCAAAGAAATTGAAGATGGCAATATCTCAATCACTTCAATCTTGAATTTTTCAACCTCCAAACCATATTCCAAAACTTTATGCCCAAGAACTATACCTTCTTTAACCATGAAGTCACATTTTTCACAATTAAGGACCAAATTTGTCTCCACACATCTTTGGAGGGCTTGGCTTAAGTGGTCCAAACATTCTTCAAAATTGTCACCCACAACTGAGAAGTCATCCATAAATATCTCCGTTGAATTTTCTCCATGTCTGTGAAGATGGATAACATGCAACACTGAAATGTAGCAGGAGCATTACATAACTTTAAGGAAAAAGTGCCATATGGGCAAGTAAATGTTGTTTTTTCTTGATATTATAGGGAAATAATGATTTGGTCGTATCCTGAATACCATCCAAAAATAAATAACATCCTCTACACATAGATGATCAAGCATTTGATCCATAAAGGGCATGGGAAAATGACCCATTTCCATCCACAAATTTATCTTTTGGTAATCCATGCAAACTCTCCACCCGATCACTCGTCTCGTAGGAACAAGCTTTCCTTTTTCATTAGGTTTGACCGTGAGACCTCCTTTGTTTTGGTACACACTGCACATGACTTACCTTTTTGCTATCCGTGATAAGATAGACCACACCAATATCTAACCATTTGATGAATTCCTTTCACGACCTCTTGCATAAGTGGTTCAATCTCCTTTGGTGTTCAACACTTGGATTGCAATCACTATCGAGCTTAATTTTATGAGTGCAAATATTAGGAGGGATACCCACTATATCAGTAATGGTCCACCCTACTACTTTAATATACTTTCATAAAAATTTAAGGAAAATTTTTACCTCCAATCAAGCAAATAAGCTGCAATAATCACAGGCAAGGTGTTATTAGACCCCAAGAAAGCATACCGAAGATGATCTAGAAGCACTTTTAGCTCTAGTTTTGGTGGTTCTTCAGTTGACAACTTTGCCAGAGGGTTCTCTCGGTTTATAAATCAATATCCAGCTTCAATGGAGTTTTTGAATACCCCCCAAACCTAATAGAGCCTCCACTACCACTTCATAACCTTGAATGTTGGTCTCATCACAATTAACAAGTACAACTTCTAATGACTCACTCATACACATCAAGTGGCTCACGCTAGTTACCGCCTCATCAATGACATCATCAGTGGAGACCAAATGAATATTAATCGGGTGCTTCATATATTTACACACATGGAAAGTCACTTCATCTTCATTTACACCAAATTTCAATTCTCCACTTTCTACATCTACCAAAGCTCTCCAATTGCCAAGAAAGGTCTTTCAAAAATAATAGGAATTGCAACATCTATTTAACAATCTAAAATGACAAATTTAATTGGGAATAAAAATTGATCAACCTTTGCCAAGATGTCATACTAAATCCCAACTGAATGTTTGATAGACTGAGCTTCCATCAAAAGTCTCATTGTTATGGCTTTTGGATCTCCCAATCCGAGATGTTAATAAATTGCATACGACATTAAGTTGATACTTGCACCCAAGTGGCATAGGATTTCAGCAAATTGAAGTATGCCGATGGTACAATGAATCGTGAATGCCCCGGGGTCCTCTCTCTTCTTGATTAACTCATTTGTCATGATCACACTACAATCATAAGAAACCTTAATAGTCTCAAAATCCAAACTCCTTTTCTTTGTAGTTAATTCCACCATGAATTTGGCGTAGCCCAACATTTCCAATAATGCCTCCATGAGAGGAAGGTTGATTGATAGAGACTTGAATACCGATAAGAATTTCTTGAACTTATCATAATGATTCTTGTTCTTGAGACGTTGAGGGAATGGAGGTGATATTTTAGGCAAGGGTTGTATAACTTGTGGAGGAGTTGAAATCTGTTTCTCTCTTTCTTTTGGTGTCACCTCTTCCTCTATACTTTTGTCCTCTTTATGCTCATAATTTTCTTCATTTAGATCCATATCCCTTATTGCTATTTTTATACTATGAGTAACCACAACTAAATGTCTACAATCATCTTTCGTTGCCATTCGTGGCTCCAATTGTGCTGCAAGTAAACTCAATTTCCATTCAAGTGTTTGGATTGCATCTGCGTGTTGTTTAATGATGAGATATCAGTCTTCATTACTTTAAACAACTCTTCCAACCCCTCTACCTTATCAAGGATGCGTGACAATAGATCATTGACTCGTGGATTGTTCTCACCTCCTCTTGATCGTGGTCTCTCATTAGAATGAGTGTGATTCTTATCATAATATTCCTCTGTTCTCCAGTATGCACCTTGCTCTTCTCCTTTTTGATAATTCCAACCTTAATTTCCACCAGTTGTGAATAATGTGGATGGAAATTCTCCTCGTATCTCCTGAAGTTCCAACCTTGATTCGCCCTCAGCTTTGAGTCACCGTAAGACGAACCCCCTTCAATTCTAAACACTCCACATGTTTCCTTCATATGTTTTTGCAATGAATCCATTTGAGTTAGCATATTATTAATGTTTTCATCTCTCTCTCTTTCCTTGTCAATTTGCTCTTGTGTCATCCTAAAGTAAAATGGAGAGACTTGGTCATATTGGGTATACTATGCTTGATTTATCTTTATCATATCATCAAGAAGAAATGTGGCCACCTCAAATGATTGTGACATTAGTCCTCCTCAAACTAATTAATTTGCTATTCCTTTGTTAATTGAATCAAGGCTTCTGTAGAAATACTGGAGTAATACATCACTAGGCAACCCATGAGTCAAACATCCCTGTAAAAGTTTCTTAAACAATATCCATGTTTCGTGAATTGGTTCACCTTCACTAGGACAACCAAGGGTTGGGATTTTTCCCATATGGAGTGATGTTGAGAATATTTCAGCCAAGAACAAACTAAGTCATGCTAGTCACAACATGAAATTATCGAATAAAAACATAGTGAATCAAAGGGGGTGACACAAGTGTCAATTAATAATGGGGGGTTTTGCACTATAGGGTAATGACTATTGATAGTACATCCTGAATATATGTAACTTGGCTAGACGTTACAGGGGTAAAATATTTCTGGAGCAACTTACCGTGGATCAACTCGGTTTCTCTCGAACACTGAATTGCAACCTTTAAGCACATCCTCTGCCTTAGCCAAATCACTCTCTTGAGCTGAAAATATGGGAAAGTGACTAGGATTTACTCTCTAGAGCTGAACCCATGATGACCCACTAACCATAGACTATAAATTTTGTAATCTTAGTTTTAAAACATCTGTCTCGAGCAAGCCAAAAACACAAAGGTGAAATCCTATTTACAACTACAACCTCATTTAGTTCAAACACAACGACTGAATGAAATCACATTTAAACAACTAATATACTAACAATAACAAACACCCAACAATAGACTTGACTTATATTCACAAAATCACACCCCAAGAATTAGAGGTTAGCTAGACATGGATAAAAAGAAGTAAATGATACCAAATCGAGATAACATCAACTGGAATGATTTTTATTCACTTCAAACGAGTCTAGGATGAAGAATTTCCAACACCTACTTTGAATTTCGTCAAGATGAGGATCTTCAAATCTCCAAGGTTTAAGAGAAAAGTTTCCCAAGAGGTCTCAAAAACTCCAATAGAACTAAGTCTGAAAATTACTATTCAATAACAAAATTCGATATTAAGCTAAAAATATTAACAAGTATTTATAGTTTTCAAAAAGTTATGTTGTGAAGGATCGCTTGCACAATTAGTTAGGATCGCCTCTCAACTCGGAGATCCACTCTTTGGTATATTCATCACCGTCTTGTGTTAGCCTTAATCATCTTCGCATTTTAGATTAATGGGCAACATAGTACTGCTTTGCGGATCTGATCATTGACACGCTGACTGCTCCTCTTCACCACCGATTTGATAATTTCCTTTAGGGCTCAACTCACTGGAACTTTAGGTGATGATAAGACACTGTGGCGAATCGTCGATGGTATCTGGCGATTCTCAGGTCTGCGTTTCTTGGATCTTTTCAACTGCTTTTGTTCCTTTTTGCTCGATTGTGTCCATGCCTTGTCTCCAATTTTAAAAACCTAAAACTCAAGGTAATTTATCAGATTTAGATACAAAATATGTATTTGAGGACACTTAACCTTTCAAAATAATGTCCCTAAATGAGTCAAAATCGTGGATTCATCAATCGCCTCTTGCCTCGTTCTTAGGTTAACTCCTTAATTTTGACGCATTTTTGGTGAGAAAACCTTTCAACATTAGAATTCTTTATGTGAGAAAACCTTTCACAACAATTATCAACAACAACAATATCTATTCTTTACTCTCAAAGCAACTTACATCGTATTTCATAAGAACATTCATATTTTCATAATTCACCTTTCATAGTTTAAAACCCACTTTCAATCATAAATATTTAGAAAACATGTGTTAACCATGGAATCATCCCTAGTCATCTTAAAAATATAGAATTATCTCAATTCATGCATAATACTTCATAAAACAACCCAATAATTCAGCATTGGAAGGAACCCATGACATAGAAGAAAATCGTAATTTCAGTTGGGAATTTCTAACTTCAAAATTAGGGAATCCCAAGAACTATATGGAGTATAGGACTCCATAGATGAAGACTATCATACCTTCATGCTAAAAGCTTGAAATAAATGGGGGATTAGGTGACTTGATCTTGAAACCCTAACTTTCTTCTTCAAATTCTAGAGAGAGAAATATTTTAGAAGATGAACTTGCTCTTCTTTTATGAATTTTAAATAATGAATTGATTTTGGTGCTTTATATAGGGATTTTGGTTAAGGGTAAAATGACAGGGTATTGAATTAAAACAATTTGGAAAAGACCCAAAATACCCTTACATAAAACTGACGCGAACACTTTCACGGTGGCTTTCACGGCCTGTCAAGGACTCCAAGAGCCGTTATGGCAGTCTTGGTCCTTGACCACTGGCTAGGGGAAGGACCCCTCGCTGGTGGATGACTTAATGACAACCACCATGGCCCATCATCTTAACCATGGGCATCTACACCTCCATGGGAAGGATGCTGGCCATTGTAGTCTCTTGCAAGCCCTTACGAGCACCATAACGATTCCACCATGGTAGGAACTCATGCAAGGTAGATCTGGTAAACTTACCACGAAGCTCTTTCACGAACCGTAGTCCCCTTCATGGTCCATGTGGGGCTCTATGAAGGGTTCCATGGTCCACCCTCTGATCTGTGAGTTTTACGTCAGTCTCTTTTCCAGTCTTTCTTGAATCTGAGGTGTTATACTTTCCATGGGTTTGAAGGAAAGTGGCGATTACCCATACCTCTTAATGATAAGGCAATGTTAAGATAACAACTATTCCATGGGATTTAAGCTTAGCATCGAGAGGATATTGAGATGAAAGCTCTGTCGTAGCTTAAGTCCGGGTTTCTAGTATAAATTTCCTTATCCCATACCTATTGCCCCCATAGGATTATTGTCTTAGATAAATTTTAACTAGACGTTCATTTTCTTACCTTGTCAAGTAGAAAGCCTCTTTTAGGTGTGGGGTAGACAAAAAATTCCATTTAATAGTTCACATGGTCTAAAATGTTAATTCAAGGTAAATCTCCCACATTAATGACCTAAGGTTACTTCTCGAAGTATGTCACAAATTATTAAAGGTATTAGCTTGCATTGACCATGTTTCTATGAATGATGTTTTGAACTGTTTTACTTCAAGTTTTAGCTTGGTCATTACATGCCATGAAAAGGTCCTTTTTGCATGATTTCATAATTTTATGCATGACTATCATACTTGGTATATTCTTTGTACTAGCACATACTCTTGCATACATTCCTCCTAATGTAAGGTCCGAACCTCCATTATCACATCTTTGTGTCTAGGGATCACTTAGTTGATATTAAAGATTGGTGAGTCCTCATGTTCTGAGGATTGAACCTATTTATAACTTTCATTACTTTTTTGTATTGTTTGTGATGTACGAGTTATGTCCCGATCACTCTTGATGTTTTAGATGGATTAAGACTATGTAAAGTTCCACTTTTTTTTAATCAAACTCTTTATGATATGAATTGCCTTTTAAAATATCTTAATTTTATATTATTATAGTATGACGTATGCCAAGTGTCTTGTGTATGGAATATCGGGGTCCTATACACCATGTTACGCCTAGGGTATACTTTGGATCGTGACATTTTCTACATTGAAATTAGATACATCTTACTTATTCTATTGAATCCCTAACCTCACACTACTCTCTATGGGATTTGATTTTAACTTTTTGTTGGTTAATTTTTATTGAAAATGATTATTTACTCTTTTGATTATATTATCCATGGAGACTAGAGTTTTCACTACTATTTGCATTCATTATTTCATCTATCACAACAATAGAACCGAACCTATGTTGCAGTTGATCAAAATGAAAGGATTATTTGGAGGTTTTGAGAATATATATCCTAATGATCACTCCACAAGTTTGGAAATATGTGAAGACCTTTGTGGTTAATGGTATTTAACAACAATCGATGCAGTTGAGGTTATTTCTTTTTTTTTCTTGACGGGGAATGCTATCAGCTGGTTGATGGAGTTGTCGAAGAATTTTATTTCTTTTTGGACTGAGTTGGTTGAAGCTTTCTTTGAGAAATTCTTTCCCGCTTCTAAGTTATGAAATTGAGGCATAACATTGAAAATTTCAAAAGAAATTAAAACCCTGGTTTTACGGACAAACTAATGTTGTAATACTTCTGCCAGTCTTAAAGCAATGACAAAGGGCTGACCGACCATCTTTTTCAAGGTGGTATCGTTAGACAACCATTTGTTGTAACTTCAGGATTGCTTGATGATATGACAAAGATTAATCAAGCTTGGTATACTAAAGAAGATCATTTACCACTTCGACACATGAAATTCTTAAAGATAAAGAAGAGAAAAATTGGGAGCGTGACAAAAACATTGCTAAATCGACTACTCTACTTGGATCTATTTTTGTTTCATGTCATTAGAAGAGGATCAAATTTAGTAAATGTCATTTCTCTGAGGATATATGATGAGAAATCTCACTTAGGAGATGGAATACTAGAGGGGTGTCAGTCAAATTATCCAAGGTTGGCCAGAAATCAAGGATAGACTGATAATAGTAAAGGAACTTAATATGAAAGGGAAATGGAAGATGCAAAGTATATGTCTCCTTTCGACTTACATGATCCGATGAGCATTCCAATTGAAAATTTGTGGAGCAAAATTGTCACGCCTCTTTTCTCAATATTTTGATTTTATTGTTTTGAAAGAAAGAGTTTTTCCAATTAAAGTCACATTTTAAAAAGGGATAGTTATTATTCGGACTTGCCACTTGAAATTGAGTTTTGGGGTTTCAAGTCACCTTATTTAAATCCCTAATCAAAATGAAATTTGACTCTATTTTTATTGGTCTGCGAAATAGAAATTCGGACAAGGAATTCTGTTGATCGAGGAGAAGGTGTTAGGCACCCCTCGACTCCTGTGGTTCTAGCACGGTCGCTTTATTAACTTTTAGTATGACTTGATTTAATTTTTGAATATTATATTATTTAATATAATAATAAAAGTGTTATTTACCCTCAGATTTATTCTAAACTTATTTGAAACTGGCTTATTTATTTTAAATGATCTTATTTTTTTATTTTTTATTTTATCGTTATTTTACAGATTTTGCTTTCTTCTCCTTTTTTTAAAAAAATAATTTTTGTTACTTCTTTTTTTTTTACGTTCTTTTTTTTAATTTCTACCTTTGTTTTATTAGTTTTATATTTTTATTTTTATTCTACTTCGCTCTTCTTCTTATTTTTTTTTTTCAATTTTTCATTTTTTCATGTTTTTTTCTTCTTCTTTTTTTCTGCACTTATTTTTTTCTTGTATATTTTTTGTTTGTTTTAAATTTTTTTATTTTTTAGGTTTTTATTTATTTTATATATATATTATTCGAAAGAAAAAACATTCTATTTATTTGTCTTTTTATCTTTTCTTTATTTTTATTCTATTTTTTTCGTTTAAATATTACTTGTTTTAACATTCTGTTTTGTTACCAATTTTTGTTACACTGTTGTTTCTTTTTTTTTTTTTTAATAATTTTTTTTCTTCATCGTTCTTTTTCTTTCTGTACATATTATTGTTTTTTTCTTATGTTATCTCATTTTTTTTTATCACTCTTCTTCATTATTTTTTTATTATAACTCAAAATAATTTTCTTATATTATCTTGATAATAAATTTTGGTAATCCGAAAAACATAAGCATCTTATGTTATTCAAAAGATAATTTTTAATCCGAATAATGTATTAAAAAGACTAAAACATATTAAACATAAGTTTTTTAAATCGCTAATCAATTAAATTTTAGTTTATATCCAGATCTAAAAAGTCTACAATAAATTCAACAAAATCTTCTAAATTGAAAACTAGAGAGAAAGATATGCTAAACTATTCAAATTTAGCAATTCAATATCATGAAGCGGTATAAATTACAAATTGCATCTAAAGAGCATAATAATAACAATAATAACAGCGTAACAATAATAAATATAATACATGCGATTTGAAGAATTTCATACTATTGGAATCAAATTTTCATATAAATAATATTATTTAAATCACGCGAGAATTTATAGTTACCTCGTTGTGAAATTTGATACCACAAAAACAAGCTGTTATCAACGAATTTGGAACCACGAGCAAAACCTCTAACTCTAACCTAATTCTCAAAAGAATAACTCACTTTTTTTCTCATTGTTTTTTTTCTCTCTCTGTATTTCAATCTGCCTCTGTGTGTTTTCTATATCTCTCCGTATTTCAATCTAACTCTGTATATCTCTATATTTCTCTGTATTTCAATCTGTCTCTGTATATCTCTATATCTCTCTGTGTATATTTTTTTCAACTGAACGTGAGGTTATATAATAATTTTTGGGTGAGAATCTGGTGCTAATTTAAAGGAACGTAGTGTAGTGGGATTATGATTGAATTTTAAAATTAGTTGAGAAAATTGGGGTTGAGATAAGGATATAAAATAAATAAAAATAATAATAGCAAATTAACAAAACAAAAATAAATGAAAAAGATCGTGTAAACTTTTAAAATTTTTTGCAAACGAAGTAAAAAACATAAAAATAAAAATAAAAATAAATAGATGGGATGAAATTTTTTTGGAAAATAAGTTAGGAAGTTGAGAGTAATTAGGATAACGTAAAACAAATTTGAATTTTTTAGGACTCCTCTTTTCTTTTCTTTTTCTATAATTTTTCATAATATTTTCTATATTATTATTATTTTTTAGACTAGATATAATTAACAAATAACTTAAATTCCCAACTTCTATTTATCAATTTTTTATTATTATTAAACTATAATTGATCTTATAATTTTTATTAATTTACCATTTATTATTATTATTTTATTTTATTTTAAATATAACCCTTTTTAAATTGGTGTAAAATATATTATGTTTTGGTAATAAATTAGGTGTTCACAGTATGCCCCTCTTTGCTTGGAAACATGAAGACTTTTCATTCAAAGACGTGAACAATGTGACTAATTTTTTACTGAAATGTTTATGCAAAAGCTATAAAAAATTTATCATAGAGAAGAGGTTTGATTGTGTCATAACTTTTGAAAAAATACCTATCCTACGTTGATGATAAGGAGTCAGGCGTAGTTCCAATGATTTAGGTAGTTGAGTGAGTTTTTGTCGAGATTCCGGTTCGTAGCTCCACCTATTACATAAAAAAAACAAAATGCAGAAGGAAAACTATGAAATCCCGTCTACTCCAATAGTTCTAAGTCTTCATTTTGAATTCTCGGATATTGCTTCACCCTCTTTGGTAGGTTCATCGATTCCGAACTTTACTTTGGACATCTGAGTTTAAAACTTGAAACTTCATGTCTTGACTTCAGCAACTGACGTTCTTCCGCATGATATTCTTCAAAACTTGTTTTAGAATTCTTTTATTTTTGAACTGCAAATTTGTGTACTATGTAGAAACCTGCACATGAAACAAAATTTTCTACCTAGTTTGCACTAGGAAGTTTTGTCAGTTATTGATGAAAGCTATAAAAGTCTATACTAATAATAAAAAGGGATAATACTCAATTACCCCCTAGCCTATGCCCAAAATCCCTACGACACACCTTATCTTTGATTAGGTCCTATTACCCCCTCCAACTTTTTTTTAAGTAATTTATTACCCCTTGCGTGCCTACGTGGCAATAATAATCTGCAAGGTCGAAGTGTTTGTTGAACACGCGCCGGGATCCACTTTTTCCGCTTTCGATAAAGTAACTTTACACTTCCCAAGTTTGAAAAGCTGGCGTTTTATCTTTTCCAAATTAATTTTACCAAAAAGTAGATGGAGTAGAAAGAGGGAAAGTCTTGCATGTGTGGACGGGATCGATTTCAAAGGTTAGAAATTAGATTTCCAACTGAAATTTGATTTTCGATGTTGGATTTTGGGAGTTAATTTTAAACATTGTCAAAAAAAATAAGAATTAATAATCGACATAAATAGATGTAAAGAATATATTAAATTTTACTTTACCTTTTCAAATCAAGGAGCTATTTAACTTGAATGATAATGGATGAAGCTTCTTCAAAAATGAAGAACCATGAACATGGGGTTATTTTTTGAAAAGAGGAAGAAAAACTTGCTTTTGAGAGAAACAATAAAATTTATTTTTGAATTTTTTTTCAAATTGCTTTGACATGTGGCTAACTTTTATTGGTCATTGTTAGCCAAAATCCGCACTCACTCTGCACACACTCTGCACTCACGCGCCCTACATGGGTGAAATCACGAATATTGCCACGTAGGCACGCAAGGGGTAATAAATTACTTAAAAAAAAAGTTGGAGGGGGTAATAGGACCTCATCAAAGATAAGGTGTGTCGTAGGGATTTTGGGTATAGGCTAGGGGGGTAATTGAGTATTATCCCTAATAAAAATAATGTTTTTGTAGCCATTACAAAATGTAAAAAATAAGACAAAAGGGAGTTTTGTACCCAAATTGCAACCAGGGGTTATTGTGCCATGTGAAGACATGAAAAATAAAATAGGGGTTATTGTGCCCTATATGCAAGCAGGAGTTATTGTGCCCTGTGAAGACATGAAAAATAAAATAGGGGGTATTGTGCCCTATATGCAATCCAGGGGTTACTGTGCCCTCTGAAGACATGAAAAATAAAATAGGGGTTATTGTGCCCTATATGCAATCCAGGGTTATTGTGTCCTGTGAAGACATAAAAAAAATGATAGGGGTTATTGTGCCCTATATGCAATCCAGGGATTATTGTGCCCTTTGAAAACATTAAAAATAAAATAGGGGTTATTGTTCCCTATATGCAACCAGGGGTTATTGTTCCCTGTGAAAACATAAAAAATGATAGGGGTTATTGTGTCCTATATGCAATCCAGGGGTTATTGGTCCCTCTGAAGACATGAAAAATAAAATAGGGGTTATTGTGCCCTATATGCAACCAGGGGTTATTGTGCCCTGTGAAGACATGAAAACATAGAATAAGGGTTATTGTGCCCTATATGCAACCAGGGGTTATTGTGCCCTCTGAAGACATGAAAATAGGATAGGGGTTATTGTGCCCTATATGCAATTCAGGGGTTATTGTGCCTTGTGAAGACATGAAAAATAAAATAGGGGTTATTGTGCCCTATATGCAACCAGGGGTTATTTTTTTTACTTATATTATTATTATTTAATATTATTTTATTTTATTTTATTTTTATTAGTACATTGACCAATCTAAAAATAAAACAAAATGCCCCAGATTTTATTAAGAAAAAAAATCTGAGGTCAACTTTGAGTAATATATATAGTTTCAAATTGTATCTCAAATATGCTTAAGTAATTACAAGATCAATTTATCTTGCCAAAATTAAGGGATAGAATTATTCGTATCCTCATGTTTCAAATGCACTCTCAATGTATGAAAGTCCTACTTCACACAATATAATAATTTAGATAGTAGGACATTTTTGAAAGTTACTCACACTCAGAAAGATATCAATGCGTGAGATTGAGATACCATATGCTTGACCCTCATGTAAGCATCCACTAAGGTGAGAACATAAAAAATGAGATCAAATCGGACTTGTCATTGGCTTGTAACGTAGTCTTAGGGAAGTGTAGGATACTAATTCGAGATAAAGTGACTATTTTCTCCTTAAAATTTGCACAATGCTTTCAATATTGTTTTTCATTTTTGCATTTGATCTTTGTTTTCTTGTAAGGTCTTTTTCATTTTTTTCCTCTTCATTTTTTTTGATTTTCTCTCCTTTTTGTTGGAGATTTTTTTCATTTTTCATTCTATCTTTTTTTTGGACATATTTGGTCTTTTTCACTTTGTTACCCAACTTTAGTCTTTGATGTTATGCAGATATTTCATAGTGCGTTCAAGGAGGTGAGATAAAGGGATAAGTACATTTATACACTCAAAAGTTATATGCTAAGATGTGGTTATTCAAATAAAAAGCTTTCTGGGTCCAAATGAGAGTTCTATGGATAACATGTCATTCGGTAGGCTTGAAAGACACAATCAATTCAAAGAAAGCCTATAATCCTTTCTCAAATTAAATATGTCACGACCCAAAATCACGAGTCGTGATGGCACCTATGTTCCCAACCAATAGGTAAGCCAACCAACATATTTTAACAAACTTAACCAACAATGAGTAAAAAGACTAACACTTAGCAAGAATCTCCAACATTGAGTTCCTTATAAGTACGAATTGCGGAAGCTAAAATATATCACCCCAAGAATTGGTGTCTTAAGTACATGAGCTTCTAAAATTCGATGCAAGTCTGAAACTAAATGACAATCTAACATAAGGGATATCCTGTCTGAATACTAATAACAGAATAAGTAAAGATAGAGGGAGGTGTGGGCCACAGAACAACCAAGCAGCTCACCACAACTCCAAGAACGTCAAGCTCGGACTCAATTTGCTCCATGAGATGTGCTCCTACTCGGAATTGAATCTGCACCACAAGGAGTGCAACAAGCGTAGTATGAGTACGAAACCACGTGTACTCAGTATGTCTCATTGACCGACAACGAAGAAGTAGTGACGGAAGTTTATATAAAAAAAATAAATTCTTAAATTATATAGGTATATATGTATTACACTCACTATTTAAGTTAATCAATAAAGGTAATCAACATCAAGTACTTTCCAAACACCAAACAAAACACATAATCATCAAAAATAAATGATGTGATGAAATGCAATGCAATATGATACCATGAAATGAATCGTTTCAGAATACCCAGTACTCACTCGACCGTATATAAGTGATACTCCTCGGAAATACATCGAGAGATCATGACCCATGGGGGACTCGCGAGGTCCATATACCGACACGGACGATCTCCACGTGTCTGTGCGGACGATCTCAACGCACTATCATAATATCAAACAATTTTCGCACGGACGGTCTCCACGTGCCCAAATTACAATCTTAACATCTCACCATCCCCAGCACGGACGATCTCCACGTGCCCAACTTATACCCAATCTCATGTCTATGCACATGCACAATATTATTTCAATATAGGGGATGATGATGCATCTCAATCAATCAATATGAACATAATACATAACCACCTCAATAATCACAACTATACGGGTGAAATAAATAAAACACAATCACACAAGGAATTTAAGTCAATAATATATCAGCTAATGCCCATATGCTTTGGCATTCTCAAATTTTAAAAATCCACATTCTATAATAGAAATTTTCCTTTTTATAACAATGGTACTCGTACCAATGCCCGTCACACCATTGATACGAGACC
>NC_028637.1:64069101-64069604 GCF_001406875.1 Solanum pennellii
ATGAGAAGTCTATCTTGGATCAACTTGACCTTGTCCAAGGACTCCCTCAACAAATCTGTACCCTATGGTCTAACCTCAAATGCATCAAACCAGCCAAATGGAGATCGACATCTACTACCATACAGAGCCTCAAATGGTGCCATCTCAATGCTCGAATGATAACTATTATTGTAAGCAAACTCCGCTAGAGGCAAGAACTGGTCCCACTGACCACCAAAGTCAATCACACATGCCCGCAACATATCCTCGAGAACCTGAATAGTCCGCTCAGATTGACCATCAGTCTGAGGGTGAAAGGCTGTACTAAGATCCATCCGAGTGCCCAACTCTTTCTGCATAGACCGCCAGAAATGAGATGTAAATTGAGTGCCACGATCTGAAATAATAGAAATAGGAACCCCATGCAACCGAACTATCTCCCGAATATAAATCCTGGCTAACCTTTCTGAGTTATAGGTAGTCTGAACTGGTACAAAGTGTGCAGACTTAGTCAGTCGATCCAC
>NC_028637.1:64073143-64162128 GCF_001406875.1 Solanum pennellii
CTCATATCTCTAATCAAACGCCAAATCTTGGTATAATTTATATGCCAATTCGTCAAATTTCAAGCCAAGAACTTAACTTTAACCTCTCCAAATACCCTAGATTCAATGCTAAATCATATAATATACACCTAATAATTAATTACCTATCTCAATATATCAAAAACTAGTATCATAATTTGATAAAATAGATACAAATAAGAATTAATAAAGAAAATCAAGGAATACGATAATGCCAAGACCACGTTTTTTTTTTCCTTTTCTTCAAATGGGTACTGTCAAATGTCTAGCTTTGTAAAGTAATATGCATATAATTGCATGAGAAACCAATTATATTCAATGATTAAGCAATCATTGGTCGTCATTAACCAATCAATCCTATGCCACATTATAGTTTTAACAAAAATACATTACAGTGACTATACATTACAATTTAATCCTCTCAAAATCTTATTTATATTACTCCAAGTGTACCATTCAATTACATATAAACCTTAACAAAATTTGGATTGATTTACCTGGAAATTAATGTTCTCCGCAGCCGTTTGGCCCCTCTCGTCTCCGGTAGTTTCTAACCTTTATAATTTTTTTTTCTTCTTCTAAAATAACCTAACTGATTTGTTTTAATTATATAGTCAAATGGTAAGGGTTATTAAAAAAGAATTTGACCCAATTATTATTCAAGTATATTAATTATAATATAGATATATGTATCAACTAAGTACTCCTAGTTATCAAATAGTTTAAAATACCTCTTTGAATTTTTTGGAAAGAGCCAAAATAGTCCTAATTCTCAAAACGACCTAGCGGGTCGTTACAAAATATTGCTCAAAATTTCGTCTCAACCAACATTCGGGCCAAGTTCTAGATCAACAAAATCATGTCTTTGAATTTTACGTCTAAAGCTCACCACACAATGCATTTGAAACAATAAGGTCAAATTTATTTTATCCATAACTTTAAACAAGATAATTTCTCAAGTATGACATAAATATATTGAGAGATGCCAATAGAAGTCTATAGGTCACAACAAAGTTGATCCTTCTTACCAAATAGTTTAACACTTTATTTTTTTTCTTATGCATAATCTTAAGCATGTTGTTACCGACCAAGTCAAAGAAAAAATTTATATTTTTTTTGCCCCAGTTTATGTGACTAGGACTTTTAGATTTTTTTCTCGGTTGGACCGAACCTCACAATAAGGTTGCCTACGTATCTTGTTAAAACAAGAATTAGGTCTAACGTAGTTCCAAAATATAAGTAAAAATATGTTTTCTTAAGGACAAATTCCCTTTTTAATATATACACATATTATTTCATTTTTTAATTTTTAAATAATAATTAAGATATTTTTTGAATTTTTTAATTTTTAAATAAGGATCTCCGAACCCAAGGAAGGTTGCCTACGTATCTCATCAAGGTGAGAATCGGGTGTGCGTAGTTCGTTCAGATTGAACACTTAAATAATTTTTGTTAGAAATTTATTGACAAATGCAACTCTTTTTCTTTGTTTAAAGTGATATAAGAAAACTTTTAAAATTTCTTTTTGTGAACTTTACATTGTAAAAGAAATTTTTTTTCTATTGTTCTGATTTTAATTTTAAATGGTAAATTGAGTTGTTTATCTAGATAGATCCGATCATATGTAAAGTCTTTCATTAAATCATATGCAAATGATTCAAATAATGAAGTCTACTAGGAACTACCACATTTCATTTCAGTTATCAAGCTTAAACTTGTGGAGAAAAATATCTAGATTGGCTGTAAAACGAGCCGACAACTCGAGTTAGGGAGTAGCAACGTATCGGTAGCAGCGCTTTTCGGCTTTGTGCATGGGTGCTCCATATCCTAAATATGTGTGACTAAAAATCCTTCACCATTGACCGAAGATCCACTGGCTATCTTGACAGAAGTGGGTGTATAGTTGCAATTCCTATGATATTATTATTGAATATTCAGTAAAATTCGCAAGAAAAGACAATTTATATGCAGTTCAAATAATATCAAGTATTAAATAAGTAGACAATTAACACATTAAGACAAATAAATACAATATCTAAAAATATAAATTAATAAATCATAGTCATACATAAATTAATATTTAAAGCTCGAACTCTAGTTAATCCCCAGCGGAGTCGCCATCTGTCACGCCTCTTTTTTTTCTCAATATTTTGATTTTATTGTTTTGAAAGAAAAAGAGTTTTTCCAATTAAAGTGACATTTTGAAAAGGGATAATTATTATTCGGAGTCGCCACTTGGAGTTGAGTTTTGGTGTTCCAAGTCACCTTATATAAATCCCTAATCAAAAGAAGTTTGACTCTATTTTTTATTGGTCTGCGAAATAGAAATTCGGACAAGGAATTCTGTTGACCGAGGGAAAGATGTTAGGACTCCTCGAGTCCTGTGGTTCTAGCACGGTCGCTTTATTGACTTTTAGTATAACTTGATTTAATTTTTTGAATATATATTATTTAATATAATAATAAAATTGTTATTTACCCTCAGATTTATTCTAAACTTATTTGAAACTGGCTTATTTATTTTAAATGATCTTATTTTTTATTTTTTATTTATCATTATTTTACAGATTTTGCTTTCTTCTCTTTTTTTTTAAAAAATAATTTTTGTTACTTTTTTTTTTACATTCTTTTTGTTTTTTTTTTAATTTCTACCTTTTGTTTTATTAGTTTTATATTTTTATTTTTATTTTCATTCTACTTCGCTCTTCTTATTTTTTTTTTCGATTTTTTGTTTTTAACGTATTTTTCTTCTTCTTTTTTCTGCACATTCTATTTATTTGTCTTTTTATCTTTTCTTTATTTTTATTCTATTTTTTTCGTTTAAATATTTCTTGTTTTAACATTCTGTTTTGTTACCATTTTTTGTTAAACTGTTGTTTTATTTTTTTAAATTTTTTTTCTTCATCGTTCTTTTTCTTTTCTGTACATATTATTGTTGTTTTTTTTTTCTTATGTTATCTCATTTTTTTGTATTACTCTTTTCATTATTTTTTTATTATAACTCTAAATAATATTCTTATATTATCTTGATAATAAATTTTGGTAATCCGAATTACATAAGCATCTTATGTTATTTAAAAGATAATTTTTAATCCGAATAATGTATTAAAAAGACTAAAACATATTAAACATAAGTTTTTCAAATCGCTAATCAATTAAATTTTAGTTTATATCCTAATTTAAAAAGTCTACAATAAATTCAACAAAATCTTCTGAATTGAAAACTAGAGAGAAAGATATGCTAATCAATTCAAATTTAGCAATTCAATATCATGAAGCGTTATGAATTACAAATTGCATCTAAAGAGCATAATAATAACAACAATAACAGCGTAACAAAAATAAATATAATGCATGCGATTTGAAGAATTTCATACTATTGGAATTAAATTTTCATACAAATAATATTATTTAATCACGCGAGAATTTATAGTTACACACTCGCTGCGAAATTTGATATCACAAAAACAAGCTGTTATCAACGAATTTGGAACCACGAGCAAAACCTCTAACTCTAACCTAATTCTCAAAAGAATAACTCACTTTTTTTTCTCTTTGCTTTTTTTTCTCTCTCTGTATTTCAATCAACCTCTGTGTGTTCTCTATATTTTTCGTATTTCAATTTGTCTCTGTATATCTCTATATTTCTCTATATTTCAATCTGTCTTTGTACATCTCTATATATCTCTGTGTATATTTTTTTCAACTGAACGTGGGGTTATATAATATATTTTGGGTGAGAATCTGGTGCTAATTTAAAGGGACGTAGTGTAGTGGGATTAGGATTAAATTTAAAAAATAGTTGAGAAAATTGGGTTGAGTTAATGATATAAAATAAATAAATAATAATAATAGCAAATTAACAAAACAAAAATAAATGAAAAAATCGTGTAAACTTTAAAAAAAACCGTGTAAAAGAAGTAAAAAAAATAAAAATAAATAGATGGGATTATATTTTTTAGGAAAATAAGTTAGGAAGTTGGGAGTAATTAGGATAAGGTAAAACAAATTTGAAATTTTTAGGACTCCTCTTTTCTTTTCTTATTCTATACTTTTTCATAATTTTTTATATATTATTATTATTATGTAGATTAGATATAATTAACAAATAACTTAAATTTCCAACTTCTATTAATCAATTATTCTATACTTTTTCATAATTTTTTATAAATTATTATTATTATGTAGATTAGATATAATTAACAAATAACTTAAATTTCCAACTTCTATTTATCAATTTTTTTTATTATTAAACTATAATTGATCTTATAATTTTTATTAATTTATCATTTATTATTATTATTTTATTTTATTTTAAATATAACTCTTTTTAAATTGGTGTAAAATATATTATGTTTTTGTAATAAATTAGGTGTTCACAAAAATTATTGAAAAATTGAAGGGATCCAATGCGATTTTACAAGAAATGAAGAGTGACGTTTCATCTTTATCCACCACCGTAATCTTACATTCATCTTCTATCAAGTTTCTTGAAGAAAAGATGGTCCAGTTGTCTACCCTTGTATATGCAAATCACCATAAAATTTTTGGGACCAATGTGAATGATAATCCAAAGGATGCTATCCAAGCATCAACCATAATCACTAGAAGCGGAAAGACATTGAAAGAGAGACCAAGAATCTATAATGTAGATGCTCAAAGGGTAGTTGCCGATGATGAACCACCTAAGGGGATAGGTAAGACACGAATAAAAAGGATTAAAAGTGGGCTTAAGTATAATGTGAAAGAAGGCGACGTCGCAACTTCTACCAAATTACCTCAAATTAAGATAACTCATCCCTTTTACTCAACAATTGAGGTAGAATAATGACAATGTCAAATTCCAAAAGTTTGTGGAGATAGTGTAAGACATAAAAGTGAATATTTATTTGGTGGATTCATTGACCTAAATTCAAGGTTATGCCAAATATAAGAAAGAATTGGTGATAAAGAAGAGGGGATAAATTGTGAAACAATTGAAATGCCACAAACATGTGGTGTGATGATGAAAGAATATAACCCTCAAGAAAAATGATCCAGGTGCTTTCACTATTCCATATATTGTTGGTGCATGTACTTTCGCAAAAGCCTTGTGTGATTTTGGTGCAACCATAAATTGTTGGGTTTTATTTGCCCTAAATTTCTTACCATAAATAGGATTTCCTTTTAGGAAAAGGTTTTGGATTGACTAATCCTTTTTCTGGTAGGAAAAGGTTTAGGACTCTATAAATAGAGGCATGTTCCTTCTAACTTAATCGGCATTCACAATGTAGTCTTAAAGACTTTGAGAGTTTTGGTTAGGGGGAGAATTTGTGGGTCACAAGCTTGATACGTTATCACTTGTGTGAACCTCCCATGTATTCCGAGTGAATTGGTTGAGGTTGTCTCCCTCTGTATTTTGTACTCTCATATTTATAGTGGATTGCTCATCTCCTTTGTGGACGTAGGTCGATTGACCGAACCACGTTAAATCTTTGTGTCTTTTGATATATTTCTCGTTGTCTTCTTACTCGTGGTCTTTTGAGGTTTGCTTTGCTAGCTTTCGCATTTACACCTGCTTATTTTCGGTCCTAACATAAATATGATGTCGTTAATCATATTAAAATTTTTGTGTGTTACACCTCGTAAATCGAATAAATTAAGCTAGGGTTCCATGTGTAGTATAGTGACTTACAAAACGGTTGTAAAGATGTTAGAGGTCTTACTCTATGTTAACCAACTTAGTTTGGAAGAAACATTGATAATAAACTAAAAGCGACCATGATGTCCGATGAACTAGAAACCTAGGCTAGTTTGGTGCTAGTGATGCTAGGGTTGTTCAGAAGGGGTGTCAAGTTTTTACCATAAAATGATTATGAATATGTAAATAGGTACCTATGAAAGGACTTCTGGGGTCAACAACAATGGAGGGGCGCCAACCTTGAGGGGCAAGCCAAAGCCAAAGGCCAAGGCTGCCCCAAAAGAGAGGCTACTGCCTCAACATTCACGGGCATGACCACGTCTCTGGTCAAGACCAGGGGTGTGAACATCTAATTTTTTTACCAAAACATAATATATTTTACATCAATTTAAAAATGGTTATATTTAAAATAAAATAAAATAATAATAATAAATTGTAAATTAATAAAAATTATAAGATCAATTATAGTTTAATAAATAATAATAAAATTGATAAATAGAAGTTGGGAATTTAAGTTATTTGTTAATTATATCTAGTCTAAAAACAATAATAATATAGAAAATATTATGAAAAAGTATAGAAAAAGAAAAGAAAAGAGGAGTCCTAAAAATTTCAAATTTGTTTTACCTTATCCTAATTACTCCCAACTTCCTAACTTATTTTCCTAAAATCTTATCCCATCTATTTATTTTTATTTTTTAATTTCTTTTGCACCATTTTTTTAAAGTTTACACGATTTATTTATTTATTTTTGTTTTGTTAATTTGCTATTATTATTATTTATTTATTTTATAACCTTATCTCAACCCCAATTTTCTCAACTAATTTTTAAATTAATGCTAATCCCACTACACAATGTTCCTTTAAATTAGCACCAGATTCTCACCCAAAAATATTATATAACTCCACGTTCAGTTGAAAAATATATAGAGAGATATAGAGAGCACACAGAAACTGAGATTGATAGACATAGAAAAGAAAAAAAAACAAGCAAACACAAAGAGAAGAAAAATGAGTTATTTCTTTTGAGAATTAGGTTAGAGTTAGAGCTTTGATGGTGATTCCGAATTCGTGAATAACAGTTCGCTTTTGTGGTATCATTTTTTGCAGCGAGGTAACTATAAATTCTTGCGTGATTTAAATAATATTACTTTTATGAAAATTTGATTCCAATAGTATGAAATACTTCAAATCACATGTATTATATTGATTATTGTTACGTTATTATTATTATTGTTATGTTTTTTAGATACATTTTACAATTTATGTTGCTTCATGATATTGAATTGTTGAATTTGAAAAGATTAATATATCTTTTCGTCTATTTTCACTTTAGAAGCTTTTTGTTGAATTTATTGTAGACTTGTTAGATTAGAATATACAAATAATAATTAATAAATGATTTTTCAAAAAAATAAAAATAAATTATCTAAATAGAATTATAATTAAAAGAAGAAATAAATTTCATTTAGAGATTATTATTATAAACTAATAATAATAATAATAATAATAATAATAATAATAATAATAATAATAATAATAATAATAATAATAATAATAATAATAATAATAACAATAGAAGTAAAATTGAGAAATTATATAAAGAGAAGAAGAGAATTTAAAAATAAAAAGAAGAAAGCATGAAAATATAATAATAAAAAAAACATAACAGAATTCTTTTAAAACAAAAACAGAAAAAAAAGAACGTAAAAAAAAAGATATAAAAACGTAAAAAAAAAATAAATTACAAAACGGAGAAGTAAAGTGAAAAAATACAAATATAAAATTAATAAAATAGAACGTAAAACAAAAAAACACAATTTAAAAAAATAAATAAAAGAGTAACAAAATTATTACAAAAGAATTTGAAAAAAAGAAGACAAAATCTATCAAATAATAATAAAATAAAAAATAATGATAAAATAAAATAAATAAAAAAAAAAAAAGAGAGAAACAGATTTTACAGAAAACAAAAAAAACAAAAAACAAATATATATTTATAAATTTAAAATAAAACAAAAACGTGCATAAAAAAAAGAAAAAAAAGACTTTTAAAAAAAGGAAAATTTTGTTTCATTAAAAAAAATAACATTCCTAATCTATTTAGGATATCTTGATAAAAACTAACTTCAAATCTTATAAAATTTATTTATTTTTTCTTATTTCTTATCTAATAAATAAATAAATATATATTTCTAAATTATCTTGAAGTTAAAAATCTCTTTTCCACACGAACTCTAATTTGTAGAAATTCTATAATAACATTAAAACATACAAATATAAGTAGAAAAAAAATATATATACGGATGTTCCAAATTTGAAATTAATGGACGCACAGTGAAAAAAATTAAAATCATTTAAAATAAATAAGCCAATTTCAAATAAGCTTAAAATAAATTTGAGGGTAAATAACAATTTTATTATTAATTACATAATATAATGTCCA
The DNA here is from genome assembly GCF_001406875.1 of Solanum pennellii. Classification (NCBI taxonomy): domain Eukaryota; kingdom Viridiplantae; phylum Streptophyta; class Magnoliopsida; order Solanales; family Solanaceae; genus Solanum; species Solanum pennellii. The sequence continues at coordinate 64,081,288 of NC_028637.1, forward strand.
AAAAATTAAGTTAAGTCATACTAAAGTCAATAAAGCAACCGTGCTAAAACCACGGGACTCGAGGGGTGCCTAACACCTTTCCTCGGTCAACAGAATTCCTTACCCGAATTTCTAGTTCGCAGACTAATAAAAATAGAGTCAAATTTCCTTTTGATTAGGGATTTAAATAAGGTGACTTGGAACACCAAAACTCAATTCCAAGTGGCGACTTTGAATTATAAAGTAATCCCTTTTCAAAACGTCACTTTAATTGGAAAATATCTTTTCTTTCAAAACAATAAATAAAATAAAAAAATATTGAGAAAAAAAAGCGGCGTGACAACGGGAAAGTGGGGGCTTGTGAAGTTGCCTTGGACATGAAAAATGGTGGCAACTTGGACTAGCTATTGTCCAAGGCACCATGAGCTACTTCAAGACTCGTGGTGCACTTGATGACCCACCTAGAATGGTCGTGAACTTCACTTGGAAGTTTGGAGAAGGGCGAAGTTGGGGAATCTACTGACTAAGTCACCATGAGTCATGGTGTACTTGTCAAGAGGGGGATGCTGGTCGTGGTCTTGCTTTAGCCATTTGGAAAATGAAGGGGTTTGGTGATGTTACTGCCTATCACACCACGTGCAACTTGACGGCTCGTGGTGCACTTGATGGGCAAGGGTTCTTTGGTCGTGACCTTGACTTAGTGACTAGGAGGGAGGCACATTTAGGGAGGCTACTTCCCCGTACTTCACAAGCACCACCACGGTCCGTTGAGCTCTTCACAGCTTGTGAAGTGGGGCATGAAGACTAGTCGGGGTTCCAAGGTTGAGGTCAAGTTGGACTTTTATTCTAGAAGTCCAACTAAGTGAGGGATATTTTGGGTATTTTTGGTGTTGACTATGTATTTACTTTAAGTCATTTAGCACTCAATTCCCACACCAAAACCTAATCCCAAATTGAAAACCCAATCCCACTTCTCTCTAAATTCTCTCTCTACCCAACCCCATTGAAGAAACATTGAAGCTTCAAGAAGAAGACCAATAATTCAAGTTTCTTACTCAATTTCGTGGATAAAGTCTTCATCAAGGTATGTATTCTTTCACTCTTGTGATTCCTTTCCCCAAAAGGTCCATTTAAATACAATTTTAAATCCCCCAAAACAAGGGTTTTTCTCTTCACACAGGTCATCTTTAAAAACTGACATTTATGGATCCATTATAATGATTTATGATTACTTAGGGTTTTTAGGTGTATAATGATTGGCAATTTTTGTGTTTTGATCTAATTCTTTAAGAACCCATGAAAGTCCCTCTTCCCCTAACCCTAACTCTTGAATTATGTTAATTCATGGCTAGAGGTGATGTAATTAAGTGTATTATTGTATACTTGATTATTGTATGATGATGATAATGGGTTTGGGTATGTATCATGGATTTTGGATGAAGTCCTAAATGGGTTTCATTGAGTCCATTGGTAAGACCTCCAAGGTCATGAACTAGTCGTTGTTGTATGTTGGCTTATCTTTGCTAATGTTGGTTAATTGAAGTATGAATGATGAAGTTATGAATGTACTGCTAGGTATATGATGGTTGTGATATTATGATAGGTGTACTATTATGAGGGTGTGAAGGTAATTCCGATATGCATCTTATGACTACGTTATGAAGTATTGGTCTCACATGATGTTGGGTTGTAACGAGATGACTTTCTCATCCTAAAACCTATGAGGTATGAACATGTTATATGAGGGGTTAATCTCCTAAGAACTATGTTACAAATTGATGTTAAGAAAGACTTAAAGATACTTCAAGAAAGGGATTTTAGATTAGCACCGGGTGAACTTGACAATGAGAGGTGGTTCTTCACAAAGGAAGGGAGGTTCACACTATGTTCTCTCATGAGGTGGAAACTACAATGCTAATTATCAAAAATATTGTTTCTAGTAACAACCTTCTAGTTCCTTAACTATGTGCCCCAATAGGAAACCTAGCTAGTGGATCCACCTAGATGCCATGATGATGTTGATGTCTTACCTTGGTAAGTCAGATGCCCTCTTTTCAGTGTGAGGAGTTGACACCGGATTTCATGTCTAACTCACATGGTCTAGTGTCATTTATAGTGAGGTTTCCCGAAAGTTAAAATGAATGAGTTAAAGTAAGAAGATGTACACTAACTAGGACTACTTACGAGGTGTTACTTAGTGTAGGTAAGTGCATGTGACTATACCTATACATTGCAAAAGTGGACTTTGAGGGGGCATTCGAGGGCAGGTTCTTTATGTACATATGGAATGCATGATGTTGGTCTTATCTGATATGAATGATGTTGGTTTCACTTGATATACATGATGTTGGTCTAAATTGTTGTGTATAAGGTTGACTACACTTGTTATGACGAGGTATGAGGTAAAAGGCAATGCTTATGGTCTCTTTTCTAATTTACTTGGGTTATGTGGGGTTATGGGGCTTTACATACACTTTGCACTATTGGACTTGGATTGGGGTTATGAGTAACGTCTTGTGATGTATTGTTGATATGGACTCTAAACCTGAAATGTTGATTATGGATTTCTTATGATGTTACTCTTGAGCCTGAATATGAATGTGACTTATTGTTGTGGTGAGATGGACTTGTATATGGTTCTTGGATGTGCATAAAGGCTTTTGAAGTGAACTTAGCATGCTTATAAATAAAATGTCCTTTTTAGAATGTTTCTAAATGTGTTACTTGCATGTATCCATACTTCGTACATGTGGTTTGTACTAAACCCATATCTCTTATATTTTTATATAAATGTAGATTCGAGCCATTGAGGTGCTTCAAGGCCATTCTCAAAGAAGCTTGGATGTTCCCAAGTTTGTGAGTACTCAAGTCCGATGACGAAACCTATGAATCTAGCTTTTATTATTTTGTTACGTTTAAAGACATTGTTCTATTTCTCCTATTTCAAGGACTATGTTGTATTCTCTTATAAGATTTGTAATGATGTATGGGATAAGTGCCATTTTTCATACTCTTATGTTTAGATGGTCGTCTGAGACAATTATAGATTCTATTTTGATATATGTGAAGTGAAGTTGAACTTCAAATGAAAAGTTTTAATTTTTTTCGCTTTTTATTCTATCTATGATGTGATGATGTATGCTAAGGGCTTGTCTAAGGCCTTTTTGAGGATGAAAACACCGATTACAACTAGGGGGTGATCTCATGTCGTAACAAACTTTGTAACAGAGCATGAGGTTGAATAAATCTTAGGAATGATATCTTTATAACTACGTCTGTGTAGAGTCTTGTTGATAATTGTGAAGCACGCCACACTTATGAATCAGAGCTATGTGATGCTTATGAAATTCTCACTTATTTTTATATGGTCACTTTCCTTTTTTGGTATACTATTTAAATGTGGGAAAATAATCCTATTTCCTAAGATAGTTATGTGAATTCCATCTAGGGTAGCCGTTTTTTAGTTGTGTTATATAAGGAGTGCCTAAAATTATTTCTTTATTTATGTCATTAGTTATTACAAAATTATTTATGAAACAAATTCCATCTTTACATATATGTCCCTTGTGAAGTTTATAATATATTTTAAGCCTTTCTCCTGCGCGGAATATTATCGAGTAGTACTTTTTTCAAGATACTTAGTAGGGATAATTCCTTCAACGATGCAATTTTGATCTGCACCACAATCTATTAAAGAAATTTTTTGGATAGAGTAATTTTTATTCATAACCAAGTAAAAGGTATATGATAGACATGAGCTTTAACTACTGCAATAGCATTTACTCCTTATTTTATTATTTGAGTTATTTCTAACGGTTCTAATTCTGATTGTATACTTTGAATTTGGGTCGATGTTTCTTCATAAGTGTTAAGTTGTTGTTTGATATTTTAATTTCTTTCTTTACATGTATTAATTCTGTTTGAAGATCTTGAAGTGTTGTTTCAGATTTTTGTACTCTATTTGTCATACTAATAGGTTTAATAATATGATTATTGATTTGTTGATTAAGAACATGTTTTAATGCTCTGAAATATTTTTTCTTATGGTCTGGATCTTCAATATGTTAAATTATATCAATGAAAGCTTCTTTATTTTTACTGCTAGCGACATTGATGGATTGGTTTTGGTAGGTGTAAACTGCACCGTTATATCCATTGTCTGGCGAATTATTATTTTCAGGACTATCTCTCATTTTAAGTTTGTCTTGTGTACTAGACTTCGGAACTAGTACGATTCTCATTAATAACTGAGTTAATTTATTTATAATATTATATTCTAGTTTTAATCTATTTATCTTATCCTTCTTTTTATTAGGTCCCTGTTTATCCTTAGCATGATATCCAGGTTTCCCACAGTTTCGAGACGTGTTAGTGTTGTTATTATCTAATCTAGATTTTCTCTTGTAATAATGGGGTTCGTCATGTTTATCGTCATAATTTTTACGACGATGTTTATCCCTTTTTAATTGATTTTTAAGTTTCATATTTGTATTTGCTTCTTTTCTAGTAATATTTATAAAACTTATGAGATCACCGTAGGTTAATTGTTTATAAGAGATTTTTCCTTTAAACCTATCCTTTAATGAGCCGGTAAATCCAACTGTAATTAAACTAGTTAATTGTTTATTTGATAAATATTTTATTTTATATGCCGTAATGGCTAATTCTCTTTCCGAATGCGAAGTATGAGATAGACACTCATTTTCTTCGTATTGTATATCCGAAAAAGAAGGTTTCTTATAATAATTCTTTTTTGTAGGATAATTAGAGTTTAATTTATTAATATCATTATCATTGTTTCGGATAAGGGATTAATATTAGTAATTTTTAATTCGGATTTTTGGTTTTTATTAATTGTTATAAGATCATCCGTTTCTCTTGAAACCTAGGGAATTATTTATTAGAAATTTTTGGTAGTCTAAACATTGGGTTTAGATTAGATGAAACTTTTGAACCAAATATTAAATATTTATATAAACTTTGGACTAGTCTATAAAATGACATTCTTTTCCTTGAAGAGATTTGATCATAAGATTGGGATCTTACAAATTTAAATGTATGGATCCATCTGGAAATTGTATTACTTGGTCAGTATGTGGATTCTCTTCTTTAATTTCTGGCTCCATTATGGAGTCAAAATGCCAATCATCTTTTGTTAATACGTTATCCCATTTTATCAACTTTGGGACAAAGGGTTATTATAATTATGATTTGTTTCCATGAGCATGGTAACTCCTTTATTACTATCATTTTTGCCCTAGGGGCTAAGGTGGTTTTCATTAATTTATAATATACCCTATATATTATGGCTATTTCTCTATTAAAAAGAAAAATTATTAGTAGTTTAATAAAATTAAAAGATAGGTTGAAGAAAAAATTTCTTATAATCAATTAACCTATGGTGACCTCATAAGTTTTATAAATATTACTGAATTAGAATTATGTACAAATATGAAACTTGATCAACTAAAAAAGGATAGTAAAATATCACAAAAGGAACAAGGAAATTTTGTGAAGACTTTAGTTATATTAAACAATCTGTCCCATCAAAAGAGGCTTCTAAAAGAATTAAGAGAAGTCATAAGAATGATCATAATTCGGAAAAATCCGTCATTACAAAAAGAGGTTCAAAAAATTTAATCATGACCCTGGTAAAAATAGATTTAAACCAAACACTCTGAAAGGTGTTGGGACTTTGAAAAAAATGGGACATCGAGCCATAGACTGCCCAATCACTAATAAAAAGAAATACAAAATTAAAATGTTAGAAATAGAAGAAGAAGTTAAAGATAAGTTGTATTCTATCCTAAAAGATGATAAAAACAACTCCTCCTCCGATAAAAATCTTATCGATGATGATCAACTAGATTAGCCTATGATTCTTATTATAGTAAGTTGTCAGACTCTTGTAAATGTGGCAGTGCATTTTGCACCTGCAAGAATTATTCTATAATACCATCACTAGTAGTAATAAAGAAACAATCTCTAATATGATAGATCATATTGAGGATCATATTTTTTTTAAAAAAAATACTTAATCTTCTTAAGAGATTTAGTTCTTGATAAACATTATGATAATAGGACTATTAAGACCATTGATATGACAAGTGTTTAAATAAATTTAAAGAACCAATTAAACCTGAAACAACTCTACAAAGTATTTATACCAAATTACTACAAATAAGAGATGAAATAAATGAAATTAAGTAGAGACTCAACGCTCTAGAAATTGAATTAATTACTAATAAAACATTAACTAGTCCACCACCTAAACAAGAACCTGAAGAATGTAAATTCGAACAAGGAGAAACATCAAAAGAAGTAGAGTCTCTCATTTGCCTGTATCGAAATTAAAAATTAAAACAATTACGGTCATTCGACCACAAAAGTACCACAAACCTATCACATTAGTTATAAATAAAAATTTTATCATTCATAAAATTGCATTATTTAATATAGCATATATCAAAACTGCATTATTGAAGAATTAATTCCTTATAAATATCTAGATAAAGGCACTGTCTGATTATTCTCCGCAACAGGAAAAGAGCATGAATAAATTATAAACTCAGAAACACTTAAATATGCAATAATGAATTTTGGTTTCATAAATGATTTCATGATAACCAAAGATATAAATGAAGATTAGGTATTTCTTTCATCACCCAAATAAAGCCTTATACCTCCCAATCAGATGACATCCATACCAGAGTGCTAGGAAAGAATCTCATCTTCCCCTACCTAAATATTATGTCAAAAGATGAAATTAATTTCATAAAAGATAAAAATATCTTTCAAATAAATTTGCTTTCACAATTTTACAATAAGGGTTATAACCTTCTCTCCTCCTAGAGTTTTTTTAGCACCATGAATTACCTTCTTTCAAAAATAATTTAAACACTGACTGCAACACAACCATAAATTTTTCATAAAAACTATATATTTTATTATCAATTTTCAAATAAAGGGAAGAAATCTCCCAAATTTTTAAAAGAATTTTCCAAGGAATTAATGAGACCAGGAATAACAAAAAAATGAATAAATCCTTTTTATACTTCTTCGACTAGTCACAAGATGAGGATTGTAAAAATATACACACAAACAAGTCAAAGAAAAAATTGCTCTGAATAAGAAGCAATACTGGTCAACAGTGTTACAGGTTACATGTCATTAAGTGTTACAAGTACTGACAAATACTACACTTAATCTAATGCAAAAATTGTGAAAGCCCTGCTACACCAACAAAAATTATGTGGAGACGGGAGATCCCCACAGGACCCAGAGGTATTATGAGTTTATGTTAAAGGATACATTCAAATCGAGAAATTATTTGAGAAAATCAACAAGTATTATCAACTCAACATCAAAGGCAATTTAAAAAATTTCAGGTAGTAAAGAATATATCTCCTTATCAAATGATATTAAATTATTCAAGTTCCTTATTACCAAGGTAGGAAAGAATATATCTACCTTATCAGATGATATTAAATTATTCAAGTTCCTTATTATCAATAGGAAAACGTATATTATTAGTTGGTCCTTCGATATTCATGCATTTGAAAGGATTAAATATTTAATCAAGACAGTTTAAATTCGGGTGACAACTGCCCACAATGATAAAATTTATCACCTTGAAGGAATTATGACAACTCCAAAGAAAGATTAAAACGAAGGCTCAAGAAAACCTTATTTAAACCTGAGCACTGATTCAAAATCAAAATTTAAATTATTAGATATTGGTGTCTCACATAACGAGCTTAGCAACAGAGGTATGTTACATCTACAAGGAATAACACAAGATTACCTCCTCATTTAAAAGTAAGTGCCAGAACACTTTGATGATAAACAAATATCAAGAAAATAATTAACAAGGAATGGACCCCACATCCAAGGATATGCCTTACAAGTTAAAAGTTAAGAAATAACAAGTTTCAAAGATTATTATGTTTCTGCATTGGACAAATCAAACACATTTACTATGTCAACAATTCCACCAACACGTGGATCCACAAGAACAAAAGTCCAAGCCACAAAGTGACGAAGGACTTGATATAAAGATTTTTCAGCAATCAACACAAGAAGATATATATGCAACAAAGCTACGTGTGCAACTATGTGATACATATTTCCTGTCACGAAAAAATATTATTAGATATGTGTAATAGTTAGTAGATACGTGTAAAATAATAGAGTATATTAGTGTATGTACACATGTAAAATAGATAGCATAATAAGTTAGTCAGCACTTTTGAGGCCTATTTAAAGCCTTCAACTAGTATTAGTAGAGGATATTCAAAATCTTACGGACTTTGAAAACCTCTCTACAATTCTCTCCATTTCCCCCATATTTTCCCTTTTTCCACCCATGTTCTCTCTTTCCCTTAATCAATAAAATTGTGTAATACATACTTTATCTACTTATTTCAATTATTAAGTTTATGTATTAAATTAAAAATTTAAGTTTGCTTACTGCTTTTTGTTGCTCTCTTTTTCTTTAAGTTTTTCTTAAAATTTGTTTTAAGGTTTTTATTTGTTCTTGCTCTCTTCTGTTACTCTCCCTAATTTTTCTTAAGATTCCGTCTCGGAACTCAGTCCGTCCCCTCCATTGGTATGTTGAAAATTGAATATTATATGGATCATTGTTATCTGCCAATTTATGCTCAATCTTTACTGAATCGATAAACATTATTGATCAAAATATAATTGATACATTAACATTGAATGTTAAAACTAAAAATATGAATAGTAAAAATATTACAAGAAAAATAACCATAATATACATAATATACTATAAATTAATGAAAACTACCTTAGCCCCTAAGGATAAAATAGATTTTTAGGAAGTCTCAAATATGTTGCTGATTTTATTCCTAATAACAGCCAGGTTTGTAAGTCTCTTTATCAGAACCTAAAAAAGAATCCAGAGCCATGGGGATCAGAGCACACTAGTGCAGTCCAAAATATAAAACTAATAGCTTAAAAACTCCCACTCTAGGTATACAACACCCGGATGCCCTTATGGTAGTAATAATAGATGCCTCATATATAGGGTATGGAGGCATACTTAAAAAAATAATTTCCATAAGGTCCAACGAACAATTAGTGAGATTAACTTCAGGAATTTGAAATGATACTTAAAAAGAAATTACAATACTATTAAAAAGGAAATTTGGCTATAGTACTATGTATTACCAAATTTCAAGATGATTTAATAAATAAAGAATTTTTATCAAGAGTGACTGCAATGCAACCAAAGATGTTGTGAAAAAGGATGTTAAAAATCTTGTTTCTAAACAAATAATTGCAAAATGACAATCTTTATTAATTAGCTTTGATTTTGAAATAGAATTTATAAAAGGAGAAAATGATTTTCTCCCCGACTTTTTGACAAGAAAATTTTTACGGGGAAATAATGAGACCAGGAGTACCGAGAATAAGACCGCGAGGCTCCCACTACAGCTCTTCAAATCAGAAGATAAAATAAAAAAAAACCTTCAAGGAGGGCGATAAAAAATTAGAGAACCGCTACTCAACCTTGGCAGAATTTCAAAACCTGCCAAAACTCAACTCCTCATCATTAAATAAACCCTCATCAACAGATTTTTTTGTCCAAACAAATGATATTTGTAAAATGAAACCACCAGAAACATACTAAGAGGCTTGTTCCAACTACACTGACAACAAATAAGAAAAACGTTACTCAGTCAGATAAAAAGAGTTTTTCAATTACAGTTTTGCAGGTACTTTCAATCATGGCGCTTGTCAAAGAATATGAATGCTTTGGAGTGCCCTACCTTATGAAACCGTGTTACACTAATCGGAATTATGTGTAAACTAAGGATCCAATAAAAATCCGAAGGTATTATGAGTTTATATTAACAGATACTAATTCAGTGAAGATTGAGAATAAATTAGTAGATAACAATGATCCAGATAGTATTCAATTTCCAAAATTCACAATTAAAAGAATATTAACTCCTTTTGAGTGGTTTGTGGATCATCTACACACTCCTATTTCACTATCAACATCTTATCGTCCCCAGATGTATAATTGGTACGATTATAAACTTGATATAATTTTATGTATCTTTGGCCAAATATCTATACTTGATTCATTAAATATTAAGAAGATATAAAAAATGCAACGATCCCTCGATGGTTTTTCGAATTGTGAAACCAATTTGGAGGAAATAAACAGTATTATCACCACAATTTTTAATACAGTTTGAAAAGTTCCAGCTAGAGCAAAATATCTCTACACTCCCAGAAAATATTAAATGGTGTAAGTTCTTTATTTCAAAAAGGATATCTTATATTATTAGTTGGTCCTTTGATATTCATGAATTGAAAGGATCAAGTATCTGAGCAAGAGTATCAAAATTAAAGGATGAAAACCGAAATATCACGATGACATGTTAATTGTCGGCTCTTCATCACGAAGGAAATTTGATTTTTCAAAAGAAAAATTTAAAACAAGACTGGAAGAAGCCTTAGCAAATCTCTGCAAAACTACCAATCATGAAAAGATATTGAAATTATTAGACACTGCATCCTTAACACCAGTGACAAAAGTAATGAGGATATGTATCATCTTCAATAAATGCAAAAATGTGCCAAGCATATGTTAACTTTTGTTATGTCAACAAATAAGCAAACAGGTGGACCTCGCAAGAATAAAAGTCCAAAGCCACAAGGTGACTAGAGGACCAAATAACAAGATCTATGTTTTGGAGATATATTTTCAGCAAAAGAAGATAAAACACGCAGTGAAGGCTACATGTAAGTAGTTCCGGCTATGTGGCATATATTCCAAGCCACGTACAATTGTCATAAACTATTCATAATAGTTAGTACTTACATGTAAAAAGAATAATATGTCTTAGTGTATGCACACATGTACAATAGATAGCATAATAAGTTAAATTAGTCAGCACTTTTAAGGCCTATTTAAGGCTTTCAACTTGTATCAGTAGGGGGTATTCAAAATCTTACCGACTTTGAAATCCTCTCTACATTCTTCCTACATTTCCCCCATATTTTCCATCTTCCATGTTCTCTCTCCACTCCCTAAATCACTAAAAGTATTTTGTAAGTATACTTTGTCTACTATTTTTTTGTTTATTTGTTTTCATGTTATAAAGTTTAAGTTTTTACTACTGTTTTCTTGTTCTTCCTTTTAAGTTTTTTTAAAGTTTTGTTTTAAGAATTTGATTTTTCTTGTTCCCTTTGGTTACTCTGCCCAAATTTTTTAGGATTTCATCCCAAAACTCAATCCGTCCCCTCCATTGATATTAGAGCCAAGTTAACTGAGAAGGGTATGAGTAGGAGCGGCTAAGTCTCTACGTTGTCCTTGGGTGGACAACGTCGAAACATAGGTTGCATGGGGGGTGATAAGTTCGGAGTTTGATAGTTGCTATTCTTCTTTCACTTATATTCTTGGTTTTATTCCTTAAAGTGGGGTTACCGGATAATTCCGGGTTCAGACATTGGCTAGGCCATACTTTTTTGTCGGATTAGTTCAGACTGTGTGTGTCGTAAAGCCGGACCCGTAGAGTGTTCCCATCGCCGAGCCTAGAGGAATAAGATCAAAGAAGGTTAGTGAAAAAACTAACAACAATAATACACAAAGAATTTATTATTTTGATAGTAATCTCTAAAGCAGACAATTAAGACCACGGATAGTGTTCTTCTTTTCGCTAGATATTCAATACTATATAAATTCGTAATTTGGTATGTTTACTCTACCATCTGTAAAGGAGTTAGAATACTTAACATTGACTACCACAAAAGTAATAAAACAATAAGTAAAAATACTACTTTCGTAAAATCTATCAAAAGGATTAAAAATTTTACTGGCATGATTCACTTAGATGAACCTTTTGAACGAAATATTAATTGTTTAAATAAACTTTGGATAAGTCCAGAAAATTCTATTAAAAAATAATGGTATAACAAAGATATTCTTTATCATAAAGAATAACCTTTAGAAATAAATGATTTTGTGATATGAAAAGGTTAAAATGGAACATAGAGTTTTTTAAATGGTTTGAATACACAGGGAAATTAGACGAGCAAAATGAGTCGTTAATTTTTTATTGATAATTGGTATGCTACTAACAATAAGGTAGTTGAATCTAAAATTCCTCCTTTAGAAGACATTACTCTACCCATAAATGGTAGAATTGTCACTGCCCCGCCTTTTAAAATAAATATAGTCAATACTAAAGAAGATTCCAAAAATAAATCAGTTTTTGAGGATAAAACAAGTCCTTCCTACAAGGATAAAACTAAAACGAATTGAGTATAATTTATTTATAATATTGTCTTCTAGTTTTAACCTATTTATCTTATCCTTCCTTTAATAGGGGCCTGATTATCCTTAGCACGTTGTCCAGGTTTTCTACAGTTTCAACATGTATTAATGTCGTTATTATCTAATCTATATTTTCTCTTGTAATAATGGGGTTCGTCATGTTTATCATTATAATTTTTACGACGATGTTTAGCCTTTTTTAATTGATTTTTAAGTTTCATATTTATATTTGTTTCTAATTACATCATATATTTATATAAAAGAGAATCCTAGGTCCGCCTACATGGAGCCACCACAAGCTAGAATTTACTTTTAAATTTATTTATTTTCAAATATAGCTTCCCCCTTCATTAAAAGATGCGGCTTTTATGAAAAGTTATGACTTTTATGAAGAGTTGCGACTTTTATGAATAGTTACCCAAAAATGTCGTCCCCTTTCATGAAAACAGATGAATTTTATGAAAATTTATGACTTTAATGAAGAGTTGCGATTTTTATGATGAGTTACGACTTTTATGAAAAATTATAACTTTTATGAAATGTTCTGACCTTTTCGAAGAGTTGTAACTTTTTAAAGAGTTGTGACATTTCTGATAAGGCACAATAAGCATTCGTTCAAACTATGCTTTGTTTTCTATAAATAGAGAGATTTCCTCCCATTTTGAAACAATGAGAATTCCTAACTATTCTCTTCTTCTTCTTCTGCACAATTAAATATTCAAGTAATTTGCTCATGTTGAATGACTTATTGACACCATTATTTTTTTCATTATACTTGTGAATAAAATCATTCCATATTGAAAGGATCTATTCCAATAAACCTTGGGTACTACAGAGGAATAATTTCCTTAAGGGGACACTGGTCTCAATTTTTTCTTTTTTGTTTCATTCTATTTTCATAGATCCTGTTATATTTCACTTACAATCATTAATTTATGTTTATGATATTAATTGTTGTTTTTTGGGAAATGTATTTAAATTTATTGTTTATGTTTCTACAAATTTACTGTTATTAGTATTTGTTAGTAGATAATAAATTATAAAATAAAATTAAAGAAAATTGACTGAAGGATAAATGATAAGATTCTATAATTATTATTTTCCTTTTCATTATTAATGTTGTTTCTTTGTAATCTTTTATTTAAGAGAATATATTATTTTAGTTTTAATGACCGATATTTTGTAAGTATTATTTTATAAAATATGTGACATTAAATTTCCTTTACTAGTATTTATATAAAAGAGAACCCTAGGCGCGCCTACCTGGCGCCACCACAAGCAAGAATTTTCTTTTTAATTTATTTATTTCCAAAACTAGCCTTCCTCATTCATGAAAAGATCTGACTTTTATGAAAGTTGTGATTTTAATAAAGACTTGCGACTTTTATGAAGAGTTGTGACTTTAATGAAGATTTGTGACTTTTCTAAAAATTGCAACTTTAATGAAGAGTTGCGACTTTATGAAAAGTTGTGTCTTTTATGAAAGGTTGTGAACTTTCCAAAGGGTTGCAACTTTACCAAATAATTGTAACTTTTCTGATAAGACACAATAAACAGTTCTTCATACTATCCTTTGTTGTCTATAAATAGAGGAATTTCCTCTCATATTAAAACAACAACAATTTTGATCTTCTTCTTTTACTTCCGCAAAATTAAATATTCGTGTACATTGCTCCTGATTGACTTAGTTATACTATTGTTTTTGTATCAATAAGTTGGTGAATAAAATCGTTCCATCCTGACAGGATGTAATTCTTTAGACCTATGGTATTGGAGGAGAATAATTTTCTTAAGGGGACATTGTGCATTCGGTGAACTCAATATTTCCTTTCTATTTCATTCTATTTTTACATATCATGGTATATTTTTTACACTCAATAATTTAGCTTATGATATTAATTATTTTTTTGAGTACATGTTTTAAACTCTGTTATTATGTTTCTGTAAAGTTATTATCATCGATTATATTGAACAAATACACATATAGTACATATATTCATTATGCCGAAAATAATTATTGTACCCAGTTCCAAGAATTTGTGTTTTGATATTCTATATTAAATTTTATAACTTAAAAGTACTATATATAAGTTAACATATCGTCTATTTTTACATATATATGAAATTTCTCACTTATAATCTTTGCAACTTAATTTTTTCTTAATATTACGAAATGCCTTTGTATATAAATTCTCATTTCTTTTTTATTTTATTTTAAATATTGATTAAAGAACCAATGATTTATTATTTTATGAATAATTCATAAATTAGAGGTTCTTGAGTTATGTTATAATGACAAATAATCAAATTCATGTTGGAATATTGCTAATATTATTTTTAAGAACCCATTTTTCCCTTTCTTTAATTTATGGATAATAGTAAAAAATTAATTGCATATTCAATGCAATTATTATCTATAACCACATACCTAGTCTAGTAATATTTATGAAACTCATGAGATCACCATAGGTTAATTATTTATAAGAGATTTTTCCTTTAAACCTATCCTTTAATGTACCAGTAAATTCAGATGCAATTAAACTAGCTAATTGTTTATCAGATAAATATTTCATTTCATATGCCGTAATGACTAATTCTCTTTCCGAATGCGAATTATGAGATAGACACCCATTTTCTTCGTATTGTATATCCGAAAAAGAAGGTTTATTATAGTAATTCTTTTTTGTAGGATATTAGAGCTTAATTATTAATATCATTATTCCTTATAGTCAATTAACCTATGATGACCTCATAAGTTTTACAAATATTTCTATATTAGAATTATGTACAAATATGAAACTTAAAAATCAACCAAAAAAGGATAGTAAAATATCAAAAAAGGAACTAGAAAATGTTTGTGAAGATTTCGGTTATATTAAACTATTTACCCCATCAAAAGAGGATTCTAGAGGAATTATAAGGGACGGACCATGTTCCAAGATGAAATCCTAAGAAAAATTGGGCAGAGTAACGGAAGGGAGCAAGAACAAGCAAAACTCACAAAAATATTTAAAGAAACTTAAAGAAAAGAGAAGAACAAAGTGCAGTAAGCAAAACTGAAATTTTAAAACATTTAACAAAATAAAAGTGCAAGAAAAAGTGTACTTACAAAAGCTTTTTATTGATTAAGGGAAAGGAGAGAGAACATGAAAGATGGGAGATAAAAATGATGGAGAAAATTGTGAGAATTGTAGAGAGGATTTCAAAGTCAGTAAGATTTTTAATGCCCTTTGCTGATACAAGTTGAAAGCCTTAAATAGGCCTCAAAAGTGCTGACTAATCTAACTTATTATGCTATCTAGATTACATATGTTCATACACTAATACACTCTATTATTTTTACACGTATCTATTAACTATTACACATATCTGATAATATTTTTTTGTTGCAGGGAATATATGTCACATAGCTGCACATGTAGCTTTGTTGTATTTATGTCTTCTTGTGTTGATTACTGAAAAATTTTGATATCAAGTCCTTTGTCACTTTGTGGCTTGAACTTTTGTTCCGGCGGGGTCTCCGTGCTTGTAAAATTATTGACATAGTTAATGCTAACATGTGATTGCATTGTCCTATGCTGATTTTTATCATAATGATCTTGAAACTTGTTTTCTTTTTACCATCAATTTGTATGCATATTTTTGGATGTGGGGTCCACTCTTTGATAATCATTTATTGATATTTTTCTTGTTTATCATCAAAGTGTGCTGACACTTTCTTTTAATTAAGAAGGTATGATTGTGATATTCCGTGCAGATCTAACATATCTGCGTTGCTAAGCTCGTCATGTGAGGCAACAGTATCTAATAAATCAAAATTTTTTATTCCGCATCATTATTGAGGTTTATAAGGCTTTTAATAAGGATTCCTTAAGCCTTATTTTTAATATTTCTTTGGAGTTGTCATAATCCCTTTGGGGTGATGAACTTAAATTTAACTTATCATTGTGGACCGCTGGCGCCCATCCTTTAACTTTAATGATCTTGCTTAAATATTTGATGCTCATATATTCGTTAATGTTGAAGGACCAACTAATAATATAAGAGATCCTTTTGGCAATAAAGAAATTGCATAATTTAATATTTTCTGATAAGGTAGATATATTCCTTTCTACCTGAAATTTTTCAAATTTTATTTGATGTTGAGTTGATAGTATCTATTTATTTCCTCCGAACTGACTCCACCATTTGTAAAATCATCGGGAAGTTATCGCCTTCTTCATTTCTTCTGAATATTTGATAAACCAAGTATGGTTATATTGTCTAAGAAAAGTAAAGTTATTCTAGGCTGATATATAATCATACCAATTATATGTCTGGGTCGATGGGCTTTTGATATTTTAATAGGGATATGTAGATGATCTTCAAACCATTCAAATGCACTCAAAATTCTTTTGATCGTGAACTTTGAATATTGTATACTGTAAGGTTCACTTTCTTCAAATATATTCTCAATTTCTACCGAATCGGTATCTGTCAAAATAAATTCATAATACCTCCGGGTCTTGAGGGAATCTTCTGTCTCCACATAATTTTGGTTGGTGTAGCAGGGATTTAGTAAAGCCTAGCTTTCATAATTCCCATATTTTTTTATCAAGTGCAGCAATTGACAATACCTGTAACACTGTTTACTGAAATTGTTTTTTTTTTTAATTTGGAGTAACCTTATCATTTTCCTTTTGGGAAGTGAAATCCGCTTGTTGGTATATCTCTGTGTTTTTCATCTTGTAACTATCCTTTGTTTGGATTGAGATATTTTTGAATGATCGAGGAGGATGAATTTTATCGAAAAACTGAACGAAGTGGTTGTAGCTTAGTTGAGATACTTATGGGTTCTTTTAATGGTGAGGGTATAATATATTGTGGTTGGAGGGAATACATGTATATATCGTGTGATTTTGTTTGATTTTCTTCATAAAATGGTCTTTTCATTTTTTCTTCAGGTTTGAACAACGGGAAATGTCTTATTCATGACTCTTTTATTAAAATTTTAGGGAGATTTCCTCCCTTTATTTGAAAATCAAAGTTGTACAATAACATTTTCCATCTAGAAAATGTATAATTTTTATGAAAAATATATTGAGCTGAGTTGCAGTCATTATTTAAATTATTTGAAATTGAGTAACTCCTAGTGCTATAAAGAAGGCTAACAAAAACCTAGGAGGAGGGGAAGGTGTAATAATTTTTATTGTATAATTTTCATGGTGTGAAAATAGATTTATTTTAAAAGTAATTTTCTCTTTTAGGAAATTACTTCACCTTTTGATATATAGTTTAAGTAGGGAAATATAAGATTTTTATCTAGAACCCTGGTATAGATGCCTTGCGGTGTAATGACCGTAATGGTATTAATTCTTAATTTAGATAGAGATCCTGTGAGAGACTCTACTTCTTTTGATGTTCCTTTAGGGTCAGATTTATAATTTTCCGATTCCTGATTAGGTGGTGATTTACTAGTAATTTTGTCAACTTCTAGGATGTTAAGTTTCGGCTTAATTTTATTTATTTCATATTTTATTTGTAAGAATTCCACCTGAATATTTTGTAAGGTAATTTCGTATCTTATTGGTTGTTTAAATTTATTCAAAACACTTTTCATACAAAGGGATTTATAGTTCTATTATGACATTGTTTATCAAGGACTAAATTTCTTAAGGCAATGAAATATTTTTTTCCTAAAATCAGGATCTTCAATATGATTTATTATATCAAAGAATGTTTTTTATTACTACTAGTTATGATATTTATGTATGGAATGATTTTTGTAGGAGCAAATCACACGACCACATTCACAAGCGTCTGATGACTTACTATCTTCAGACCTATAGACTATATTTAGCTGATCGTTGTCGCTAAGATTTTTATCGGAGGAGGAATTATTTTCTCCTATAATGGAATATAATTATTTTAACTTTTTCTTAAAAAATTAACATATTAATTTTGTCTTTCTTTTTTTAGTGGTTGAGCAGTCTTTGGGTCGATGTCCCGTTTCTTCACAGCCCCAACACCTTTTAGTGTTGTTTGGTTTGAATCTTTTTTTATCAGGGTTATGGTTAGATTTTTTGAACCTCCTTTTGCAATGAAAGGGTTCTTCTGATTTATGTTTATTCTTATGGTTATCTTTTATCTTTTTTAGAAGTCTCTTTTGATGGGGCAAATAGTTTAATATAATTAAAGTCTTGACAAAAGTTTTCTAGTTTATTTTGTTATATTTTACTATCTTTTTTAGTTGATTCATAAGTTTTATACTTGTACATAATTCTAATCCAGTAATATTTATAAAACTTATGAGGTCACCATAGGTTAATTGATTGTAAAGAATTTTTCCTTCAAAACAATCTTTTAATTTTATTCTAGCCTTTTCACCGAATAGCTTGGGTAGACCACTAATAAATTTTTCTTTCCAATAATCGTGAGTAGTCTTTTCTTTTTTAACTTTATTGAGTAATTAATAACATCTTTATACCATCTAAAATCGTCCAACTTTGGGCAAGAAAGAGTAGATAATATCTCTAGACTTCTATCTTGGAAAAGTTAAGGTTCTGCAATAATATGTTTAGCTATGTTATAAATTAAGGTGGTAGTGACATCTTGTATGACTTTATTCTCTATGGTTTTCCATGAAGATTCATCCTTAATGATTGAGTTAATAGTTGAAACACAAAATATACTTTGCCTATTTTCTTTTGTAAGATAATTATCCCACCAATTTTTTAATGTGCCGGTAAATTTAGTTGTAATTAAAGTAGCGAATTGTTTATATGATAATTTTTTCATTTTATATGTCGTAATGTCAATTCCCATTTCATATAAATTATCATAAATTTGATATTCCTCTAGTCTATCTATATTTTGTTCCACTGTTTCTCTTCCCAAGTGCGAAGTATGAGGTAGAAACTCATTTTCTTCGTATTGCATATCCGAAAAAGAGGGTTTCTTATAATAATTATTTTTAGTTGAATAATTAGAACTTAATTTATTACTATCTTTATCATCATTTTCGTATAAGGTATTAATATTTGTAGTTTTTGTTTTTTCATTAATTGTTTCTATTAGGTCATCTATGATGTCAAACTTTTCTTGAAACCTAGAAAATTGTTCGTTAGAAAATTCTTGCAGTTTAAATATTGGATGAGTTTCTATTTTTTTTATTTGTATCACTGTAGAAAGGACTTGGTTTATCCTAAAATACTGATTTAGTATCGGCTTCAAGAATTTAGTTAGAGACTTCATAAAGTAGTTGACTTATATAATTATTTTGTTGTAGAATTCTGTTTATCTCTTTATTTTTAGGATCTCCTTTAGTATCTACTATATTTATTTTAAAAGGTGAGGCAGTAATAATTCTACCGTCTATGGGAAGACTAATTTCTTCTAAAGGTGGAATTTTAAATTCAACTATCTTTTTATTAGTAGTGTACCATTTATTAACCAACATATTTAACGATTCCTTTTGGTAGTCTAATTTTCCAGTGCATTCAAACAACTTAACAAACTCTATGTTACATTTTAATCATTTCATATCACTAAACCATTTGTTTCTAAAGATTATTCTTACTGATAGAGAGTATCTTTGTATATCCTATTATTTTTTAATAGAATTCTCTGGACTATTCCAAAGTTTATTTAGAAATATAATATATGGAACACAAAGTTTTTCTAATCTAATCATGTATAAATAATCTTTTATTTCTTGATTTTTTCTAGTAGTGGGACTTGTGGATTTTATGGTTTTAGAATTACTATGTTCAATTTTGGAATGGTTTCTAAGAAATCTATTCCTTTTGATTTTTTATTTATTTCTCTATCTTGAGGTTGAATTACTTGGTCAAATTTTGAATTTTTCTTTTCAATTTCTGGCTCTGTTACGGAGTCAAAATACAAATAATCTTTTATCAATACGTTATCCCAATTTATTATCCTTGGGACAAAGGTGCTAGTATAATATGCTTCCATGAGTATGGCAACTCTTTTATTAGTTACTATTTTATCCTTAGGGGCTTACGTAGTTTTCATTAATTTATAATATATTCTATATGTTATGGCTATTTTCCTAGTAGTATCCTTACTATTCATATTTTTAGTTTTAACATTTAATGTTAATGTATCAATTATGTTTTGATCATTAATGTTTATCAAATAATTAGGATGACAGTTAGAGTATACCGGACCATTGGCAAGGTTACTTTGTACTATTGCTAATGAAGAATCATCAAAATATAATAATCTATTGTCTCTTAAGAGAAGACATATGGGTATATCTAAATTCAATCTATATAATGGGTTGACTACCACTTGGATAAGTCCTATATGAACAAATGTATATTTTTTCTCATAACTATTAATATTTTTAGCAACTTGCAATTTAATAGTCTCCATATTTTTATGATTAATAATAGTAGACTCCGAAGTTTTAATATCATAATATTTAATAAAATTATGGTGTCTAGTAGGTGGTCTCATTTTAAGTTGATGGAGAATCTATCGGGGAGAAGAACATTATCCTTGGGCTTTAATGTCTACTTTAAAGATTAGTATCGGAATAATAAATTATATGTGTAGTAATTGTTGTTACCTTTTCACTAACCTTCTTTGGTTTTACTTCTAGGCTTGGCGACGGGAACACCCTCCAGGCCCGGCTCTACGACACACACAGTCTGAGCTAATCCAACAGAAAAGTACGGGCTTGCCAACGTCTAAATCGGGAATTATTCGGTTACCACACTTAAAGGAATAAAACAAAGAACATAAGTGGAAAAAGAACAACAACTACCGAACTCCGAACATATCACCCCGACCACAACTTAAGTTTTGATGTTGTCCGCCCAAGTACAGCGTAGGGACACAGCCGATCCTACTCATACTATTCCCTGCCAACTTGGCTCTGAGTATCTTATAGCTTCTTATTCAAAAGTGTGGCGCGCTTCACACTCATGAACACAAATCTATTCGACGTGGCTTATTAGACTTCCTAGGATCTTTCTAAACCTTGTGCTCTGATTTCCAAGTTTGTCACGACCTAAGATAGAATCTAGGTGTAACGTGGCATATAAGATCCCGAGAGGCCCCATACAAGCCACTTAGCATACATCTTACAAGAAAATAGAAAACCAGAGATTTAAAAGAAAAATTTTAAAACATAGAGTTCTAGATAACAAAGCGGAAGTCTAACAATGTATCCAAGTAATCTAGTACAAAAGAGTAATTGGGACGTAACCCATGAATCAAGTTAAATCTGAAATCTAATGAAAACACGAAATAAAGGCTTCGTTCTCAGAACATGAGGACTCACCAATCTTCATTGTCTAGTGAATGATCCCCAGACATAGAGGTGAGAATCTAGAGTGTCAGAGCCTACATTTTAGGATAATGTAGGCAAGAGTATGCTACAAAAATGTACCAAGTATTATAGCGATGCATCAATTATATAACATAGTGAAAAGAGACCTTTTCATGAGATGCAATGACCAAGCTAAAACATGAGACAAAGAGCTAGAAAATATAAGTGATAAAAACATGGTCAATGCAAGTAGACATCGTGTTAAAACACATGTGAGATACTTCTAGAAGTAACCTTGATTCATTAGTGTGGGAGAATTACCTTTGATCGACAGGTGAGGCCATGCGAGCTATTAACATGGAATCAGTGTCTGCTCCACACCGAAAAGAAGTGTTCTCACTTTCCAAGGTAGGAGTCATAAACTTCTAGCTTACATGTATCCACTAGCTGATGTCTATGTAGACAACCTATGGTGGAACATATTTTACGGGACACGGGTAATCTCCACTTGTCCACTTGGTGTTAAGCATAACTCCCATAGAATATTGATTATTCATAACTTTTCTTAACATTCATGAGATGTGGGTAATCACCATTTGTCTTATCATTAGATGTCATGGGTAATCGCTGATCAACGTCATAAAAGACACTTCATACAGTACTAAGCATCGACGATCGTTAGTTTGTATATAACCCGACCGAGGGTTGGGATCGTTCTTACAAGGAGTGATACTAAGAATATTTCATCCAAGCACAAACTAAGTCATGCTAGTCATAGCTACACGAAATTATCGAATAAAATGTAGTAAATCAAGAGGGTGACACACGTGTCAATTAATAGGGGGGGGGGGGTTGCAATCAAATTAACAATGAAACCAGATTATTGGGATATAACCGGAATATGAGATAAAATACACTCTAGGGTAATTGCTATTGATAGTACATCACTAAATATATGTAACAAGGCCAGACTTTAGTGGGGGTAAAGTATCTCTCGAACAACTTACCCTGAATTAACTGAGTTTCTCTTGAACATCGAGTTGCAGCCTTTAAGCATAACTTTCGCCTCAGCCCAATCACTCTCTCGAGCTGAAAGTGTGGGAAAGGGACTAGGATTCACCCTCTCAAGATAAACCCATGACGAACCAATAACCACCGACTATCAATTTAGTAGTCTTAGTTTTTAAATCGCTCTCTAGAGCAAGCCAAAAACACTAAGGTGAAATCGTATTTGCAACTAAAACCATATTTAATTCAGACACAACTACTAAATGAAATCACATTTAAATAATGAATATACTAACAATAAGCACACCTAACAATAGATTTAACTCATATTCACAAAATCAAACCCCAATTTGGTGTTTTACCTAGACATAGAGAAAAGGAAGAAAATGATACCAAATCGAGATAATATCAACTGGGTATTCTTTTTATTCACTTCAAACGAGTCTAGGATGATGAATTTACAACACCCAATTAGTATTTCATCAAGACGAGGATCTTCAAATCTCTAACGGTCAAGAGCAAAGTTTCAAAAAAGCTCTCAAAGCAATGCAGAATACGAATCAAGATCAAGAAGCATGAAGGAAAAGAAAAGACAAAACTATGGACGACACAGTGGTCTTTCAGACAGTCTCTCTAGGGCCATTGTCCCCTTCACATAAGAGAAGTCCATTAGACACGGATCAACCAACCTTGGGGGAAGAGTTTCTAAGCATTCTCGACAAACTAGTCTAGACCTTATGTATGTGGAATTCAGTAACAATTGATATGCTTGAAAATTTAGAAAAGAAGTTCTTAATAAAACTCCTAAGGGACGACTCACTTGCCCTAAAGAAATGTGTGGTGATGTTTGTTCCTAAATAAGACAAATAAACTTGCAGCAAACATAGGATATCGTTTTTCTTCGAATGCAACCCTAGAGATATCATTAGGCTCAAGAGGGATCTTAACTTCGAACAATAAACTAAAAGCCAAATTATACTATGGAGTTTTAGGGGTGGGCATGACCCCAACCTATTGCCAAACCTACACATTCTGGTGGAAAGGAACAACAAAATTCTTAGCACTAACTGAAACTAGAATGGCTCGTCATGATCATATACTGAATATCTTGGACTACAATGATGTATTTAAAGTCCCGGGTACTTGATACTCTGGAGGGATTGCCCTGTTTTTTAGGAGCTCGTAGAGAACAATTGATCCAATGTTGGGATAGTTTAAAAAGTATGGCCACTAGAATCTATTTTCCTTGGCTTATCTGTAGTGACATTGATGAAATATCTACCTCTTCCAAAAAAACTTGGGGGTAAGCCGATAAATAATAAAAATGCACATGCACTGACTTAATTACTTCCCTAGATCCAAAGGAAATGATAAACTTGGCATTGACAGGGAAAAAAATTTACTAGGATGATAAATATATCTAGATTCTAATGTCAATAACCTGCCACTCACACATTCTGATAACTTTCCTATTCTGCTATATTTTATTAATAGCACTGGCAGAACTAATAAATAATATAAATTTGAGACCATGTGGTTAAGATATCCTGGCTTCCCTTATATAGTTAAATCTTCTTGGCTTTCTAGTAAAGAGTACATAAATTCAATTCAACTATTTCTATTCTAGTAAACAAGTAGAATGTTCATACCTTTGGTAATCTTTTCAAATGTAAAGAAAAGATCCTAAGACACATAAATGGTATTCAAAAAATGAATGAAGATTCTATAATTAAATTCCACAATAACATGGAAACCTTTGGTAATGAATTCTTTTAATGAGTCTCTTATGGAAGAAGAATATTTTTGGAAGGTAAAATCTTTTGTCCGAAGGCTTAAAGATGGCGATGCAAATACATATTTTTTCCATATCTTCACTATTAACAGGAGATGTAAAAATAAAACACTAGGCTTAAACTATGGTGTTGGCAATTGAATGTTTTATACTAACACTAAATCCAATACTATCTTAATTATCCCACTTCCAAAATATCTACACTACTGAGTTGAATCATAGTAAAGTTACTAAATTTCCTTCTTGTCAGAATGATCTTTCACAAGAAGAGAGTAGCACCATACCATCTCCTATCACTATCTTTGTAATCAATAGAGATATAATGTCCTTCTGACCACTAAAATCGTTGGGATCAGAAAGCTTACACCTAATATTTTTTCAAAAAGTTTTTAGAATGAATCAATAAAATGCAATGTTTATGACTTGTATGTTCCCTTTTAATACTCGAACTATTCCTAGATATCTCAATAAAACTCTATTAACTCTCACACCAAAAATAAAAAATCCGGAGCTTATCACCCACAATAGGCCTATTAGCCTTTGCTATATTATTTATAACATCATTACCCAAATCCTTGTAAATGGAATTTGCCCGTTATTGGATAATTTTTTTATCCCCCAATAATGTAGCTCCATTCGAGGACAAAGGGTCATTGATAATTCTATCATAGTCAAGTAACTTTACATTCTTTGAAAATTACTAAGGGAAAATTTGGAGAAATGACATTCAAAATCGAATTAGAAGAATCTTTTCATCTATTGGGATGGTCCTTCATACATTAATCACATATTGTTCAAAATTTCTCAGATGGCATCAATTTTATAATGATGGATTGCATTACTACCTCGTATATATCCGTCCTTATTAACGGAATACCTACTACCCATTTTCTCACATCTAGAGGTATTAGAAAAAGTGATCCCTATCTTCATGTATGTTCATTATCTGCATGGAGTTTCTCTGGAGATTTATAAGTCCTGGTATCAAAGAGTGCTCTAGAAACCTATTGAAATTGGTTGAATAGGGCAGCTCATATTACTTCTTCTCTTTGACGATGATATTATTCTCATTAGAAAAACCGATCCTAGTAATGTTTCCAATTTTACTCAAATCATCAATACACTATCTATTCAATCGGGGCAAAAAATAAATTTTGCTAAATAAAAAGTAATTTTTTCAAACAATGTTCCCCCCAATGACAAAAATAGCCTTTCTACTATTCTCAACATATGTCAATCTACTAAAGTTGGAAAATATTTAGGACTTCCAATTTTTAACGACCATCAAAAATCTCATACTATCAACATATTATCGATCGCATGAACAACCGACTAAATGTTGGAAAACTCGTCTATCATATTTGACAGGTTGCACAACCCTTATAAAGTCAATTCTTTCTTCCATACCTACTTATGCTATGTGAATGCAACCTTTTACCCCTTAATAATAGTTCAATGCTAGCCAGATTTCTATGCACTAGTCTTCCATTCTCACATGCTAACTCATACAAAGAAATTGAGTCAACTCATGCGCCTTTCATGGGCGGGGTAAGAAAAAACCTTTCCCTAGATTTCTATGTTAGATTTTTATGGGTTGTGACCCAAGACTATTGTACTCATGATGTCATTGGTAACATAAAAAAAACATTTACCCATCACCTGATTCATTTAGAGAGCTTTCTCTTGATGACAACAAAGAGAGTGGATTCTTTCAAGGAAGCTAATCACATTAAGTTTATTACGGTAAGGGCACAGTACAATGACATTACTCTCTTTCGCTCCCCCAATCCTTGAAAAAGAGCGCAGAGCTGATCTTTTTTTGTCCAACTGAACCAGTCTTTGTAAACCTAGCAAAATACTTTTTCTATAACTCAATCTCGAACGCCCAGACATCATAAAATGCGTCTGACTTTAACACTGCTACACCCGTTTGATCCTTCTCCGATTCTTCTTCTATATAGGTAAATATATCTCTATCAATCAATCGATATATGGATAAACTACCATAATAATTCGAGACAAAAACAAATCTTGTCCCGTTAACACTCAATGATAAAAATATGAAAGTTAGTGACATCCTTTGCAACAACTATTGGGACATTTCCGATCTCTCCTTTATCATACATCAAGCAATCCTCGACATCATTCACAATGCGTACACTTAAAGATCCAAACCAAAAAAAAAAGGATTTGTACTTTCGGGATAAAACATTCAATGGAACTTTCTCAATTAAGAGTGCCTACAATCTATACCTTAGAGGAACTTTCTCAACTAAGAGTGCCTACAATCTATACCTTAGAGATTCTTTTGAGAATTATAACCTCTTCCGATGCATGTCTTTCTTATTCGAATGATGAAGAACGTTTCATTCATATCTCCAACTGAAGAAAATTTGAAACTACTACAACATAAATCTCACTACTGGAAACCTTCCCAATTTCATGCACAAGCTTTGTACTACTAAGGGCCAGTGTATAGTACAAGGTACGGAAATACTAATGTCAATGCTCACTCAAATTACTCTTTGAAATATTTGGATGTTTTGAAAGCAAAAATTATTTCGTATTACATTATACACACTTGAGTACCTTCACCTAGAACAATAATGACATTGGTAAGCTGAGAATTGCTTTCCCGGTGTTGTAGCATCCTTCACAACTAGGCTACATAAAACACATTGACAATTCTTATGACCCAATATCAGGGAATGGAGAATGGGAGGAGTATTTCAAGATGGAAGGAGATCACTAATAGTGCGATTCTCAACCTATGTTTATGTTTGAAACACGTTACCAGTGGGACTATTAGCCCTTCTTCACAAAGGTACAACTAGCATAATCACGTAATCTCATTCCATTAATAATTGAGTCCAACTCTCAGGGTTTTTTAAACTCCCTAAATCAAGACATTGCTTTATTAACTCTAACACATTTTTAATGACTGTAGTCAGTAATCCATGCACTAGGACGACACTACTTCAATACATTCCAAGATAGTCTAATATGGTTACGGATGTGCTAGCAAACTATGGACATAAGTTCCGAAGAAACTAATTGGAAACCAACAAACCTTGTATTTTTTTGGCATCTCCCTCTTTTTCTACTACTACTCGTGATAGAGATTCTTTTGGAACTGGTTATCTTAGAAGTCTTCCTAATTTTATGTCTTCGGATGAACTTATAAAATAAATAAAAGTGTTCAGTTTGCAAGAGAAATAAATTAAAATAAAAGAACTCACCTTTTGTGGTTTTCTAAAGAATAAGAATGAAGGTATCAACAGATCTATCAAAAAAGGGAATAAAATTTAAGGTATAGATCTAAAAAAAATAATGTTCTTTCAATTCATTGTTTCTGCTTTTCCTTTCACCTCTCCAATTTCCTTGTTCTTGGACTCAAAAAAAATATTTAGTCAAGATTGAGAAAGAAAGGGTGAGGCAAAAAAATGAGATTTTTTAATGACAGGTAAGGATAAAAAGAATAAATCTAAAATGGGCTCAAACTTTAATGACAAGTGAGCACATTCGAAAGTTAATTGTTTAACCCTATTAGTAACTTTTTATGCCTAAATCTCAGTGTTTCAATTACTTTCCCCAATTGAATATGAATGGGGGAATTAAATTTATTCCACAAACAAGTTTGTATCTTGAAAAAATACGAATTTTTTAAAAATTGAAATTACTTAAAAACACTAACTACTAAATGATTTATTTTTCTTTCTGTGTATCTAAAAGAGTTTTTCATTGCAGATCTATGCAAACATCAGATGAGCTGGAGTCATATTAACAAGACATTAAGATAACATTGATTAATTTAATTTTAAAATTATGCTTTTTAATTTTCATGATCAGAAATAAGACTATTTTAGCTCATATGATATCACTATAGGTTACGTTTGACTATAATTTAAGATTTGGTAGTACTCGAAAAAAGAAAAACTGATTTTTTGTTAGTATTTTTTGTGATATTATAAATTTGTGGTCAATATAATCCATCTAAAAATGAAACAAGTTATAGTGAAATATATTGTCATGATATGAAGATACAAGTACTAATGGAACCTATTATAATCCAACAGTAGGGAGGAACAACAAAGAAATGCACAAGCAGTATACAGAATAATTAATAAGATATACAAGATAAATAACCAAAGATAAGAAAAGAAGTCCATAAATATATGATAAAAACTACAATTATCCCAAAACATGGTAGTCGCATGCATAGAGCTACTAAAAAAGAGTACAACTACAAAAAAATATTTTAAATGTAAAGAACTGATTCGTTTTTATGATAGGACATCTCTTGCGGAGTCCCAAAAGAAATGGAAAGGGGTGCAAGAAATTTTAAAATTTTAGCACACGACTAGTATTTGCTTTAACAGAATTTTGGCCAGGATGACATCAACCCATAATAGTTTAAGGCTTCTTGCTATGGCTGCGCTGCTATAGATGTTTGACCCACGCTATAGCTGGGTGTAAAAAGTTCTAAAACCTAGTAATGCATCGTATTTTATTTTCTTCCACCTTTGAAAGAAGAAAACAAATAAGGGTTACTCCGAAAACCCTCCAAAGGCACCTCTGTCTAGCTGGATTTAGGAACGCAAGAGAATCAAGGAGACCCGCTTCCAAATTGGAAGAGATGAAACCCTCTTCTTCTTTAAGTCTTCAAAACCCTCTGAAACTTAGAGTAAAAATAAGGACAGCTAATATTATAGAAATAATATTATAATAGTGTCCGACTCTCTAAAAACTACACCTCTACTAGTAGTTATAGTCTTTTAGATTTGTGCTACAGTTAATCATTCCGCGGAGTTAGTCAGAATCGCCAACAAACATGGTGATTCACCCATTGGTGTAATTCACCTCCATTTGGTGCAACCTTCAAAATCGTCTTGCTTTGGTCCATTGAGTAATATCGTACTACTTCGGAGAGCTACTCACCAACTGCTCCTTTCTTCAGTCGATTTGATCCTTTAGTTCAGAGCTCAACACACTGGAACAAAAGGCGAAGAAGGCCTTTTTGAGTTCCGCCATCTCTATTCAGTGATCCTCAGGCTCCAATTTCTTAGTTCTTCTCATCATTTTTTGTCTCTTCTTTCGACATAATGTTCATGCTTTCCTTCAAAGTTCAAATACATGAAGGTTAAGAGTTCTCATCATATATTAAGATAAAATAAGTATTTTAGAACACTATTTCTACCAAGATATAACCTTAAATGAGTCCAATCTATAGACTCATCACTAACTGCCCTTACAAAACATTTAATAAAGTGAAACGTAGGCATTAACTTAAAAGTTTAAATGCCTAATCACATAAACTCGCACAAAAAGCCTCATGTCATGTACGATTTAAAGGTCATCTTCTTTAAATTTTGATCAAAACATACCGTTCAAGGTTTATCAGCTTAACAACACTGAAACTCACGTAAACAAATACTCAAACGACAAGGTGACCAAACTTCTTGTGTTAGAAAGTCGTACATGACTTGGGGTTGCTGTAGGAACACTCTGAATGAAAAAATAGGAGAAAAATGCATAAATTCCTAGGAGGTTATTACAACATCCATTACTAAAAAGGACATTAATCTGGAAAAGAGTAAGTCAAGATGTACTTTAACACTTGAGAAAGCCTTTAAACTTCTCCCACATATTATGCCTGGTCTACTAGGTAGCCTCGTTAACTAGACAATGCCATCAGTAGACCTTTACCACATAATGGATCTCGGATGCAATTGGAACACATCTTTGTTTGAATGACAAATGACTCATCCAAAAAAGTCATGAAGTCATCAAAGTCTAATGGTATGATACTCAATTAGAAGAGACTCCTAAGTAACATACCGTTGCAACATGAAAACATGGAATACTGGGTTGATAGAAGGCACAACTCAAATTCTACCTTGCCAACTATTCGGAGGATCTCAAAAGAATGAATATACACGGGGATATGTTTTCTAACACGTCCTAAATATCATCACAACCTTCATGGGTAATAGCAGAGAAAGACTTTATTATCTACTAAAAACCTCACAGGCCGCAACCTACGGTCATAATAACTCATGTCCCTATTCTAAGCTATTTAAGGTCTATCCCAAATTACCCTTACCCGGTCATAAGCCTCTTATATCATGTTGGTCCCACAGGGTCTACGATAGAAGGACTCAAAAAAATCAACTAGAGAACAATAACGCCTACCATATACAACCTCGAACAAGGCTATCCGAATGGTGGAATTGTAGTTCTTGTTATGCACAAAGTCCACCCAATGTAGACATTAGTAACATTAACCTGAAAACTTTGAAACACAATCCTACATCGTACATTCTAAAACATAAATAGTATACTCTGAATGACCATCGGCCTTCCTTGGGATGATAATGTCCAGGAAGAGCATTGACATGGGACTCATTATAGAGCAGGAGATTTCTATGAGCGCCAAGCAGAGCTAGACCTACATAAAATTCCCTGTGGTTATTATAGAGTTGTGTCGGCGTGCTGGAGATCCTTGTGATAAGATTAGAGACATTGAAATAACTCATACATTCTCCACTTCTATCAGGCTTATAGAGGTCAAGTACCCCTCTACATGAGACCAACATGAGGAGAACAAATTATGTGGATATATCTCCGGAGGTTCACATTGACTCTATACCTACAGAGGAATATTTGCCTACTCCGGCCTCCGGGCCTTCAATTATATCTTACTCCCAGGCTCTTGGTTCAACCACCTCTTCATAACCTGCGAAGATTACTCAGGCAGTGATCATAATATGGGACACCTGGCCCATTCAATTGATGTGAGAGCTACCCAATTACACGTTGTAGTCCCATGGATGATTGAGAGTGACATCCTTGTTTGACTGACCCATCTCTGCATTTCTATTGATGATTTGACGTGGACAGTTACAGCTTGTAAGAGTAGAGAGGGGGAGTCTTCTTAGATGATGGATTTGAGAGTCGAGGTTGTAGAGTTAAGGAATGTCATGCCCCAAGAGCATCCCCTAGAGGTAGCACGACATACTTGACCCCGAGTGGATCTCATCCAAGACCTTAGCATAATTATAACAATAGATAGTACAAAATCTAGAAGAATTTAAAACTTTGAAGATATATGATCGAAGTCATGTTCATTAAATTTCAAAGCGGAAGACTTCACTAAAACCTTTGTCTCAAACCATCTATATAATACAAATTAAAATTAGTCATTGGGAGAAGCCCATTCAAAATGTAAAAACACAAAGGAAATGACATAAAGTTAAAATGGATATTGTCCTCAAAGCTATGAGGACTCACGACGATCTCCAAATCTTCTAAATCATTCAAACCTAGCCTCCAAAGAAACTCAAGCCTCCAAACCTACATTTGGTTAGAATTTAGACAAAATGTGATAGTAGAAAAGGTACCACGTATGAAAACTAGCACAACGTCATAAGAGCATCTCAAATGATTAGTCAACATAATACATAAGTATAAGAGGCAATAGCATGGTCATAATATAATTATCATAGTAATAGCATGGTCCCCAACATGAGCTTCAATAAACATAAGTCAACACAAGACATATTTAATGAGCATAGGAGATAAGTCATAATTAAGTAAAACTAATTGACCTAGGTCATCCATGCCATAACAGAACCATTCATAAGTAACTTGAAATGTTAACATGTGAAAAGCAAGAATAGCATCTTCATAAGATATTGGACATGGGAACTTCTACTTGGGAGCAACCTCTTTGTTCTTCAGCCTCCTAACTTGTCAATCTAAGACCTCAACTAGAACTTCTTCATAAGAAAGGTTCTCTTTCACTTCTAACTATACAAGAGAATATATGGATGTCGCATCTCCAACAAACATATTCATCACAGAGACATGGAAAACCGGATGGACGGGTGCCAACTTATTTGGAAAATCAAGCTCATATGCAACCTTACCAATTTGTCTCAAGATAAGATATGGGATTAAAGAATGGGTACTAAGTTTCCCTTTCTTTTAAAACCTCATTACACCCTTCATGGATTACATTCTTAAGTAATCCCAATCATGAACATCAAATTCAAGGCCTCTCCTCTTAGCATCCGCATAAGACTTTTATCGACTTTGGGCCATTTTCAACCTCTCTCTAATAAGTCAAACCTTCTCAATAAACTCATGAACTAACTCGGTTCCTATCAAAGCAACCACACCTACCTCAAGTAAACCTATAGGAGATATTCATCTCCTACCATAATGAGCCTCAAACGGAGCCATACCAATACTGGAATTATATATATTATTATAGGAAAATTAAATCAAGGGTAAATAATCATCAAAATTTCTCATGAAAATCTATCACGCAAGTCCTCAACATGTCTTCCAAATGTTTAGATTATTCTTTCTGCTTGCCCATCAGTTTGAAGGTAAAAATTCCTACTAGGCTTAACTTTCGTGATAAGACCCTTTTGGAAGGACTTTCGAAGTTGTGAATTAAACTATGTAATTTCATCAAAGATATTCGAAATGGGAACTCCATGCAAGCTTACCATCTCTCTCAAATATATCTTAGCATATTCTTCCCCCGTATATGAATCTTTGACAGGAATAAAATAGGCCGACTTCGACATTCGGTCTACTATAATCCAAATTGAATCATATTAATGTCAAGTTCGTGGAAACCTTAAGATAGAAGTCTATTTTCAAATCATCCCACTTCAAAGTATGAATTCTAGCATCTTGGGATAAATGTCATAGTCTCTGACGCTCAACCTTCACTTGTGGGCAATTAGGACACTTAGCAACAAATCCCGTAATATCCCTCTTAATCCCATCCACCAATAGATCTTTCTCAAATCACGGTACATCTTGGTGGTTCCCGGGTAAATAAAATACCAAGAACTATAAACTTGTGACAAGATCTTTTCGCTCAAGTCATCGACATTCAGAACACACAATCGACCATGGAACCTCAAGACACCATCTCCCCCTTGGGAGAGAGCCTCTTTGGAATTTGCAAAACTGCCTTTTTCAATAATCTAAGGTCAGATCAAGGCATTGTGTTGATTTAACATTAACCACGAAACATGATTCGGAACTGTTATGGGCTATAATACCACTAATGATTGAATCAACTAGTTGAACTCCCAATGGGGCCAATCTATGGACATCTCAAACCAAATCTTTTATCTCATCATAAATGTGTGCCACACTACCAATGGATAATTGACTAAGGGCATCTGCCACCACATTTCCTTTACTGAAATGATGAAGAACATTTATATCATAATCTTTCAGTAACTCAAGCCACATTCTTTGGTGAAGATTTTTATCTTTCTGGGTAAACATATCTTGCAAACTTTTGTGATCAGTAAACACATTAACATGGACCCCATGCAAATAATGCCTCCAAATTTTTAAGTAAAATATAACTGCTCCTAATTCAAGATCATGGGTAGGATAATACTTCCCATAAACCTTTAGTTTCCTTGAAGCACATGCAATTGCCTTACAATATTGAATAATAACACATCCCAATCAAACTCTAGAGGCATCATAATATACCATAAATCCATTATTACCTTTCGGTAAGGCCAACACTGGGGCAGATGTAAGCCTATTTTTTCACTTTTGGAAACTTTTCTCACAAGCTGCAGACCATTTGAACTTGGCCTTATTTTAAGTCAAAGCCATTGAAGGATAAGAAATGGAGGAGAACCCCTCAACAAATCATCCAAAACAACTAGTCAAACCCATGAAACTTGTAATATCTATCAGGATAGAGGTCTAGGACAACTCTTGACTGCATCCCTTTTAGTAGGATCTAGATCAACACCCTTGCTTGAAAATATATGGCCAAGAAAAGCTACATATCTTAAACAAAACTCATATTTACTAAACTTTGCATAGAGTTTTTGGTCCTTGAGATACACAATCCTCAAATAATGTATATACTCATTCTCACTTCTTAAATAGATTAATATATCATCTACGAACACAATTATGAACGTATAAGGGTATTGCCTAAACACACTTTTCATTACATCCATAAACGCTGCCTGGAAATTAGTAAAAAAACATAGAAAAAAATTCATAATGACCAAATCGAGTTCTAAAAGACATTTTCAGAATATCTTTCTCTTTCACCCTCAATTGGTGACAAACTGATCGGATATCAATTTAAGATAAATAACTTGTCCTCTAGTATTTATCAAATAAATCATCTATTATCGAAAGAGGATACTTATTCTGTATGATCATTTTGCTCAATTAGTTGTACTCAATACACATATGGAATTAACCATGTTTCTTATTAACAAACAACACTAGAGCACCCCATGGAGGGATAAGTCCTTTAACTATTTATTCAAATCTTTAAGTTCCATAGGAGTCATACTATAAGAATGAATGAGAATTGGTTGGGTATCAGGGAGAAGGTCAATCCCAAAGTCATGAATGAAAATTGGTTGGGTATCGGGGAGAAGGTCAATCCCAAAGTCTATTTCTCTTTTGGGATGAATATCGGGTAAATCATCGAGTAAAAAAACTGGAAACACTTTTCCAACTAGGAAAGACATAATGATAAATTTTTCGTACTCCACATCCCTCACCCTCATTATATGGTAGACACAACCCTTCGAAATCATTTTCCTAGATTTTAGGTAAGAAACAAGTTGACCTCTAGGCATAGAATTTTCCCCCTTCCACTCAAGGATAGACTTATTTGGAAACTTAAACTTGACCACTCTAGTCCTACAATCAATTGAGGTGTAACAGGAAAATAACCAATCCATACCTAATATGTCATCGAAATCTATCATGTTAAATTCTATAAAATAAACAAAGGTAACTCTATGGGACAAGGAAATTGGATATCTTCTATAAACCCTCTTAATCACCACAGAATCACCAACATGGGTTGAAACATAATAAGTCTCTAACAATACATTGGGAAATATATCGAATCTCATAGCTACAAATCGAGTAAAAAATAAAAAAGTCGCACTCGGATCAAGCAAATCAGAGAAGTTTATATGGAAATCTTTTAACATACCAATCACAACATCCATGGAACTCTCTTGATCACTTCTAGTTTGGAGAGCATAGGAACGGGTTTGCTTAGGAGCATTCCCACCCAAACCACTCGGACCTGAAGAAGGGTAGGGTTGAGACGTCTGACGACCATATCTATAATTTATAGAAACTAATAGAAAATTCATTATTTTGTGATTCATTTTTCCATACCCAAAAAATAATTAAAGCCTGCTAGACACTTCCTTTTATGATTACTCCCACATCTAGTACTAGTAGGCACAAAAGGACTATTACCATGTACTTGAAGTCTTGGGTTAGAAATTCTCTCATTATTAGTCCTGGGATGTGCACTTGAATAACCTTTTGAAGAACTGTTGTTGAAACCTTGAATGATCCCATTCACCGGACCTAGAATGTGAAATTACCATCATCCACCTTTGCTCTCTTTGCCTCACTAGATCTTTTGTTGAGCTTGTCGTCCTTTTTTTTTTTACACATGACTCATAAAGGAAATAAGTGTTCATGTCATGAACAAGCATTGCGGTGCGACACTCTTTGGTTACCATTTAGTACACTCCTGACACAAACACTTATGATCTCCAACAATAGAAGGATCATACTTGGGAAGTTGAGTGAACCTCAATGATATTTCCCTTAAACTCATAATTCCTTGTCTATGGTTGATGAACTCAAGTAACTTGGCTTCTATCACCTCACGAGGGAAGAATCAATCAAGAAAAGCACTTTAAAAAAAATCCAGCTTCAACCAGTCTTACCTCTTTCACATATTAACAAAAATCCGGCGGCCACTTTGAGGTTGTAAGCGGCTAGTTCTGCCTTCTCTACTAGAGTCATACCCATAATATCAATTACCTTATGAGCCTTGTTAATAAATTCTTGAGGGTCTTCCTTAACTTTTGAGCCATAAAATTCAAAATGGTTCATTGTTGTAAAATCTGTAACTCTTGTGGTTTTCGTACCAACACTTGGGTTCATGAGGGCTTCCAGCTCTCTATTAGCATGTGTCGTCAAGGATTGATCTAACACATCAAATTCTCACCTAAACTTCATAATATTCAAATTGTTTTTGAATGGTTCAATCGAAGCTTGACGAGGATATTAGGGAGGAACCTCTTGATTAACATTTCCTTCTTCTAACCTTCTAACATTAGTCCTTCTAGTAGTCATACCTGAAAACTAGTAGGCATGGATTAGGAGAAAGAGTAATAGAGTTAAATCTCATGCAACAACTTAAAGAACTGAATAAGAGAAATTTTCTAAACATATAACAGCATCTCGTTCATTAATGTGGTGCGCTTCACAATTATGAACAACACTCTACTAAACGTGGTTTGAGACATGCTAGAACAATTCTACACCTTGTGTTCTGATTACCAAGTTTGTCATGTCCCAAGGTACCCCCAGATGTAACAAGGCGTATAAGACCCCGAGAGGCCTAATGCAAGCCATTATGCATATCATAACATAGAGTAATATAAATGATCTGGAATTTAAAACTTTTTAATGCAATAAAAGTCTTTTATAACATGAGCGAAAGTCTATCAAAAATGTCTCATACCATCAAACATAAAAAGATAAATCTTGGGACGCAGCCCATACATTACTACTAAATGAACAGAAGGACTTAAAAGAGGTAAAATGGTTATGCAATCCTTGAAAATAATGAGGAGTCACCAAAGATTCACTTCTTGAGACAATACGAATCAAACCACAAGTGTGTGGATCAGGATTGTCGGACCCTACATTTGATAAGAATATAGTCAAGAGTATGCGTTAGTACAATCAAGTAATAATATGATGGCTAGCATAAACAACATGAACATAAGAATTAGTTAGCATAAAATATAAGGCATGAGCTAAATCTAAGCATAATAATCATCATAATGAAAGAGGAATACTCTCTTAAGTAACATCACATCATCTTAGCAAAGACTTAGATTGGGGATACTCGCATCTACAACCTAATCATATGACACGTGTACTTGTGTTCACATTATTTCAGAAAGAGCATGGTACTCGCCTCAGTGTCCATTCATGATAATAAAAAGGTGGAGACTCACCTCTTATTCAATTATAAGGAGTATAGGAGTCACCTCATATCCTTGCTTATAAAGGTCAAGGGTTACCGCCTCTAGCCTCATCATTCATAATTGCATTTTAATCTAGACTCATTTTAGGTGAGCAATATTCTCAACCTGGAATCGTTCATGCGAGTAGATCATTCACATTCATATAATTATGCTTATCCATTCATTATAGCAAGTATATCTTCCATACTATAACATCAACAATAAGAAATTTATAGTCTAGGCATTACTCTCAAAGCACTACATCTCATGATAATCATTTATTCTTTACTCTCAAGCTACTAACATCATGTTCATCATATATGCTTCAATCTCATCAATTTTAATATTATTTCATCAATCCTATAAGGATATATCTAACCCATATAGTTCCTCTCGCATGGCATAAAACCCACTATATAAATTCAACCCTACAATTATAGGATAGGCATGGGTACATGTAAATTTTCCTAAATGCATGCAATTCTATGAATTTTATTATAAATAATAAAATCCATACAATTGGATCAACAATCATCATTACCCACAACAATGAGAGAAACCATTACTAGAATTGGAGAAATTGTAAGCGAATCCATGGGACGAAGAATCCCATGGATTAAAAGCCATCATATTTAGAGACAATGCCCTCAAAAACATAATGATTCGGAGACTTGATTTTGACCTAGCTCCAATTTTTTCTTTCTTCTTCCACGTTCTAGACAAATAATATTTGAGTGGTATTTAGGGTTTTCTTTTGGTAATTGAGAGAATGACATCATTGAGTGAGTTTGAGGGTCAAAAATCCATACATATGTGGTTGAGGTTTTAGTATAAACAGAACCACATTGATTTAATTAAAATCCAAAAATACAATAGTACCCTTAGCTTAACTATATGTTGTCACCCATATAACCACCACCAATGGACCGTTGATGGAACCACGGTCCGTCCGGCACATAGTTGTTCTCTATCAGAGAGATTAGACTTGACCCACGGACCCCTGGACTACAGATGGTGGACCAACCAATGGTCCATGGATCCGGCTGTGGACCTGGTATGGAGGATTTTTTGTTGTTCCTCTCCATATACCCACTTATGGTCCATGGTCCAACCCACGATCTGTAGTTGGCCATCATGCATTGTTCCTGGAACCTTTGTAAAATGGATACTTAGCCCAAAATAAAATCTGGTGTTACAGGAACACAATTGTGTAAAAATCATGATACGGTCAAAGAACCTGCATCATCAAGTCAATGAAGGTTATGGGGCCATAAGTAAAAAAAGCATCACTAGGAACTCAAAGTTGTCATATGTAGTCCTAAATTCAATCCTATGGATGTTTGCTACCCCATTCCTCAACTATTGGTAACCAGCTTAGATAAATCATCGAGAACACTCAACACCGTGATGTTGAATAAATTGTTATAGGTATATGGTAATGGTTCTTCACAATCACCTTTTGCAAGTGTGTATAATGAATACACAAGTGAATATTAGTGTCCTTTTTCTTCACAATATGGATGAGATCACCCAAAGGAGATACTCTAGGCCAGATGAATGCCTTACCCAAGAGATCTCTAAGTTTAACATTAAGCTCTGAAGGAACCATTCGGCATGTCCAAATAGAAATAGGTCAAGTACCTAGTTCAAGTTCAATAGGGGAATAAGTATGACGTTCTTGGGGTAGGCAAGGTAAGTCGGTAGGAAACACATCTATATATCATAGAGAACTTGAAAAGAATCATATGGAGGGACCCCGTACTAACATCATGCACATAAGACAAATAAGATAAACAACATCTAGCCACTAGCCTCCAAACCTGAAAAACAAATATATAACTCAAACCTTTGTACTATTAATGGAGTCCTGCAATACAAGAAAGAGAATGTTAGGCGTGGCTAAAGTAATGTTAGTAGAGAAAAAATCTAAAACTATGCATTAAAGGGATAACTAGTACATAGCCATAATAGCGTCAAAATCAAGCATGTTTCCCAATATAAGTCCACCTAGGGTGGCATTCCCCTGGATAGTAATTAAGCAAGATCAAAACACACCTGATCCACTTCTAAAGATTCAAACACAAGGTTCGACACACGGAATAGCAGTGCCACCTGCTCAGAACTCATACATACGAAAAGCACAATGAACACACACATTACAATAAGTAAAGCCAGATCAAATAGAGTCGAGGATGGATGATGACATAAAAGAATCATACATGTTATTGTAACGTCCTTTGTCTCAGCCCCCTGCCTTCGCTGGAGCTACATTGAAATTTCATTTGCCTTCTCAAAGATGAATGCACATTATTTTAAGTCAATTTCTCATATTATCAATGAACTAGAAGAGTTCAATTGTCATATTAGCGCTTCTTTTTGTTCTAATTACATGAATACAATAAGTATTATTAAGGATCAATTTGAAAGAGGTCAATTACATTTTAGAAAATGGGTTATTGCGTATTGAGTCTAAAGATGGATCGTAAAAAGATACATGTATAAAGTTTTTTTATTGGTTTTTTCCTTGTTGAAAATATGTACGTCGTTTGATGATCATATTTTTCGAAAAAAAAATCAAAACTTAATTTTTGTGATATATTTCTACAAGTTTAGTTACTATACGTGAAATTAATAAGTTCTTCCTCAATGTTATCAAAATATCTTAAGCTTAATAAGATCTAGAATTAAATTTTATTTCCAACTCTACGTCACCATAAAAATAGCACAAAATATCAATGTGAAAAATAATTACACAAACGGTTTTTTATTTTGATGAGGAAATAACAGTTCTTAACATATTAAGAATGGTAGTGATATATTACATTGAGTTAAAATTATTCATATATGCACCCTCAAATTTTATGTATAACAACAGTATCGGGTGTCCATGAGATACACTAGGAAAACGTTGTAGTGTTTAATTATCAGTTGAGACAAAGTTAAGATGTCTTTTGATATACTATCAATTATGGAAGGATTACTTGTCAATTGAGATAAAGGTTGAGTATGTACATATATCTTATACGAAAAGATTTTATTGCGACAATGAATTTACTTACTAGTTTTAGGTAGAAAATCATATGAGAATTTCGTTTGACTCTATCTACTAAAGTTCATTATAAGATATTCATTTGTTTCTTTGTTTTTCTCCTTTATCCTCATACATATACTTCCAACTGAAACTCTTCTTCACTTTTTGTCCGAATATATTTTCGATAACAAAACAACTTTTTCTTTTCTATTGTGGATCTCCACATTAAGGATGTCAAACATACTTAGTTGGACTTCATTCATCTACAAGCAGACACCTTTTATGTCTTTTATTCCTCTATCATTAACTAATAATTTCTCTCTCTACCCAAATTTAGTGAATTTACTCATCTTTTATATTATTTGTTTCTTTGCTAGTTTATTTTCATTATTATGCTATTCTTTTAAAAAAAATTGTGTTTTGGGGACAAATTTTATGTATGTTTGGAGTATTATTTTATAGGGAAAGTTTTTTATTCGTTTTTTCAAAAATAATATTATAATCAATAATCAATGTAACTATACAATTTTAAAGGGTTACTCTAATTAAATATGAAACTAGAATTATTGAAGGAGAATATTTTTTTTGAGAGAAATAAAAATATGTTTTTAACCTTTTTAATGTTTGAATTGCGAGAATGTGTTGATCGATTTTAAATTCATACATATCTAAAAATATTTTTTCTTTTTATACAGTTTCTCTTTTCCATTAAACTTATGAGCAACACTTTTTAAAAATAATTTACTATTTTTTAACTTTATTTTTGAAGTAGTTAGTATAAATTTAGACATTCTAGGATTACAACAACAATAAACCTAGTGTAATCCAACAGAGTATGGTTTCAAATGGGTGGAATATGTGGAAAGAGGTTGGGCGGGTGGGTTGAAGTTAAACTTATTAATGATTATTCCTCGCCGCGTTACAGTTCTTTTTCTATTTTTAAATTCCCCCCTGCGCCCCACTTATGCTATCTCATTTTTGTTCATCTTTTTTTTATGACACAAATTTACATTTCATTATATTCTTTTAACACTGAAGATCTAGTTTAACTATATACTCAATTGATATTTTTCTAAATCACATAAAAATAACAAATCTAAGAAAACATATATATCGTTGAATCTAATTTTGCTTACAAATGATTTCAAAATAATTTCCAAGACTAAGAAACAATTTTCTTCTAACACAAAAACAGATACATTTTTTACCACATTAGACAAAGAGAGAATAGTCAAATGCTTCAGCTTTAAGCTGAGAGAGTAGAGAAAGCAAGGAGGTGTAAATTATATTCCCACCTAGCCCTGCTTAATTTTAAAAATAAATTGCTTCAACCCACCCCACAACTACCCAACATAACATTAAAATTTCTTCGTCCTCCACCCATCCTTCTCTATTGCTATCTCTATACACAAATCATAACACTACCTTAGAGGTAGACTAATACTCTTGGCTCAAGAAAAAACAGTCCAAAGTAGAATGAAGACACACGTACAAAGATTAGAGCTAGCATAGATGACCTACATTTACATTAGATTATTACAAACAAAAGACCTCAATTAGTAGAGTTTATTCTTTCCTTCTCGGTTCAAATCTCCTTTAAAGTTCAAAACACTATGTGCTAACTTCAAATTAGTAATTTACTTCTATCTCATCTTGTCTCTTATTTATTTTTAGGGAACCTGTATTTTTTGCTTTTTACACGAGACTTTATTAATATCTCATCAGATTAAACTTTTTTAATGGGCTTACTATTTTGAGGCTCACAGCCTGTGAACTTTTCACGATATTTTTTAAATACCATGTCATGGTTAGTTGAGGTGAAAGAAATATAATCTTTTATCAAATAGTTATAAGTTATAATACATTCATAGCAACTCGAAATTATATTTTTAAAAAA
Organism: Solanum pennellii; assembly: GCF_001406875.1. Lineage (NCBI taxonomy): Eukaryota > Viridiplantae > Streptophyta > Magnoliopsida > Solanales > Solanaceae > Solanum > Solanum pennellii. Next base: position 64,123,679 of record NC_028637.1, read on the forward strand.
AGAAATATAGAACTAGATGTTTTAAGGGTTCACCCTTTACATTATCCTCGTTATTATGAAGCTAAAGATGAATTTGATTTCATAAAATGCAAACAAAAATTATCTACTTTAATCTATGAAGACCTTTGTTTTTATACTATCCGAAAGTGATACAAAACGACAATTGTTTTTGCTTTATATATGAAAGGGAAATATTTAATTTATATATTTCTAGAAAAAGGTTGATGTTATACATATTCAGTTTTATTTCTTGTTGCTCCTCCTTAACAATACAAAAACCACCACCAACCTACATTCCTTGTCAACTTTCTTTTTTCGCATTCTACATTTGTGGTTTTTAGTAATAGTACATGAGATCTCAAATTTCCATGTTTCCTTTTATACATAGCATAGTCCAAATGAACTCACTTAAAATGTATATTTTTTTTATTAGTCCTTGTTACTCTTTCTTTACCGATTTATAATAGGTATATTAATATTTTTAGCCTCTAGTTAATATTCATTAATTTTAAAAAAATATGAATTATTTTGTAGTTTAATAACTCATATTTTATGTTATGCTTTTATCATTATTTAGAAGTAGTCCTCATATGATGTTTCCTTTAAAAAGGAATATTCCGATTAGTACAAGATCACATATATCTAGTCATAATTACAGGTACTAAAATCATATTCTATCACTAACTAATATACAAAACGTGCAATAGATATGTTTTCACCCTCCCCCGCTATTCTTTATGTGCTAACTGAATAAAATCGTTTTGGTGCAATAACCTATAGATCACACAGAAGATATAAATTGTATTAGGCAAATCCAATGCGATGAATTTGACTTAGAAGACGCTGAAAAGAAAAATTCACCAATGACCTACCACCTACTATATTAACTCAGTCACGTTCATAACATGTTTGAAGAAAATTAGAGCACCCTTTGTCAAAAACCTGAGTTCAGTATTGTTTTAAAAAAAAACTAATTTTGCTGTTAATTTACAGTCTCAAGGATGTAAATATAACAAAAACCCTTTCGGATGAGTCATCTAAAGGCCTATGCTTTTTATCGAAAGCCTAATGTTATAAGGCCCATTGTAATGTCCATAATTAAAGTATTTTTGTTCACCGACTGTTAATTTTTTTACTTAAAGATATGCATTAAAATAAAGGGCATATCTAAACTTCTTTAAACATTTTTGAAAAATTAATACACTAATTAAAATTAAATTGAAACAAAAAACATAATTTTGCTATTTTCGAAAATACCTATTCACCCCAACTGTTATACAAAAAGAAAATGCAGACATAGTATTATTCCAATCATATATTTATATAAAGAGAACTCTAGGCCTGCCTACGTGGCTCCACCACAAGCAAGAATTTCCTTTTAAGTTTATTTATTTCCAAAACTAGCCTTCATCTTTAATGAAAATATATGACTTATATGAAAAGGCTTGACTTTAATTAAGAGTTGCGACTTTTATTTAAAGTTGTTACTTTTATGTAAAGTTGTGACTGTTTTGAAACGTTGTGACTTTTATGAAACGTTGTGATTCTACAAAAAGTTGTGACTTTTATGAAAAATTGTGACTTTAATGAAGAGTTGCGACTTTCATTTCATCAAAATTTGCTACTTTTACAAAAATTTGCAACTTTCATGAAGAGTTGTGACTTTATGAAAGGTTGCAAACCTTTCAATGGGTTGCAACTTTTCCAAGTAGTTGTGTCCTTTCTGACAACGCATAATAAACATTTGTTCGCCCTATCCTTTGTTGTCTATAAATAGAGGGATTTCTTATCATTTTAAAAAAAAAAGTTATGATCTTCTTCTTCTATGTCCGCAAAATTAAATACTTGTGTACTTTGCTCCTGTTGAGTGACATCTGACACCACTATTTTTGTATGAATAAGTTGGTGAATAAAATCGTTCAATTCTTAGATGATGTAATTCTATAAACATCTAGTAATGGAGGGGAATAGTTTTCTTAAGGGGACATGGTGCATTCTGTGAACTCGATTTTTTTCTTTCTATTTCATTATTTTTTTACATATCATGGTTTTTTACACTCATTAATTTATGCTTATGATAAAAATTATTGTTTTTTAGTACTTGTTTTAAACTATGTTGTTTATGTTTCTGTAAAGTTATTGTCTCCGGCTATATTGGACATACACACATATAGTAAGTATATTCATTGTGCAGAAAATAATTATATACTCAGTTCCAAGAATTCATGTTTTGATATTCTATATTAAATTTTACAACTTAAAAGTGCTATATATAAGCTTACATATCATCTATTTTTACATAGATATGAAATTTCTCATTTATCAAGTTCATTATGTAAGTTCAAAAGTTATAACTCCTTTCATGTTCAAGCATAAGTTCTTTCATGTTCAAGCGTAATTTTGTTATTTGAATATGATAACAAATTTTTGAATTTTCTCATAAGCCATATATCATCATTGTACAATCTGTGCAACTTAAATATTTCTTTTATTTCGAAATGTTTGTGTATATATATCCTCATTTTCTTCTTTATTTTTCTTTGATGTTGATTAAAGAACCAGAAATTAATTATTTCGTGAATAATTCATTAATTAGAGGTTCTTGAGTTATGTGATAGTGAAAAACAATAAAATTCATGTTGAAATATTACTAATATTTTTTAAGAATCTATTTTCTTATTATTTTTAATGTATGTATATTTGAAAAAAGTTATTTGCAAGTTCAATGCAATTATTAATTATGACCGCACAAACGCGGAAAAATTACCTAGTCAAATTATATAACATAAAAATTTGAAAATCTACATTTTGAATTGAGTTTGAAATTATTCAACATTGTTGGAAGATTTCACATTAATACTTTACGTCATCTGCATTGGTTGGAAGATTCAAACGTGTCATAAAATGCATACACTTTACGCATGTTTTTTTGTTTTCCATATCTTTTCTCGCTTTTCTATCATGCTCATATAATTCAAGTTTTAAAATTCTGTTTTTTATCTCGTTCAATATATTGGTGTGTCTTGCATTCAATTTATTTGAAACCATCAATATCTATTACTCTGTTTTTATTAATTTTAGAATTCAAAGCTTTAGATGCTTTATTTTCGGACCGAAAAGAATTTTTTTTAGTTAGGCTTGTATTTGTAAATAGAGCTCAGTATTGTTGTAACTGTGAAGATCTTTTTAAGATACATATATGTTTGTGCATTTTGATAGTAAACAAAAATTGTGTATTTTATCTTATGTGCTGAAGATGGATGCAAGGAATGATTTTGTTTCAAGGAGAAGAACTAGACAACAATCATTGGAAGATATGGTCAAGATAATTCAAAAGAGGAATAGGTTGAGTCAAAGTTGTAATTCTACAGATGTTAGCTGCGCAAGGAAAATGAAAAAAAATGAAGCTTTCTAGAGGTGAAGATAAAAATGTGGAAAATAATTGAAAGCAAGACCTCGTGACTCCTTCACTAATCAAATATTCATCGGGGAAGTATTTGATGATGATGATCCTTATGTTGTTATCATTGCAGAGAAGGTTGATACTATGTTAAATGTGAAAGATGAGGTTGTTTCATATACCTCAAGAATGTCTAGGACAACAGACAAATCCAAAAAGTTTATTGATAAAAACTCATACTCTGATTCTAAGTTCAAATCTTGAGCCCATGATCTTCAAAACAATAAGAAGAACATCCTGAGTTCCTAAAGTTCATTGTTGATTCAACAAACAAATATTGATGATCATGATAAACTAAGTCCAAATGTTTCTTTCAATCAAGCACTTCAATTAATATTTTGATTTGAAGACAAGGAACCTCTTCCATCTGACAAAGAGAAAATAGAAGATACTTTGTTGAAATTGACATGTATGTCTTGGAATCACATACCGGCTTTATGAATCCATCAGTTTACCAAATTCAGAGTGAATGTCACAAATTGGACTCATCTGTTTATTTATTGTTCATATGTCGTACAATGAACTTTTTTTTTGATATTTTTTTTACTGTGCTCTCCAATTTAGTTTTGGTTCATCTTAAATTCTTGAAGTCACGTGTCATCTTCATTCTTAGATAACTCGAGGGAGGATAAAAACATAATATTATCGAGAATCACCATTATTCTTGGATATTCTCGGCTATAGAGTTTCGGATGATTTTCCTATTTATGGTGAAGGAACCTTGTGGATTTATTTCCTGAAGTGCCAAAAGCTACAATATAACCTCATTAATGTGGTGGCTTTGCGTTCATGTGGAACAACATTACTAGATATATAACACTTGAGTGGTTTATAGGGAGCCCATATCTGAGACTAATGGAAGATACATTATCTCATACTGACCTGGCACCGGAAAAAACTTTACTTACCATAGTGTTTCTTCCCTAATTTCTTAAGTTGTTCCCACACTACCGGTTTTTAATGATAGATCCTTCCAATTTTCTTCTTAACTAGGAAGTCGAGTTGGTGGATGTGATATTTTACATCCTCCCTCAGAAATAGGAGAGTCCTAGTCTGCAGAAGAATCCGAATCTCTGAAGCACTTAATATCCAAGACTGATGGCGACTCTATGAAATATTTTTATGCATGCCTTCTTCGAGATCTGGTAGCCTGCAAATGACAAATAAGTTCCCAATGTTAACAGTGAACAAAATGTAAACCGAAGAGTATGTTCTTTAGTTAAACTTCTGTTAATATTTAATTATTTGATGACACTACATGTAGAAGTAGTCCATATATGACATATTTCCAATTACAAAAAGAACATTTTTCATTTGTAAAAGATGAAATAAACTAAGTCATATATCACATGTGAACAAACAAAATAGACGAGTCCAATTTTTTCATCTAGATAAAGCTAGTGGCTCCACATCAGATAATCTCTTACTTTTTCCAATCTGTATTGCCGAAACAGGTGAATTTGTAAATCCAACTAAATGTACTTCTATGATACACATGTCTATATCAATAAAAAGATTGTCAATTTCCTATTCCCATTCTTCTTTCTCCAGATGTAAAGGTTCCTCCTGTCAAACATGAATATGAAATGAAGTGTTTCTTAGACAGGAACCTCCAAAATCGTGGACTAATCTTCTCTCTTGTATCCTCCAAATGCCTCCACAATCCATCTTTTCCTTCAACTATAACATCTTCTCAAATATGAACATTCGTAGGATAACAAAAACCTTCAAGAATATTTTTTCCATCAATTTCACAGTCCTCTCAGACTCCTTCTCATCACATAGAAGCATCCCATATTTATTGTGCTTTTCACTATCAACAACAAGTGGAGGACTCCCCAATTGGAGATCCACAAAGAAATTACATTCCATGTGAGTCCCATTGTCCACCCAAGTTACGCAAACACCTCCACAAGTTTGGAATTCCCCTTTGCTAGACTCAAGTCAATTACAATGTGGACACAAAGCTTCGTCAAATCGAGGCATCCTTTGAATCCATAAATATCCACCTATGTCAAATTGCACAACAATAAGCACATTTAAAATACATTCAAAAAATAATTAAGATTTTTTAAAGGACAAATAATTTTAGTAAGGGCGACAAGTATTATGAGAAAGAGTAAGTAGTACTAAAAGAAAAGTGTGCAATACTGTTGTGACCAAAAGATCGTAATTAAATATTTTATTCCAAAGGTTCATAACACGTATGGTATTGAATTTATTGATAAATTAGGTAAATTTTCCATGGGATTTACGTTAATATTCTACTTCTCAATGTCAGATAATATAACTGTTTTGAGTGGGTACAACCCTAGGATAAATTATCAAGAATAATTTTTTCAAAGATAAAATGATTTTTTTTTAATCTTCTAACAAAAAAGATTTGATTCTAAGTGTCTATGCATTTTATTTTTAATTCTTCAGTTTAGTGTAGTTATTCATCCGCAAAGTGTTTAGAAAAGATATGTTATTCTTTCATTGTCTATATTTGTCTTTTTAAAAAGTGGTACAAATATTTTATTCAAATTTTATACGTCTTATATAAACATTTTATTCATCAATGCTAGAGTTTTACTCTGATTCAAGGCCTCTACTTAAAGAATCAAAATTTTATACATCTTATATAATTAGTTGTGTACTTGATCGGTTAATTAAAATTTTGAACGACATCTCTTGGAGTTCAATCAACAAATCTATGTCGCGCAAATAATTTGAGTTAAATGATATCTTGGCAAGTGCCTTATGCGAAATCATTCACAGTCGATGACACTACTTTGATAGCCAAAAGACAAACTTTGTTGTTTATGTTTCCATCAATATGGTCATCACTTTATTATGTCTTTGCAATTTTTAATAGAATATTTGTAATGAGAAAATTTTTCTTTAATATATGATTATTATGGCTTCATCCTACTTTTAGGGGCAATCATTCACTCTAATTCAACATTTGAACCCCAAACTTTTGATTAAGGTTGAGCACAATTAATAATTACCATCAAACTACATTTCTTTATTTTGGATGTCACTAATCTATTGAATGTCTCGATAACATAGAAAGTTGAATAACTGAAACTCTAAGGTAATTCGAAACAACTGTAACTTAAGAACACTAAAAACTCACTTGTTGGACATCCCATGTATCTTGTAGCCACAGAAAACACTATAAATAACAAAGTGCTTTAGTTTAAAAGTTTAAGAGTTCTAATCTACATGACACTAATAGTCTAATGATTGCATCTAACTCTTGCTTAAGATATTTTACTTCAACATAAGGATCAAAAGCATGAACATAAATAAGAAATTTTAGAACATGTACTTCAAAATAAATGATTGTGAAAACATACAAAGATCTATAACCACAGAAAGGAAAAAATTGAGCCTTTAGAATGCACATTGTTCCCTTAAGGAAATTGTTATCCTCTATATCCCAATGTTTAAAGGAATAGACTGAGATAAAAGAATTTTATTCACCATTGTATTGATAGAAAAACAATGTTGTTAGTGATCCACTCAACAGGAGCAAAGTGCAAGATTATTTCATTGTGCAAAAGAAGAAGAAGAAGTTCAGAATTTTCATTGATTTAAAATAAGAGGAAATTCCTCTATTTATAGAAAGTAAAGGATAATATGAATAAATTCTTATTGTGCCTTATCAGAAAGATCAAAACTCATTAAAAAAGACTCAACCTTTTATAAATGTAAATTTTTTTTGTAAAATTCACAATTTTACATGAAAACCGCAACTCTTCACAAAAGTCACAACTCTTCATGAAAGTTGTCACTCTTAATAAAAGTCACAACTCTTTATAAAACTCATAACTTTTTTATAAAAGTCCCCAATTTTCATTAAGGAGAAGACTAATTTTAAAAATAAATAAATTCAAAGGGGATCCTGATTTGTGGAGGCGCCACATAGACATTTTCGTTTTGTTTCTTGTAAACAATACAACTATGTAAAATTAATTGAAACAATAATGCAATCATATTGATTTATATGCATACTAGGTATATTACCCTAACTTCACACGGAATTGAACTATTTTGCTAAGCTTACAGATTATCATCCAATAATATTCATAATTTTGATGCATACAATACATTGTGAAGAACATTAATTTATTTTAAGGCATGACGTTCCTCCAAAATCTTAAAGTGCTATATTTCTTTTCCATTTTTGTTATAAAAGATTATGACTTATCGAGAGATATTAAGTATATCAAAGAAGTCTAAGAAAATACCCATAGAAATAGCTGATCAGAACTAATGAAGTTTGCAAATTTCCAAAACGTTATACAAAAAAACAATTGACATAAAAGAAGAGACCAAAACGTCTCGAACAACAACACTCCAAAGTAAAGTGGAACATCACGTCCACACAAGAACATAATTAACTAAACCAAATGGAAGACCTTGAGCCTATTTCTTATGAACCTCCATCAATCTGCTTTTATAACAGTATGACATATCGTGTATATGTTAAAAATCACTCTAAAATTGGAAGTATCACAAATGTTTTTCCTCGTTGTCTCATAGTAGTCTTTATTATTTCTGAGGTTTCATATCACCTTTCCCTACTTATTTGGAATTGAACCATAGTTATTGATATTGTTATAGTATGCATTTACAAATAATTAGTGCAATTATCAGTCAAGTAGTAGGTGCATCTGAATGGAGCTGTTCACAACAGAATATTTTGTAACAAAAATTTTGACAATAACCTACTAAAATCTCACAGCATAATTTTGTGAACACTTGAACTCACAAATATCAAAAAGTAATAATAAATACAACCTTAATTTCCTTGCAATCAAGAAGAAAAAGGCATGTTGCTAACCATATTTTTCAAAAAGATAATATATCAGGTTGTGTCCAAGTTTACACTTCACAGATTTAGTTAAAACTATACAAAAGAAAGAGTAGTCACTTCTATAAAATTTTTATATCTAAATAAAGACTTACCACTATAGTAAAAATGATTATAACAACAATTAATATCTTTATTGTCACTAAATATGTATTTTCAGAAATAATTAGTACTCTTTATAAATGTCTAGTATGTTATTACCAACATATATTTGAACGAAAATTAATTAATGTTGGTCAAGGCTCTAGCACTCTTCGTCAATGTGCATATTTATATCCTATAAAAATTATTATTTTTATAGTATATTTAGGACTTTTTTTTGTTTCAAGAAAACATGATCTCTTATTATGTCAAAAAGAAGAGACAAAGAAATATGACAAATTTCACGCCCAGAGCCTACACCCTAGACGTGGCCGGCACCCAACAACCATTGCTGGCCTTAAGCGAACCCTTGCTCTGGCTTACATAACTTAGCGGAAGACTGTACTCATCTCAGATAAAGAAATAAAAGCATTCTCATCAATTAACTTAAATAATTTTCCTGGCTAAAATTTCTCTAAGTCTCAACAATTGAACATATTAAATGTAAGATAATTAGACTCCAAAACTGAACTACTAACTATCTATGAAGCCTATAAACCGACTAAGATGGATGTCGGGATAGGCTCAACAACATCCTAATGAACTAAGCTCGAAAAGCAATAAAAGAGATGTCCTATGGAAGGAGGCTCACCAAGTGACTGTGGAGTGCTCAACTGAATCAACGGTGCGCTGCGTGATGATCCTAGTTACAAGCGTCTGCATCATGGAATGATGCAGGCCAAATGACATCAGTACATTGAATGTACGAGTATGCAATTTGGAAAGTTAAATGGCCACTTAAGCTTGAGGGGATTAAGATGAACTTACGTTGGCGCTGCTCAACTCAAGAATATGCTTAACTCAAAGTCTATATATNTTTCTATTTTGGACCCTTTTATCTCTTCTTTGGACCATAAATTATTTATCGATGCAAAGATCATCTGTAGAACTAAGTTCACCAACAAAATATGCATAGTTCTCAAACACAAGAACCTCTAACTTATGTGAAATTTTCACATCGCAACCCTTTAAAATTTTAACTCAGGTCCCCTTAAATAGCTCTTCATTTATTTCATTTTTAATGTTTTCTTTGATTTTTTCCTCAACTCCATTTGATGGATTTGAGTTTCCAGTAGCACCCATTGATGACTTTCGTTTAGATCCATTACCAATAAAAAGAAATTTGTCAGATTTTTCAGAAAATTTGATACTTTTTCCTTTTATAGCTAAGGTCAGTTCTTCAAAACTCTATTTTCTTAGACTTATATATTGCATAAGCTTCATCAATAGTGACAAAATTACACAACCAAATTTTCTTCTTTTTGAATGGGTATCTGATTTCAGCAATAAATTTACCACATCTTTGCTTTTGATCACCAACATGTTACAATCTAGCAGAATTTTTGTTTGATGTTTTATATATATATATATATGTATATGTATATATATATGTATATGTATATATATATGTATATGTATATATATATGTATATGTATATATAACTTGTAAAACAATAAAAAAATTTAGTTCATTAAACAAATGCAATAACAAACTCAACATTACTTATATATGAAAGTAATATAACTATGGTTGGAGATTTTCTAACCTACAACCGTCACTTGATCCTAAGTGATGGTACAACGTTTTACCTCATGCTGCCAAGTACCATGTTATACATTGTCATCGGCATAGGATCTTAAGCTTAGTGTATCCTATAGATTAACTTACGTGATCATCTAAAAAGTATGACATGTCAATTTTCATGATGACTTCATGATTAACATGGATACATGAATTAATATGAACTCTCATCCCTACATCGGTTATCTATACTACTCCCAAAATATATCTTAGCTCATACTCTTAATAAAACTTCCTTCCTTTGGGTTGAGATAATTTGCTGAACATTTAAACATTAAAAAGCTTCTTTTGGAATAATTGTTTCCCTTTTTCACAAAACTATTTTGGAACTCTTAGTTTCCTTTTAACTTAAATGTGAAAACATTTATAAACCTTTAGGGAATACTTAGTTCCCTTATAGCTTTTGAGAAATGAACTCAACTTTCACACTTTGCTTAACTTGAAACATAACCCTTTTTAGGAATAACTAGTTCCCTTATAACTTTTTGAGAATTTAACTCAACTCTTTACTCTTTTTTCAACTTGTAACTTTAGCCTTCAAACAAAGTTAAAATGTTTGTTTAATACTCTTTGAAAACTTTAAGAACTTACTTTGACTTGCTTCTTACCTTTTAATTTGACTCTTAACTTCATTGACTTTGATCTTAACTTCCCTTAAATTGGATTATGGATTCAAGGATCATGATCTCATGTATACGGATGATTTCATGATGTTATGATGTACTTTAGAGTGTTGGAATCAACTATAATTTATAGGTACATCACTTTGGAACTAGTATGAAAAGATAGCGAAAGAACGGGGTCTACAAGGGGTTTTGGTTCTCTGAGAGGCACGGAGCGCTAGAGCATGTCAGACATACTCTGGTCTAAGTCGCTCTGGATGGTGCGGCATGCCAGGTCCTGTCATATAGAGCCTGCCCTGAGGGGCTCTGGCAGGCGCGATGCCCCAAATTGTAACAGATGGGACCATCGGATTTTCTTCTACGTTTTTCATTTCTAAATATCCTAAACTTCCATGGATCCCACCCCAAACACTTAGGATCTCTAAATACCTCATTACCCAATAGATTAGACCCAAAAACAGTCCGAAAAAATGAAACAAATCTACTAGAGATACAATACAATTCAACCAATAAGGATTTAACAAAATTTCATCAAGAACTCCCATATTCATCATTCAACATACTCTAACTTTCTGAATTTGATCAAATTGGGGTGTGGGTGAAAGGAACCAACACAGAATGATCTTACAAACCTCGATAGGGATCACCCCAGACGAAGTCCACACAATGATCTTGGCGTTCTTGGACGATTCTTGATCTTCTTCCTCTTCTTTTCTCTTTTTCTCCCAAGCCCTAAGCGTTTTAATTTTGAAAAAACATAATTGGGACTTGGTTTTTACCCCTAAATAACCCTTAAACGAATTAGGAAATACTAGGGTGAAAAGACAACTTTACCCTTACAAAAGTCCAAATTGGACTTTCCTCAGTCCAACATCCCAACTTCCAAAAGACATATCTCCCTCATACGACATTTAAATATTTGCAAATTAGGTGGCATTGGAAAGATATTCCCAAGGGCTTTCCCACCATATAAGAACTCATCCAAATTCCTCCTCAGCTCCAAGTTATGGCCGTCTAAAAACTTACAAAAACTCACTTTTAAAAGTTGAAAAAAAATTCCAGATTTCCCTACTTATTCTCAAAATTGAATATTCTTAGTTTCTTAGCTTATTCTTAGTTATTTCAAGTTACGAGATTTTACAAAATACTGAACTTGCAACAAAAAAAAGTTAACTGATTGTGTCTACTTTAATAGTCAAAGAACAGTTCAACGACATATGAATTGTTTATACCTAAGAAAAAACAATCAAAATAATATACTAAATATGCAAGCAAGAGAGCAATCTTTTTTGTTCTTTTAACAAACATAATCATTGTTCCGTATTAGTTATCACATATTTGTTTTTGTGCGTTGTCAAATATATCACAATCCACAAGCAATTTTCCTTAAAAGTATATGAAAAAACCTGTAGAAAGGGAAAAAAGACTGTGATTTCTAACAAAGTTAAAAAAAAGTCAACAAAACAGCAAATAGAAATTGCAATAGATACATGAATCACTATGACTTACAATAAAAGATTAAGCTCCAGGAAATATGAGGAAGAAAACTTTAAGGATTGAAACACACTTAACAATAAATTTAAATAATGATTTGGATTAGACTCCTCTATAGAAATAAAAACTACAAATAATGGTGGCAGAAATAAAAGCATTGTTAGCTATATAACAAAATGTAATGAATTTAACCATTTCAACAACGTTATGACTTGTGGAATGAGAGGTGCAAGAGTAGTAAGGCCACATTCATATCAAAATTAATTTTCTTTGTTTATATGAAGAAATCTCTAGAAAGGGACAATAGAAAAGATCATTTTTCAATCATCTTTGCTGAAATTTTTAACAGAGTAAAAACAAGTCACCAAAAAAGAAAAAACAATTGTCATAATTACATGAATCACTATGACTTATAGTAAAAATTAAGATCCATAAAATAGTAGGTAGAAAACATTGAGGATGGATCAAACTTCATAAGAAGCTTAATTAATGTATTTGAATTCGACTACCCTGCCACGTAAAAGCACCTACAAATGATAGTGGCATGAAATCCATCTATTTATAAACAACAAAGCCTAGTGTGAGAGAATGCTTATTGTGCATTATCGAGAAGATCACAACTCTTTGGAAAAGTTACAAACCTTTAGAAATGTCACAACCTTTAATAAAAGTCTCAATTTTTCATAAAAGTAACAACTCTTCATAAAAGTGAAAAGTTTTCATACAAGTTAAATTTTTTATATGAAAGTTGTTAACTCTTCATGTAAGTCACAAGTTTTCATAAAAGTTATTTCTTTTAATAAATGTCACAACTTCTCATTAAAGGGAAGACTTGTTTTTGAAATAAATAAATTAAAAGGAAATTCTATTTTGTGTGGATAGTTTTCATAAAAGTCAGAACTTCTTGTGAAAAGGGAATTCTAATTTTGAAAATGAATAATTTAAAGATAAATTCTTGTTTGTGGTGGTGCCACGTAGGGCGCCTAGGGTTCTCTCTTATGTACACTTACTAGACTTGATAATTTGCATGCTCTTCGCGCGGTCATAAATAATAATTACATTTAACTTATAAATAATGTCTTACTAATATCCATATATTAAAAATAATGGGGAAATAGATTCCTAAAAAATACTAGTAATATTACAACTTGAATTTGATTATTTGTTACTATCACATAACCCAAAAATCTTCTAATGAATGAATTCGTTACAAAATAATAAATCATTGATTCTTTAATCAACATTAAAAGAAAAATAAAGAAGAAAATCAGAATATATATACACCGACATTTCATAATAAATAGAAAAATTTAAATGGATTCAATTATACAATTCTGATCTATGTCTTAACAGAAAATTTAAAAATTTGTTAACATATTAAGAAATAAATTATGCTTGAACATGAAAGCAATTATAACTTTTGAACTTGCATAATGAGTTTCTTCCATTGACAAGTGATAAATTTCACATCTATGTAAAAATGGATTATATGTAAGCTTATATATTTAGTACATTTAAGTTATAAAAATTAATATAAAATATCAAAAACTGAACTCTTGGAACTGAGTACGATAATTTTTTGTGCATTATGAATATACATACTATATGTGTATATGTTAAATATAACCGGGGATAATAACTTTGCAAAAACATAAACAACAGAGTTTAAAACATGTACTCAAATACAATGCTTATTATCATATGTATATAGTAATGAGTGTAAAAGAATATACCAAGATATGTAAAAATTGAATAAATACAAAGGAAAAAATAGAGTCCACTGAATGCACAATGTCCCTTTATGAAAACTATTCCCCTCCAATACCAGAGGTTTGAAGAATTACATTTGCTCATAATGGAACGCTTTTATCCACCAAATTATTGGTAGAAAAGAGTGGTGTTAGTAAGTCACTCAACAGGAGCAAAACACACGAATATTTAATTTTGGGGAAGTACAAGCAGAAGATCAAAAAAAATTTTTGTTTAAAAATGAGAAAAAATCTCCTATTTATAGAGAACAAAGGTTAGTGTGACAAAAAATTTATTGTACCTTATCAGAAAAGTTACACCCTATTTCAAAAATTTGCAATCCTTGAGAAAGTTCACCACCTTTCATTAAAGTTGCAACTTTTCATAAAGTCACAACTCATCATTAAAGTCGCAACTTTGCATTAAATTCATAACTTTTGAAAGAAGTTGCAACTCTTCATTAATGTCATCACTTTTCATAAAAGCCAAAGCTATAGATAAAAGTCACAAATTTTCATAAAAGTCACATCATTTCATGAAAGAGGAAGTCTAGTTTTGGAAATAAATAAATTTAAAAGGAAATTATTACTTCTGGTGGTGTCAACATTTCATAAATGTCACATCAGTTCATGACAGAGGAAGACTAATTTTGGAAATAAATAAATTTAAAAGAAATTCTTTCTTCTGGTTGCATCACATAGACGTACCTAGGGTTCTCTTTATATAAAATATATGAGAGGATATACTATTTATGAAGATTAAATTTTATTCAAGTAGTCAAATATTTTTTAAATAATTAATTTTAGTTTACAATTATCTGATTGTGTCAATACACTGATAAAACTAAAAGGTGGCACATGAATTACAAGACATGGTGTGTTTCTTTGTAATGAAAACTTATTGCATGAAAAAATATTTTGTAAAAAAATAAATGACTCTCTTATTTTTTTCTTGTGTTAAAAAAAAAACATTATTGGGTTATTTTCATTTGGGTTCAATCCGATGGGGTAAAAAATGGGTGACGTAATTTATGAAGGTCAGGTAACATTTTTAGAATTTTAAAAAATAATTTTTGTTTTCAGGTAAAATAGATTTGGTCAACAACATGTTGAATAAAAACAATTAGTTAGCTGACGGGATATTATGTACAATATTTTTTAACAAGGTGTTTCTCCTCTATACCTCAGAACGTTTCGGTCAAATTGTTAGGAAAGGACTAGCATAACTGAATTATAAATACATCAGTTATCATAAATAACATACCTGATTAGTAGGGCTGATTATTTCCTTTTTAATACTAATCTAATTTAATGTTAAAAATCTAATGTTCCAACTCCCAATATTCCTATCATCTATTACAACAAAGAAGAAAAGATTTTCAGACCAGAGGGGGGGGATTTATTTTCATTTTTTGTCCTCTATGGTAGATTATTCGAGAGACCTGAGAGGTGCTAGTTTATGCTACAAGTGACGTAAGTGATTCAAGTAGGCTCTCTCTCATTTATAGTTAGGAAACGCTAGTGATTACTTCTTCAAACAAACCCATGATTTATCCTGTAAATTTGATTTTCTTGTGGTGGGATTCTTATTGTGAGGCACATCTATTGTGAAAAACAAACTTAGTCAGGTCAACGAGCCATATTGTGGAAAGCCTGCCACAAGAAGATCAACTTCACCAGCCAACATTTAAGCTCGTGTCAAGAGGTAATCGCAATGGTTTTTCTAGTGATAAAAGAGAGAGAGCCTACTACATCACTTATATCTTCCATAACATAAACTTGTGGCTCTCAAATCTCCCATTTAATATACCATAGAGGAAAACAATAGGAAAAACATTTATGCCCCCAATGAACATCTTTTCATTTGTTGATGTAATGGATATAGGAATATTTGGAGTTTTCCCATTAGATTTTCAAATTTAAGAGAGATATGGATCAAGAAGGAGATATAAACTCTACTAATTGATGTATGTTATTTATAATAACTAAAGTATTTATAATTCATTTACTTGGGAAGCAGAAGTAGCATGATGGCCAAATAGCTTCACCTTCTTGCTTCCGATACCATTCTCACTTGAGGTAATAGTTCCTCACTAGTCTCTCGATTAATCTTGTGTTATTCTGTTTCATTATCTCATTCCCTCAGTTATCCTTACATTTCAGCATATTTATATTATTCATGAAACTCAGCTTAGTCAAATATTAATTTCTAGTATTTAGTTGGTAGGGATTTCAGATCTTTCCTCCAAACTCAATTTGTTTAGACCTCTTTTGGGAACGAATTTTCCCAAAGGAGTTAAATTGTAATACCTCAGCAATCATATGATATAAACTAAATAATTAAAAAAAAAGGTGAACCATAGAGGGGGGCACGTGTCGTGAAAAGGACCATAACCCGTCACCCTCGTCGTGGATTACCTCCAACCAAGCTTAGAGGATCGGCTCAGATGAAGGACTACGGACGACGTGATGGTCCATCGAAATTCACATGGGTTGTGGATGGGTCTATTGACATAACCCTGTAAGACCCAAGTCTCTTTTGAAAAACAACGAAGGCCTTCACCATTCGTCGTCCTTCACACAGTTCATGATGTTGACCATGGATGGGTGTACTAAGAACAAGTAACATTGTCCAAGAACCACGACTATTCGATGGGTCGTGGTCCCATCGACGGTCTGTCAGCTCCTTCATAGATGGAACTTTATAAGCTTTAAGTTCAGAGTTTTTTTTAACATTTTCCCTATGCATTGGGAATTTAAACTACATATCTTAAAATCTAAGATACGTAATTTACTCCGTCTTAGCCTAATAATTTAGTTCAAACCTACCTAAAATCTTTATTCTACTATAACCATGTAAATTAGAAGAAAAAAATAGAGAAAGAGGCACCAGTTTATTCCAAGAACATGTATAGATTTCTTAAAGCCCGGCTTGGAATTTCTCTGGAGATTTCATTACCATGTATGTGGGATTTCAATAGTGGGTACCTTTCACAAGTAGGTCCGTGTAATTAAGTTAGTACTTTGAATCCTCCAATATTCTCAGACCTAAGGTTTCTATATTTTTAAAGATTTAGTGTGTTTACGGTTTCTTTGATCTAAAGAATATCGTTTATTAATAATTCAATATAAATTCATTCATATCACTCAAAACCTTAGCTTTTGTGAATTTATCCTAGTTCATGAATTATACTTTTTAGGCCAGTTAGACAGAAATGTATGCCTCAGATTTTGAATGCAATATTCTCAGTATATAAATGTTGCATTGTCAATAAGCATATAGGTGTTGACCTATTATTTTTAATGCATTTAATCATTATGAATATTCATATGGAGTAGACCTTTCACCAAGTTGGACTAGGATTCTACGTATCCTAAAGTCATAGTACTACGTGTCAGTATAGGTTGTATGTCCTCTGCGTTAGGAATCTATTTTAGTGATCATGTCATAGTTATTCCTCTATCACCCTGTCAAGGTATATTTGATACTATCAACGGGGCATATATATCAAACTCCATGCTTAGCTCACGTAGTTTATGTTGCTTAATAGTAGCTCCCACAAACAGACTCTTAGTGCATTGACCAGGTATTCCTAGCAGGTCATCAGCAGTAGAGGCTTTTAGACATATAGTTAGAATTTAGTTGTTTAGGGTGGTTTCCCCTTGACATGTTCAAATTTATTCTCATTTGGTCTCCTTAGTTTTGACTCAGTTGTTATTTATTCTTCCACTTATATTTGTTATCCTTTCAGTATAGTTGTGATATATCAGACTTAGGTTTAGCTTGGGGTCATTTGTGATCCTATAGGTCCTGTGTTATGTCTAGGGGGTGGCCTCAAGGTGTGACAATAATGGTTGGGGACCATGGGAAGGGATAATCTTGTGTGATAGCACTAGGTGATTATACAAATTGTGTTCACATGTTATTTGACATTCATTTAGCTATAATATGTTCTAAGTGACTATTTTTGTGTTATTGGGTAAGTTCTCTAATTCCGAAATGAGTGTATGGTTCGAAAGAATGTCACACTTGTGTTTGGGAAAGCTCTTTGCATTTCTTCAATAATGTTAAAGAACTGGTACAAATACGGGAGTGGGAAATGTTGCTGAAATTAGTAATTTAAAGAAAAAACTCATATGGTCATTATAGCAGATCAAGTCACTACATCGTTGCCGCAATATGGAAAGATGTCTTGGTATTGTAGAAGTTTCCATAGCGATGCTTAGGCGCTATAGTAGACCTCCGCGATAGTAGGGAGAATCAAAGACTCAAATCTATTATTCCTGTTGTTTGCTTTCGCTTCAAAATATATTTTTATCAACTGTTTAGTTCATATCAATTCTATAAAAGAACAAGAATTCATTACACACATCCTAGCATAGAAACAAGGACTACAACAACTTAAAAAGAAAAGGTATAAAATTAGTCCATTCTCAAATGGGGAAACCAAAAACAATATCAAGAACCTAAGTTATCTTCTACAAAGATTTTAGATAGTAGGGGCTGAGACTAGGCGGAGGTAGGTTCGGCATCAGCATTCTCATCCTCTTATGGACCCGCTACTGCTCTCCAGCTTCATTCATCGTCCATCTTCTCAATCTTATGGGCTCGACAAGGCTTCTATCTTACCAGAAAGGGGTTGAACGCCCTACCACTCTCCACCTCAAAGTTTTTGTCATATAAGGACACCCCTGCTTTCTTGCAAGGCACAGACACTAGGCCAGGAAGAAAGGGGGACTTCTTTATTCCATGGTAGAAGTCCTTCCACTCTAGTAGGATCTTCTCCCCAACATTAACTGGGATCCCAGCGGTGATGTAAGCTACCACCATGGATCGTGATAGGTCACATTGGTTAGGTTTCTCGATGAGAAAATAATTTGGCAAATCAATGTCAACCACCTCCTAGATTCGGTTGAATAGTAGTGGCAGGTAAGTCCCTTTGTAGTGGTCCAACTGACTTCTTTCTGTGTATCTCCTCCACCAATGTATTATGTAGCCATGTCATATCCTTCTCCCTAAACATGTCCATGTAGGGTTCATGAGGAACCTCTGGCACTTCTAACGCTATATTCACAGATCGGGCATCCACGGGGACGTCTATTCCCTGGATGTGAATTGTGGGGTAAAGGGAATCCCATATGACCGTAGGCAAATGAGCATAGAACTCTAGAACCCACTCGTGCTGTGAGAAATGAGGGGACACAACCAAAGGACCCCAACCAAACTCTTGAATCCTGTTGTAGAAGGCGGGAGCCTTTTCAGCAACTCCGCTCATCTTAAAGGCCCTCTCTAGACGAAAACCCATAGGTCGAATTTCCTTGTACCTCATATAACTCGAAGCATCAAGAAATCTCTCATAAGGGTAGTTGGGCCCCTCAATTCTGTGTATCGTACATCAGAAAACTGTGTTAGTAAATCATAGAACTATCTTAGGAGTGCATGTATTTAGAGAAATCTTCTTTTGAGGCAGCCTAGGAGGCCGCAATACTTTCTCCCTTTCCTTGTAACGGTCGGGATGACGCTACAGCGAGAAAGGAGCCATATGGTGCCCATTCATAGCTCCATAGGGATGACGTTATGGTGGGCTGTAGCCCTCTATAATGGCACCCAATATAGCCAGATGCAAGGTCGCCATACCGAATTTCAATTTCCAAAACTCCACGGAGCTTATCAATGGCTCCCCTTGACAGAAATATTATTTTTCGACAATTTTTTTTTACATATAACTATTCCTAAAGAGCTGCACTACATAAATATGTAAAAGTTTAGTCATTTCAAGTACTAAATCATTCCCGAATTTTTTTTATGAAGATCAATCCTTTAACTTTACATACTATTACAAAACCATTTTCAGCCCTATTGATCATGGTCCATTCTTCCAGAACGTTATAATAGCATTATAAACATAAGGGCGAACCCCATGCTTTGCGGAAGCAATCAAAGAACTTACTTGCAAATTGAAATGTCAACTCAAACCCTATTTTGCTCTGTCAATTCTTAACATGAAATTGTTTTTATGAAAAAAATGAAGAAGAATAGAGGACCCAAAGGTTACCTTATTTTGTCGATTCTGAACGAAGTTATAAGAGAGTTGAGAGGGTTTGAGACATAATTTAAGTGGTTAACATGTCTATGTAATTGACACTTGAAAAAAGAGAAAAATGTGTCCTAAAATCTACTCTAAAAGTGTCTACAGAGCACTTTAGTATATGTCAATGTGTTCAAAATAAACAAATTATAGTTCGAGTATCTAAATAAAATTTAAATTAACGGGGTTGTAGAATTATTAGATCAACTTTAACGCTCTTAAATATTTGTAGTGATTAGTAACACTATCATTTACTTAAAACCATTTCTTAGATTGAAAAAAATAAGAAGCAGAACATAAAGAAAATAAATAGAGGAAATAGAGCTTAGAATTCTTCATGAAAAAGGGGACAAAACCAACAACAAATTTTACTATAACAATCAGAAAAAAGGAAAAACTATATTATGCATTCTACAAACCAGCTCACCTTTTGACAGCTTGTTCCGTATAAGTGGTTTTCTTTAAAGGGGCCTGCTCTTCATCATTGAGGAATTTTTTTGTAGAAATTAGGCATTAGAGAATTAAATCCAAGGATCAAACTAGGATACTCTTCAAACAATTGATTAACTCTTGCGATGACACCACCAATATCAATTATGTTAGGAATGTTTTTTAAAAAAAAATTAGTCCTACATAAAGTAAATAATGAGAATCATAATACTAGGATTTTTTTGTTCCAAACCTTTGAGCCTTTAAGTCTATCATACTCTCAATGAACCTTTCATACTTCTCCGTTTCGTTTGGAAATGTGTCCCTAAAATGGCTCACATAAGACAACGCATCAGCTGGACTGTGATACCTAATTGATTTAATAGATAGAAAAAAAATAGATCCATCAGAATCATAGCCATAAGTAGACACTGGAATAGATTGATGCTAAATCAAGTATGCAGCATTACAATCAGTAAAGTGCGTGAAAGTATGAGAGAACAAAGATCAAATTCAAGTAAAGACAGGTGATAACATGACATATGCCTAAATCGGTGCAAGTAAAGTTACTATATATGTACTTATTGTAGAATGCAAGTGGAATTTTTTAGATAGTCACAAACAGGTAAAGATATGAATATTAAATTTGTAAATAAATTTCATGTGTAATCTCAATATACCATATTAAAAATTGAGAATCTAAGTACATCTTAATATATTGAACATATATGTACATGTTAATTGCTCCATGTTGCACAAATTGGACAAAACTAACAAAAAGTTTTAAAATAAAAAAAAACATTAAAAAAAAAGAAGAAATAAATGACATTCTTCATACTATAAGCCAACTCACCTTTTGAGTGTCTGTTCCTTATAGGTTGTTTTATTCGGAGGTATATGGTCTTCATCACTATGAATATTTTCATAGACATTAGGTCTTAGAGCATTAACTCCAAGCAGCAAACTAGGATCCTCTTTAAACAACTCATTATCTTTTTTTAAGACACCAACAGAATCAATTCTGTGAAAAATGTTCAAAAATTTATTCCTATATAAATCACCAAATTAGTGTTAGGTAGTGGAGCCTGATTAATTTTAGGTTTTCCTATTTATTCTCTATTTTAGTCTTTCCTATTTATTCTCTATTTTAGGCTTTCCTATTTATTCTCTGTAACCAAAAATACTCTGATTTATTAATATAAATATACCTCACCTCCGTGGAAGTTTACTCACGGGGTGTTACCACGAAATATTGGGTTTTCTCTTTCTCTCTCTAGATCTCTCATCTCTTTCTCTTGAAAGTTCTTGTGTTCTTCATTAATCTAGTGTGTGTGCGTGAATTCGATCCTAACAACTGGTATCAGAGCTAAGGAGATTCAACACGATCACAGAAGATGGATAGTTCGAAGCTTGGAATCGAGAAGTTTGATGGATCCGATTTCAGTTTATGGAAGATGCAGATCGAAGATTCTCTGTATTAGAAAGATCTTCACGAACCGTTGACTGGGGTGAAGCCGGAATCCATGACGGAGGAGAAGTGGAAACTCAAGGATCGCCAGGCTCTAGGGTTGATCCGGTTGACTTTGTCAAGAAACGTGGCGTTCAACATCGTGAAAGGTGCTATGGTAGTAGCTTGTGGTACCAAATCTGGAACCTTGTACACCACTGCAGGGTGTATAAACATGGCCGCTGTTGCTGAAGGTGCTTCCGGTTCATGTCTGTGGCACAACAGACTTGGACATATGAGTACGAAAGGAATGAAGATGCTGGTTGCAAAAGGAGCATTAGAGGGTCTGGAGTCTGTTGATATGAGTCTTTGCGAGAGCTGCGTTATGGGCAAATAGAAAAGAGTAAGCTTCACAAAGACTCCTAGAGAGCCAAAGAAAGTGCGGTTGGAAATGGTCCATAAAGATGTTTGGGGACCATCTCCAGTATCATCACTTGGAGGATCCAAATTCTATGTTACCTTCATTGGTGATTTCAATAGGAAGGTATGGGTTTACTTCTTGAAGCATAAGTCAGATGTGTTTGAAACTTTCAAGAAGTGGAAAGCTGAAGTTGAGAATCAGACCGGTTTGAAAGTCAAATGCCTAAGGTCTGACAATGGAGGAGAGTATGACAAATCATAGTTCAAGGCATTCTGTGCAGCTGAGGGAATCAGATTGATGAGAACAGTTCCTGGTAAGGCAAGGCAGAATGGAATTGCTGAGAGGATGAACAGAACATTGAATGAGCGTGCAAGGAGTATGAGGATACACTGTGGGCTGCCCAAAACACTTTGGGCGGATGCTGTGAGCACAGCTGCATACTTGATCAACAGGGGACCATCAGTTCCTTTAGGGTTCAAGATTCCAGCGGAGGTGTGGACAGGAAAAGAACTCAAGTACTCACACTTGAGGACTTTTGGTTGCACTGCTTATGTTCATGTTGATCCAGAAAAGAGAGAAAATCTTGACGCCAAGGCTGTGAAGTGTTACTTCATAGGATATGGTTATGATTTGTTTGGTTACAGGTTTTGGGATGACAAGAACAGAAAGATCCTGAGACATTATGACGTGACATTTGATGAGTCTGTCCTGTAAAAGGACAGAGAGCAGAAGGTTCTAGGGATTACAAGGCAAGTGGGAGTTGAGGTTGAGTTGGAGAAGAGTAACCCCAGAGATGTCGAAGCAGATACTCAACCAACTCATACTGAAGAATCTGAAGTGGAGCAAGTTACACCTGAGCAGGTGTTAAGGAGATCATTCAGATCCATCAGGGCACCAGATAGGTATTCACCTTCATTACACTATCTATTGCTAACTGATGAGGGGGAACCAGAGTCTTTTCATGTGGCCCTATAGGTGGAGGATTCGATCAAGTGGGAGCAAGCCATGGATGATGAGATGAGGTCATTTGAGAAGAACGACACATGGGTGTTGACTGAGTTACCTGCATGGAAGAGAGCTTTGCTGAACAAGTGGGTGTTCAGAATCAAGACTGAACCAGATGGCAAAGGAAGGTTCAAGGCTCGTTTAGTGGTTAAAGGATATTCACAAAGGAAAGGTATTGATTATGCTGAAATATTCTCTCCTGTTGTGAAGTTAACCTCTATTCGAATTCTGTTGAGTGTTGTTGCATCGGAGAATTTGCATCTAGAGCAAATGGATGTGAAAACAGCATTTTTACATGGAGATCTGGACAAAGAGATCTATATGCAGAAACCGGAAGGATTTGTGGTTCCAGGCAAGGAACACATGGTGTGCAAGCTCACCAGGAGCTTGTATGGACTAAAGCAAGCACCAAGGCAGTGGTACAAGAAGTTTGACTCCTTCATGACCAAGAGTGGATTCTGCAAAGCTGAAAAGGATCCTTGTTGTTACTTCAAGAAATATACTGATTCATATGTCTTTCTACTCTTGTATGTGGATGATATGTTGATTGCAGGATCTAGTATGAGGGAGATTAACAATCTGAAGACAAGGTTGTCTGCAGCGTTTCAGATGAATGATTTGGGTCCAGCAAAGCAAATTTTGGGGATAAAGATTTCTCGGGATAGATCTGCTGGCACTTTAAATCTATCTCAGGAGTTGTACATTGAGAAGGTGCTGAGCAGATTCAGGGTTAATGATGCTAAACCCAGGACTACTCCATTGGCAAATCACTTTAAATTGTCAAAGGAGCAGTCACCCAAGACTGCCGAGGAGCGTGATCACATGGCACTTGTTCCATATGCTTCAGCAGTTGGTAGTTTGATGTATGCTATGGTCTGCACTAGACCTGATATAGCACATGCAGTGGGAGTTGTTAGCAGGTACATGGCGAACCCTGGGAAAGAGCATTGGGAAGCTGTGAAGTGGCTTCTGAGATATCTGAGAGGTACATCCAGTACTTCACTTTGTTTTGGCAAAGGCAAGGTGACTCTACAGGGTTTTGTGGATGCTGATCTTGGTGGGGATGTTAACTCAAGCAAGATTACATCCGGGTACATTTACACCATAGGTGGAACAGCAGTGAGTTGGATGTCCAGGCTTCAAAAGTGTGTTTCTCTTTCATCTACTAAAGCTGAGTATGTGGCAATAGCTGAAGCTGGGAAAGAGATGATATGGCTGGCAAATTATCTTGAGGAATTGGGCAAGAAGCAGAGCGAGAAGATTCTTTACTCAGATAGCCAGAGTGCCATACCGTTGGTGAAAAATCCAGTCTATCATTCGAAGACAAAGCACATAAGAAGGCGATACCATTTCACTCGCAGGGCAGTGGAGGATGGTGATATGTGCTTGGAGAAGATAGAGGGTGCAAAGAACCCGGCAGACATGTTGACGTAATGTGTTGATGTTGGGAAACTGAGGTTATGTAAAACCTCGGTTGGTCTTCTGTAGTTGTTGCTATAGATGTTGCGGTGCGGTAAAGATGTTGATGATGAAGAGATTTTTTTTTGAGAATGTATTTTTTGGATGACTGAGTCAGTCTCCAAGTGGGAGAATTGTTAGGTAGTGGAGCCTGATAAATTTGTGGACGTAGGTCGATTGACCGAACCACGTTAAGTCTTTGTGTCTTTTTGTATATTTTTCGTTGTATTCTTACTCGTGGTCTTTCGAGGTTTGCTTTGCTAGCTTCCGCGTTTACACCTGCTTATTCACGGTCCTAACAAGTGGTATCAGAGCCAGATTCAATGATGGAGTCAGGTTCAGTAGTTCGATAATCGATTATTGAACCAGGTTAGAAAGAGGTGTTCATCTTGACGGGTGTAGTTCTACCCGCAATCTTTTTGACAGTAATGAAGATTTTTGTTAGAGAAATTGTTTCATAGAGGTTCTCTGTGTTGACACATAAATTTTGCAAAGGAGATTATGGAGAGGAGAAGAAAGTTGTTGAGATTAAGTAAAGAAGGTGGACAAATTTATTTTGTCAGAAATTCAGGCCAAGGGGGAGATTTGTTGGGTTTTATTTGCCCAGATTTCTTACCATAAATAAGTTTTCCTTTTAGGAAAAGGTTTTGGATTGACTAATCCTTTTCTTGTAGGAAAAGGTTTAAGACTCTATAAATAGAAGAATGTTCCTTCTAACTTAATCAGCATTCACAATGTAGTCTTAAGAGCTTTGAGAGTTTGGTTAGGGGGAGAATTTATGGGTCACAAGTTGGATACGTTATCACTTGTGTGAACCTCTCATGTATTCCGAGTGAATTGGTTTAGGTTGTTTCTCTCTGTATGTTGTACTCTCATATTTATAGTGGATTTCTCATCTCCTTTGTGGACGTAGGTCGATTGACCGAACCACGTTAAGTCTTTGTGTCTTTTTGTATATTTTTCGTTGTCTTCTTACTTGTGGTCTTTTGAGGTTTGCATTGCGAGCTTCCGCGTTACACCTGCTTATTTACGGTCCTAACAATTAGAAAAGAAAGTAATGACAATCATAACAATAGTAAATTTATGTTGCAAACCTTTGAGCCTTTAAGTCTCTCATAATATTAATGAACATTTCATATTTCTCTATTTGGTTCGGAAATGTGTCCCTAACCTCCCTCACATAAGACAACACATCGGCTACATCTATATGACTGTCATACCGAATTAATCAAAGAGAGAGAAAGAGAAAAAACAAATGTATCTTAACAATATCCATAAGTATCCACTCAAATATATTGTTGAAAGATAAAGTACTATACGATCTAACAACTTTAAAGGGCCTGAAAATAAGAGAGATAAGAGCTCAAATTCTAGTAAGAACAGGTGACAACTTCAATAAGTAGAATTACTAAAAATAAAGTTATTTTACTTAGCAAGTAAAATATTTATACAGTGACAAACAAGTAAGACCCAATATTAAATTTGTCAATAAATTTTATTCAGACACACGATATACCATGTATTACAATCGAGTAACTAAACACATGATAATATGTTGACATTTTTAAGGATGTTTGGTAACATTCACAAACATCGTTAGGTAGAAAAGTTCAAAATATAAAATACATTATCTCTTTATTTATACACATCAATCTCAATTAAAACATGTGTGAAGTTTGAATGCTTACTCAGGCAGATTGTGTATAATTATAGTTGAGGTATCTAAATATAATCTAATGTAAGGGGGCTATTGATGTATTAGATAAACTTTTCATGTTCTTTGATGAAAGTATTAGTTAAGCTACATTCTCTTCCACTAGACAACTCTTAGTTTAAGAAAAGTCAAAAAAAATATAAGATAATCATGTACAGTTGTGAATCACAAGTCATAGAAAAATAAATAAAGGACATAGAGCTTACAATTCTCCATGGGAAGAGCAAAATGACAACTTATACAATTTTTAATCAGGTACATTATCTCTCAATCACTTCATGTTATAAAAAAGAAGAACAAAAAGAACAAGAAAAATATATTATTGAAATGGAAAAAGAGATATTCTACATTGTGAATTGCAAGGAACCATACAAAGTAAGTTTTCGAGATACCCTCCTAGCTAAATCTTTTTGATGAACAAGTTATCTCCTCAAACAACCCAAATTTCATTCCTATATCCACCAAAGAATAAACTAGAGTTTATGCACCTATGAAGTAAGAAACTAGAAATCCTCCACTTAATCGACTTGAGTGATGATTTCTATCTCATTAAGATCAGTACAAAAACTATGAAAAAGTTCGCTAACAATGACCTTGGTTCATTGGATAACATTTTGTTATTATTCGCAAATGGCAAACCTATATAATCCCTTGGAATTCTAACATTAATAAATCTAATATCTGGATACGTCTGCCTTGGAAACAGTATGATCTTGAAATACTCCATCAAATAGGCTCTAAAATAATATCAGTCCTAATAATAGATACAACCACCGTTAAACGCTTCTGGGGGACGATATGCTAGGTTGTGTATTTTTTCACCTTTAGAAGAATCTCTCCTTAGAGACATACTCCTAGGTAAACATCTCCAAACACTACATTATGAGCCCTTAAATTCCCCATGCACATTATGTGGTTGTTTAGTCAACCTTATGTATGTTTGTCAAAAATAACTAAGCGACATTTCATCCTCATCCAACACACAAAAAACAAACATCAGCACTTCCAATTCGTCAAAAAGTGATCACGGTTCCTGGATAATTGTTTCCTATCTAATAACCAAAAATTTCCAACCACAAACTTCTAGTATCAAACACCAAACCATCATTCACACAACAATATCCCTTCCAAAAATTGTGCAAAAGTGAGTGTTCTTCATCATACTACTGCTGCAAAATTTTACCTAATTCTAATAAAGAATTTCAGCAAGAAACTGTTCGAAAATTTGAAGCCATACAGACAAAGAAAACAATTGTTCTTCACAAAAACACGTCGCAAGATACCACATCATATGAAAAGGACAACAAAGTACAGTTAAGAATTCAAAGTTTTCCTCTTCACATGCAGGTACTGAACAATGGAAAAAACAACCTCACATCCTAATCTTCAAAAATCACATCAAAAAATTATAAGAAAAACAATATACCCCGCTTTGGAATAAACTTATCCAATAGCCTACTCAACTCCCAATAAGTTGTAAATGAAATACATAACAGTACCTCAATAAATCTAAACGGGAATGTACATACACCTACCTAAAACAAATCTTTAAATTCGATTCCCGACCCTCGTCTTTAGACAAGACATATAAAGTATAAAGTAAAAGAGGACATAAAAAGTCATATGGTAAATAGTACATATCCAACTTTTTCAAATCACAACTCTGATGACCTTATAACCACCTCCAACTTTCAACTAAGAATCCCACAATCTTACACAAATATTATAATACTCCATACTTTATAATCAACCATTGACCATGCATCGATTCAACATCCAAATGTCCCACCAACGATGTTTCATGGGCCAAATCTCTCAATCACGCCTAAGCCATACCTCCCTCCAGAACCTAATAACAAATTTCAAACCCCAATACCATATTCCTCAAAAAATGCTTCCCTTTGAAACCAATTCAATACCACAATTGCATGCACAATTCCCTCAACACAATTACGGTGCAGTCCCATGTCCACAGATATTGGATATCCCCTCCACATAACTCTCAGAACCCCACCTTTCAACACCTAACAAACATATTGATGCCCTTCGAACAAAACTACTACCCTTTGAACCCCAACCTTCTCTCTATTATCCAATATGTAGTCAAAAACTACCAAATTGGAACATCATCAATCAAATAACCCCACCTCTAACCAAAACATTGTTGCAAAACTAGTGAAGAAGGAACTCGTAAGCGCTTGCTCATTCTAGAAGCATTAAAAATTAATTTACTAAGAAGCTGACAACCTTCGAGTACTATCACCTACTCTACAGGCCTGCTCTACTCAACACTCAAAAAATTCAACATCTTTTTCTTATACACAAACTTACCAACTTTACAAGTTTATCACTTCATTAAACACTAGCAATGCAGAATATGAATCAAGATCAATAAGCACGATGGAAAAAAAAAATATAACTATGGATGACACTGTGGTCTCTCAAACAGTCTCTCTAGAGCCACTGTCCCCTTCACATAAGAGAAGCCAGTCATATATGGATCGACCAACCTCAGGAGAAAAGTTTCTAAGCATTCTCGACAAATCAGTCTAGACCTAATGTATATGGAATTCACTAACAATTGATATGCCCGAAAATCTAGAAAAGAGGTTCTTAATCATACTCCCGAGGGACGACTTGTGCAAATTTGAGTGTCGATTGTGATAATACCTATGACTCTAATAGTTCTCTCAATCAAACAAAAATGAATGTTCCACTACGATGAGGGTAATTAATGTTGTCTAGAAAAGATGTGAACTTTTTGCATCTCATTGTGACTAGCCAATTACCAAATTGAGTCTCTTGTAATGAATATTGCACACTAGACAAAGTGTGGAGTCTTGTTTAACATTGGGTTCAATGCCTTCTGTGATGAACTTACCATGAACCATATGTGATGACACCTAAAATCTGCCCTGTTTGTATGGTTGACTAAGTCATGCATGCTCTTGAAAGGATCTTATCCATCAATTTTAAAGAGTGAAACAGTTTGACACTATACCTCTTTTGTGGCCTACCTTGTGAGTGTGCGAACTTCGCTTGAACACCTTTTGAGCCTTATCCTTTCCTTTGAAGAAACTTGATGAAATTTTGATCTTTCTATATCCCTTCACACTTAATACTCGTGAGATGTGGCTTGCTTTAATAACAAACATAGGCCAAAAACCTACATTGGGGTTGTGGTAAAAAATTGAGGGTGAATAAAAAAATGTGAAGGAATTCCCTTCTACCCATGGTTTAGAAAATAAAACAAGAAAGAAAAATGATGAAAAAGTTTTGAAATAAAGTTGCAAAAGAAAATGAAATGTCCAAAGTTTCATGGAAAGTTAATAATGGGGTGAATATTGAGCATGATTGAGAACGATGAAGAAAAGGATAGAAAGTATTTTTCATACCACATTTCATGACGATAGGAACAACTGAGCCTAAATAACCATACTTTTAAACTCAACTACATTACAATCCTTGAAAAAACCTTTTTGATATTGAGTGATCTAAAACAAGTGCTCACTCAATATATATATGCAAACCTATTGGTGAAGTCATGCACGTGTTCATCTTTGTGAGTTTAATAGTAGTTTTTTACTCCGGAACTACGAATTGTTGAACCATTGTGTGTGAATATGGAATCACTCTTTGTGTGAGGGAATTGAGTATCTTCGTTGAGCTTGAACTTCCATTTGAAGCAAGTATTGTGAACTAGAGAATCATTGGTAATGGTGAGTCACAACTTGAACCATTGGGTGCACAATTGATCCTCACATGAGTAAGTTGAGTCTTGTTGTGTGCATTCATAATTGAGTCTTGTGTAGCATTGTTTTAGACATCCTTTTTGAAATGTTAAACATGAGTTTTACTTGAGGACAAGCAAAATGTTTAGTTGGGGGTGTTGATGAGTCCACAATTTTAACTCATGTAGGGCTTAATTTGGATAGATTTAGAATCCTGAAATTCTCTTTTTTTTGTAAATAATTGATATAAAATCCTTGATTTCTAAGTATTTTGATGGAGGAATAATGCATGAACATTAATTTGCAAAAAGGAATGACGCGAGCTGAAAGAAAGAAGAAATGAAGGCTTGGTGATCGCCAAGCCCTTTGGCTAGTCGCACCATCTAGCCTGAAGTTATAGTGTTCCAAGACCTAAAGGAGAATATCAAGTTGGCACGGGAAAGGAGCAGTCAGCGTGTCGCCAAGTACTTCTGTGATGCACTGTTGGATCGCCCAAAGTTACAGAACCTCAGAATGTTGAAGGACAAAGCAAAAAGACGATGGAAATGACGAAAGGGCAGATCGCCGAGGCCGACTTACTGCACCGGTTGGTCCTTCACAACATATTTTAGCGACTATAAATACATTTATCGAACATCTTATTTTATATAGATTACCATAATTATTATCTTTGACACTGAATTTTGAGTATTCAAACAAAGTTTTCCTTAGCTTTGAAGAATTGAAGTTTTTTATTTTTGAATAATTGGAAGTATGTCTTTGAGATTCTTCAATTTGAACCTTTATAAATACGAAATTAATCTTACCCAGATGATGGAAACAGAATTTGGTAATGATTTTTATCTTTTTATGATGTCTAGCTAAAACCCAATTTTTAGGGTGTGATTATGTGATTATGGTTGATTTAGCTTACGGGTATTTCTAGTTGTTAGATTAAATGTTGTTCAGAAGTGATTTCAATCATTAATTGTTGTTAAAATTAAAATATTGTAGTTGCAAATACAGTTCTACCTTCGTAGTTTTGGCTTGCTCGAGAGATAGGTTTTTAAACAAAGATTGTTGCTTGATGGTATGTGGGTATTAGGTTCTCATGTGTTCAGCTCTGCAGAGTGAATCCTTAACCTCTTTCCACACATTCAACTCGAGAGAGTGAATGGACTAAGGCGTAAGTTGTTCTTATTTTATATGCTCGTCGATGTTCGGGGTAAGTTCAAGAGAAAGATTACCTCCTCCAATGTCCAGCCTATTCACCAATTTACAACTATTTTCTAATAATTTTAGTTACCATTTGTGTACATTAGCCTATAATCGAATCATATCCTAAGGACTCATCTCATTATTGTTATTCCTTGTTATTTGTTGTTGTTGAAGTTGATAATTTAAACCAAACCCCCTGTTATATGAAATTTGTATCACTCCCTGATTTGAAATATTTTTTTAATCAATAATGTCTATTCATGTGATTAACTTGAGCTTATTCGTACTTCCATATTGAATCCTAACACGTACCACTCTATGTGGAATTGGACCCATCTTATTTAGATATGTTATATACTGACTAATGATCGTAGACGCTTAGAATCGAATGAAATGTCATTGATAATGTTATTCAATTAACATGGACAACAATTTCCGATCCAAAGAACAAAAAAATGCTAACAACAAACTTCAAGTATCCTAGCCAACTCTAAAAAGAAACGTTAATAACCCCAATCATGTTAGGTAGTGGAGCCTGATTAATATATATTCTCTATTTAAGACTTTCCTATTTATTCTCTATTTATTCTCTGTAACCAAAAATACTCTGATTTATTAATATAAATATACCTCGGCCGCCGTGGAAGTTTACTCACGGGGTTTTACCACGAAATATTGGGTTTTCTCTCACTCTCTCTCTAGATTTCTCATCTCTTTCTCTTGAAAGTTCTTGTGTTCTTCATTCATCTAGTGTGTGTGCGTGAATTCGATCCTAACAACTGGTATCAGAGCTAAGGAGATTCAACACGATCACTGAAGATGGATAGTTCGAAGCTTGGAATCGAGAAGTTTGATGGATCCGATTTCAGATTCTGGAAGATGCAGATCGAAGATTATCTGTACCAGAAAGATCTTCACGAACCGTTGACCGGGGTGAAGCCGGAATCCATGACGGAGGAGAAGTGGAAACTCAAGGATCGCCAGGCTCTAGGGTTGATCCGGTTGACTTTGTCAAGAAACGTGGCGTTCAACATCATGAAGGAGAAGACTACGTCCGGTCTGTTGAAGGCACTGTCAAACATGTATGAAAACCCATCGGCTATGAACAAGGTATATTTGATGCGTAGATTGTTCAATTTACAGATGTCTGAGAATGGATCCGTTTCTGATCATATAAACGAGTTCAATATGATTGTGAGTCAACTCAATTCTGTGGATATTAATTTCGAAGATGAAATTAAGGCGTTGATTTTGATGTCATCTCTGCCCGAGTCTTGGGATACTGTTGTTGCTGCGATTAGCAGTTCCCGTGGATCTGAGAAACTGAAGTTTGATGAAATCCGTGATGTTGTTCTTAGCGAAAGTATTCGCAAACGAGAAGTGGGAGATTCATCGGGCAGTGCTCTCAGCGTTGATCGAAGGGGGAGAAGTAAGACGAAAGGACAAAATCAACATGGTCGATCAAAATCAAAGAATCGAGGAAAATCCATGAATAGATCAAACGTGACTTGTTAGAACAGTGGAGAAAAAGGGCACTTTCGGACGAACTGTACAAAGCCAAAGAAGAAACAGAA
The DNA here is from genome assembly GCF_001406875.1 of Solanum pennellii. Lineage (NCBI taxonomy): Eukaryota > Viridiplantae > Streptophyta > Magnoliopsida > Solanales > Solanaceae > Solanum > Solanum pennellii. The sequence continues at coordinate 64,156,656 of NC_028637.1, forward strand.
TCAGAAATTTGGAGATGACAATGATTCTGTAAATTCAGCAGAGGACATTGGGGATGCTCTAATCCTTAGTGTGAACTGCCCGGTTGAATCATGGATTTTGGATTCTGGTGCATCTTTCCATTCGTCTCCAAGCAAGGAGTTATTCCAAAATTTCAAGTCTGGAAATTTTGGAAAAGTATACCTTGCTGACAATAAAGCCTTAGAGATTGAAGGAAAGGGGGATGTTTGCATAAAGACCACCTCGGGAAACCAGTGGACATTGGAGGATGTCAGATATATTCCTGGGATCAAGAAAAATCTGATCTCTGTTGGTCAGTTGGATAGCACGGGATATGCAGCAGAGTTTGGGAAAGGTTCGTGGAAGATCGTGAAAGGTGCTATGGTAGTAGCTCGTGGCACCAAATCTGGAACCTTGTACACCACTGCAGGGTGTATAAACATGGCCGCTGTTGCTGAAGGTGCTTCCGGTTCATGTCTGTGGCACAACAGACTTGGACACATGAGTACTAAAGGAATGAAGATGCTGGTTGCAAAAGGAGCATTAGAGGGTCTGAAGTCTGTTGATATGGGTCTTTGCGAGAGCTGTGTTATGGGCAAACAGAAAAGAGTAAGGTAAGCTTCACAAAGACTCCTAGAGTGCCAAAGAAAGTGCGGTTGGAAATGTTCCATACAGATGTTTGGGGACCATCTCCAGTATCATCACTTGGAGGATCCAGATTCTATGTTACCTTCATTGATGATTTCAGCAGGAAGGTATGGGTTTACTTCTTGAAGCATAAGTCAGATGTGTTTGAAACTTTCAAGAAGTGGAAAGCTGAAGTTGAGAATCAGACCGGTTTGAAAGTCAAATGCCTAAGGTCTGACAATGGAGGAGAGTATGACAAATTAGAGTTCAAGGCATTCTGTGCAGCTCAGGGAATCAGATTGATGAGAACAGTTCCTGGTAAGGCAAGGCAGAATGGAATTGCTGAGAGGATGAACAGAACATTGAATGAGCGTGCAAGGAGTATGAGGATACACTGTGGGCTGCCCAAAACACTTTGGGCGGATGCTGTGAGCACAGCTGCATACTTGATCAACAGGGGACCATCAGTTCCTTTAGGGTTCAAGATTCCAGAGGAGGTGTGGACAGGAAAAGAACTCAAGTACTCACACTTGAGGACTTTTGGTTGCACTGCTTATGTTCATGTTGATCCAGAAAAGAGAGACAAGCTTGATGCCAAGGCTGTGAAGTGTTACTTCATAGGCTATGGTTCTGATTTGTTTGGTTACAGGTTTTGGGATGACAAGAACAGAAAGATCCTGAGACATTGTGACGTGACATTTGATGAGTCTGTCCTGTACAAGGACAGAGAGCAGAAGGTTCTAGAGATTACAAAGCAAGTGGGAGTTGAGGTTGAATTGGAGAAGAGTAACCCCAGAGATGTCGAAGCAGATACTCAACCAACTCCTACTGAAGAATCTGAAGTGGAGCAAGTTACACCTGAGCAGGTGTTAAGGAGATCATCCAGATCCATCAGGGCACCAGATAGGTATTCACCTTCATTACACTATCTATTGCTGACTGATGAGGGGGAACCAGAGTCTTTTGATGAGGCCCTACAGGTGGAGGATTCGATCAAGTGGGAGCAAGCCATGGATGATGAGATGAGGTCACTTGAGAAGAACGACACATGGGTGTTGACTGAGTTACCTGCAGGGAAGAGAGCTTTGCTGAACAAGTGGGTGTTCAGAATCAAGACTGAACCAGATGGCAAAAGAAGGTTCAAGGCTCGTTTAGTGGTTAAAGGATATTCACAAAGGAAAGGTATTGATTATGCTGAAATATTCTCTCCTGTTGTGAAGTTAACCTCTATTCGAATTATGTTGAGTGTTGTTGCATCGGAGAATTTGCATCTAGAGCAAGTGGATGTAAAAACATCGTTTTTACATGAAGATCTGGACAAAGAGATCTATATGCAGCAACCGGAAGGATTTGTGGTTCCAGGCAAGGAACACATGGTGTGCAAGCTCACCAGGAGCTTGTATGGACTAAAGCAAGCACCAAGGCAGTGGTACAAGAAGTTTGACTCCTTCATGACCAAGAGTGGATTCTGTAAAGCTGAAAAGGATCCTTGTTGTTACTTCAAGAAATATACTGATTCATATGTCTTTCTACTCTTGTATGTGGATGATATGTTGATTGCAGGATCTAGTATGAGGGAGATTATCAATCTGAAGACAAGGTTATATGCAGCGTTTGAGATGAAAGATTTGGGTCCAACAAAGCAGATTATGGGGATGAAGATTTCTCGGGATAGATCTGCTGGCACTTTGAATCTATCTCAGGAGTTGTACATTGAGAAGGTGCTGAGCAGATTCAGGGTTAATAATGCTAAACCCAGGACTACTCCATTGGCAAATCACTTTAAATTGTCAAAGGAGCAGTCACCCAAGACTGCCGAGGAGCGTGATCACATGGCACTTGTTCCATATGCTTCAGCAGTTGGTAGTTTGATGTATGCTATGGTCTGCACTAGACCTAATTTAGCACATGCAGTGGGAGTTGTTAGCAGGTACATCGCGAACCCTGGGAAAGAGCATTGGGAAGCTGTGAAGTGGCTTCTGAGATATCTGAGAGGTACATCAAGTACTTCACTTTGTTTTGGCAAAGGCAATGTGACTCTACAGGGTTTTGTGGATGCTGATCTTGGTGGGGATGTTGACTCGAGCAAGAGTACATCCGGTTACATTTACACCATAGGTGGAACAACAGTGAGTTGGATGTCCAGGATTCAGAAGTGTGTTTCTCTTTCATCTACCAAAGCTGAGTATGTGGCAATAGCTGAAGCTGGGAAAGAGATGATATGGCTGGCAGATTATCTTGAGGAATTGGGCAAGAAGCAGAGCGAGAAGATTCTTTACTCAGATAGCCAGAGTGCCATACAGTTGGTGAAAAATCCAGTCTATCATTCGAAGACAAAGCACATCAGAAGGCGATACCATTTCACTCGCAGGGCAGTGGAGGATGGTGATATGTGCTTGGAGAAGATAGAGGGTGCAAAGAACCCGGCAGACATGTTGACGAAATGTGTTGATGTTGGGAAACTGAGGTTATGTAAAACCTCGGTTGGTCTTCTGTAGTTGTTGCTACAGATGTTGCGGTGCGGTAAAGATGTTGATGATGAAGAGATTTTTTTTGAGAATGTATTTTTTTGGATGACTGAGTCAGTCTCCAAGTGGGAGAATTGTTAGGTAGTGGAGCCTGATTAATATATATTCTCTATTTAAGGCTTCCTATTTATTCTCTATTTATTCTCTGTAACCAAAAATACTCTGATTTATTAATATAAATATACCTCGGCCGCCGTGGAAGTTTACTCACGGGGTTTTACCACGAAATATTGGGTTTTCTCTCTCTCTCTCTAGATTTCTCATCTCTTTCTCTTGAAAGTTCTTGTGTTCTTCATTCATCTAGTGTGTGTGCGTGAATTCGATCCTAACAAATCAATCATCACAACACCACTCACACACAAAAATCCTCGGGTCCCTAACACTAATAAATAAATTCAGCAAGAAACTGCTGGAAAATTTGAAGCCACATAGACATAGAAAACAATTGTTTTTCACAACGACACGTCGCAAGATAACACGTCATCGAAAAAAGAACGGCAAAGTACAGTAAAAAATTTGGTCTCAAAGTTTTCCGCATCTATAGAAGGCCAAACGCACGAAAAAACATTATCACATTTAGTTTTACAGAGGACATATATTTTTAGCAAGGGGGACAAGCCTTTTGAGAAAGAGGAGGATGTACGGAAAGAAAGTGGGAAACATTGTTGTGATAAAAATATCGTGATTAAAAATTTAACAAACAGGATCATAACACGTGTTGTATTGAATCGTATAAATATATTATATAAACATATAAAAGAAAACCTTCAGTCCGGTTACGTGGCACATTCACAAGCCAGAAATTTTGTTTTATTTTAAATATTGACAAAACTACCCTTCCCCTTTTCCCCATAAACGCCATACTCAAACGTCATTTCCCCTCAATCCTTCAACAGTTACACGACTCTTCGATGACGGCGTGCCTGTTCCCAACAGCCACCACCATAAATAAACCACCCTATATTCATCTTCTCCAGCCACCTTCAATTGTTTCAACTCCATGTTCCTACCTACCACTTTCCATACCCTTACTAACTAATTCTGCGAAAAATCTGTCATTCTCCATGGCTTACTTCAAAAAGTTGTTCAACACCGTGGCAAAATTTTTGTCGCCCACCGTCATTCTACTATATATTCCTTCCTTCTCTTCTTCTATAACGCAATTGCTGAACATAGTTACAATTTCCTTTATCCCATATAAACAAATTACTATGAAAATTATCGTTTTAGATGCAGAATATTACAATTGACACATGTATGCAACTTTTCAATTTTAAACCTCTTTCGGTATGGACTACAATCTTTAGTTAATTAAGTGATTATTTGTCTTATCACATGTGTTTATATATCAAAATATGTCATGAAACGTACTTTTTCTGTTATTTTCCTTTGTTTATGAGTTTTTCTACCACAATATTAACAATCTTCTAAATTATTTAAGATCAATTATTTTTCCTACACGAGTATATTGATGTCCCAAGAAACCACCAAATATGATGGTTACTCAGTTTTCGCAATTACTCCTAACCAAATTGTAGATTTAATAAAAATGTTACTCAATTACACTCCAAGTGTTCTTTCTTAAACATCCAATAATATAACTGCCACCAGAATTGACCCATCATTTCAAATTACCTCTCTTTCTCATTCCAGAAATAATGACTCATATTTTGGGTTGTATACCTTTGCTGTTAGGGTTATCTTTGTGTCACAGTCCATTGTTTTCCAGTTGGTGAGTGTTGTTGGAATTTTTTTGTTAATATTTCAGCTTTATGATTACAACTTTGTTGTTCAAACAATTTGTTAAATGAAATCACTTGTAAGCTAATTGTCATGTTGAGTTCCTCTTTCCAGGTTTCTTTCTATGATCAAATTTCTCTCTTTCAACAATTATAATCAAATCTAATCTCACCAATTTCCATTTCTTGAGTTTTACTCTTCTTTTAATTTGTTTAATGTTTAATTATTTTTGTGGCACTTGACATATCAACTGCTATAGGGCTAAATAAATTGCTACTTGATCTTGTGTTTTGGTTATTCATTGGAATCAAAGTTGTGGAGAGTGCAGATCAATGAAGGCTGATATGTCACTCTTGAAACATCCAAGCTTAAGGTGTTATATGCTTTATAGTTATTGTGCATTTATGATTTTCCAGTAATGAATGAGAGACTGAAATTTCGTATTTAAAAATAGATGTATTACTAGCATGTTGCAAGAACTTGATTTATTCATGCTTGAGGTATATATTCTCTTGCTTTTTTGTTTTGTTACTTTTTTAGTTTGGTATTATGGTAATGAGGGAAATAAATAAGGATTATT